>NC_067398.1:513042843-513415343 GCF_016432865.1 Antechinus flavipes
GGCAAGATGTTTGAATATGCATGTGTACAGTAGGCAGCCTGATTAAAATTGTATATCATGCACATGCATTATACTCCATTTTATTATGTTATTATAGTTCTTTATAGACAAATAGTTGAATTATCCCACAGAGATGAAAGGATCTATTTTGAAGTATTATCATGCCCAGATGATGTTTTGTTTCATGAAAATGGTATGTTTATCTCTTTAGTGAGAAACTGTTCATTTGAAAACACTTCATATGATTTTTAAGGTAGTTTGGTGAGATTTTAGGGTAGCTCTGGTATGCAGACTGGCATCTTTAGCTGAAGAAATTGAATAAAAACTGAGTTGATGGTATAAGTCTTACTTAAATGAAAAGAATGAGAATATTTCTCTCTGTTCTTTTGGCATCATAACTTTAGTTCATCCTCCTTGGAGGATAATTTGTGGAGCTACCAAAATCCTAGCAATAAAAAAGATATAAAAATCAATATCTCTATTGAGATATGGTCTGCAGACATGTACTGTAAATGAAGAGGATGAAGGAATGTCTCCATCTCTGCTTGATCCTCTCATAGAAAAATTGTTCCTACATTAAGAATGATATACCTGGAGCCATTAACTTATGAAGTTGACGAGGGCCTAAGAGGCTGTCTAGTTGAACTGGTGGTATCAAACTCAAATATAAATTGAGATTACTAAACCATACCTAAGAATCCCTGTAGGTTATGTATTGACTTAGTTTAAAAGTAATATTATCTATGTTTTGTTGTATTTTTATTTATTTTGCTAAATATTTCCCAATTCCATTTTATCTGATTCTGGACTCGCTAGGGAGTGTTGTGGGTCACATCTTTGATATTTCTGTTGTACTCCAGTCTCTCTCCAATATATAAATCTCAGCCACAGTATTCCTTATATTTGCTTAGAGCATGCTTTTTCATTCTTCAGACTAATAATCAAAATATCTAATAATTCTTTGTTGTTCTTGGAGAGTCTTATAAGCATTATCACTCCCACAATTCTTTTTGGAAAACCAGCTACAAAATAGTCAAGAGTACCCTTAATGCTTTGTATGGAAGTGAAGTAGGGAAACATTGAGTAGTATATAGGTCATACAAACATTCGGCATATTCTTTGTAAATTTCCAGCCCAGCTCAAAATACACCACAACAAAGTGGAATGAGAAGCACTGGGGACTCTATTTTAGCAATACCTACAATTCAAGCAATTGGAATGGGGACAACCTAAATAAGAAAAAGGGGATATAAGGAAACTTGAGAAACTTTGGTCGACTCACGAGTTCTGATTTGTTTAGTGTGGATTTAATTGCTCAGTCCCCACACTCTTATTCCTGACCTCAATGGAAAGAAGTTACTCATAGATAGCTAAAAAATTCTGGCACATATGTAATCTTGAAGTCAAGAAAAACAAACATGTTCTCTTCAACACACACCAATGCCAGTTGTCCTTTAGGAACTTTTGGCAATAAAACAATACAGCAGTCCTCGTGTTCATGTCAGAAGAATGGTCTTTTTTGCTTTATTTTAAAGTGTTATTCATTATAGACTCAATATTTACTAGCATGATTCAGAGAATAAATTAGCAAGGAATTATTTGCTTGTTTTTAACAATCTTTTTATTAAACATTAACTGTAACATGCTACTTATTATGTGTAGTGCTTCATAAACATATCTCCTTTTGTCCTCATGATAATCCTAGGAAATAAGTGCTATTATTATCTCCATTTTGAAAATTAGGGAACTGAGTCACATAGCTAATAAGGATCTGAGGTTAGATTTGAAATCAGGTTTTTTCTGACTCCAAGTCCAGAACTTTTTCCATTACCTAGCTGATCATTTATTGACAATTTACTTGTAAAAAGTGCTATGCTAAGAGTTATGTGAAATATAAAACATATATTCGTCTCTGCCCTCAAAGAACTTATAGTCAAGTTCTGGAAGATAAAGACTTACATACATGAAAAACTAAATAACGCATCATATGAGAAATACTAAATGACCAGTACTAATAGTAACTGCTGTAAGATTTAGTAGAGATCAATGCATGTTGATGTCATCAGGGAAAACTTGTCAGAAGTTGGACTTCAACTAAGTCCTAAAGAAAATGACTGAATTCATAATGCTCCAGTAACCAAAACTACTTTTGCCTTGGGAGTGAAAATTTAATTTATTCTGTTTCTGTATATCAACTTTTACATTCTTGCTTTGATTCCTAGTCCTGACCCATTTATAAGCACCATGTTACTAATATATATATACACTAAAATTTGTTATATCTTAAACCCAGGCTTTGAGTTTTTAGTAAATCTGAACCTGGAAACAAAGAATAGGTCAGCAAATAAAGCACAAAGGATTTGGATATCCATGGCCAGTGGACCCTGTAGAACTATTTGGTAACACATGCCAAGTCCTAGGCTTCACTATTTGAATATTACAGTGTTGTGTATTTTGTTCTCTGTTTCAGTAACATTTAGGGAATACATAAGATGTAACAATGAGATCTTGGTTTTTCCCCCAGCTTGTGAATTATATGTTTGTTTTAAAATAATCACACATAATTTTAAAAGGGAGTGGGAAGAGCTGTATTTCTCCTTTCAGAATTTCCTAATAAATTGTGGCTTAACACAGATTAGGTTTGCTGCATTCACTAAATCTCTAGCGATTCAAAATAAGCTAAACTAAACTAAAATGATTGGTCCTATTGCTCACTTAATCTGGTGATTGAAAAAAAGACTTGCCAATGACTAACCTTTGTTGATCTAAATTCATTTATCCTAAATAGATATAGTTATGAAAAGAAATATTTATATATCTTGAGTCTATGTTCTATTCCAGGGAACCATCAGAGAGTGTTAGATGCTGAAATTTTCTCTAAGTAGTAAGATAAACAATTGCACCATGTTTAAAAAGTATTTCACCTACTCTTTTATACTTATCAATTGATTTCATAGTATTATTATGTAGAAAACAAACCATTGCCTTTCTGATGATGGCAGAACAAAATTTTAGTGATATCTTTTGTTTTTACATCATCTACATTTCCCAGTATAATCCTCCCTTCCATAGAGCCTTCCCTTACAACAAATAATTTTCAAAAAGTTCAACAAAAGCTAATTACATGAACAAAAGCTGATGTGGACATATGGTTCAAAAGAATAATTAAATGGCAATAATACACTTACACAATGTTTTTACATTTATGCAAAGTACTTTCTTCATAACAATCTTGTGAGATAAACAATATCCTACCTCATTGGACAGATAAGAAAAGTGAAAGTAAAAAACAAAAACCTAAATGATTTTCTAAAGTCACAAGAATCATAAATGTCTGAGCCAGGATTCCTTCCTGAGTTTTCCTGAGTCCAAATTCCAGCCTGACTGATAATAAAACATTGGGGAAGACAGGGCATATACAGTAGTCAAAGTTTTTCTTGGGTTAGGAGAGACTTTTCATTCCTAGCAATTACTGGTAGTTTTGTAAGAGGTAATTACATATCTCTGATAACCTCTACCCTGATACTGCTTTTAGATTAAAACCCATGAAAAATTGCAGAAGCAATGCTCTAAATTTTTATTGCCCACCATTCGTTCTGGTTGATGGCTTGAACCAGAAATTGAAATACTAATACATTTATTAGTATAAAATTTTTTATCAAAATGAACTCTTTAGAACTCTTTATGGTGAGAAAAATAACAGAAAGAAGTCAGCTTGATGTAAAAGAAAGAATTCAGATGAGAAATTAGGAGGTCTACTTTCTAAAGTCCAGGCTCTGCCACTATTATTACTTCTTTCAACCTGAATACTTAACCACTCCAGATTTCCTATGTAAAATAGAAAGATCAGACTAAGTTACTCTAAAGTTTCTTTAAGCAACAACATTTTTGATCTTATGAATGTGAAAGGCCAAGCTGTAAAATAATACGTATATCTCATTCAGTCATTCATTCTTTGAGAATCATAGATAACCACATGGTTATATTATTCATTCCTCACCTTTAAGGATGAGTCAAACTCCTCTGACTATGGTTGCTTTCCACGTCTATCAGTAGTGTAGCAGTTTTGTCTCTGATAGAATCACCACTCCGTTATTCAGTTTGATGACTCACCCCTTGTGTCTCTGCTGCTGTCCAACAATGATCTCTTTTAGCATTTCTACCAAAGGGGACATAGGAAAAGAGAAATGAGATGAAACTAAAATCAGTAAATCTGATGATGGGAGAGCATGTCTGTGTCAAGAAATTTGAGGTGAAGAAGGATAAAACTATAAGCTAAGGCTTTGCAATTAATTGCAAGCTGATGAAGGGGAGGGTTTGTACCTTATATATTTTTATCTATCCCATAGATTCTTGAATGATGTTTTAAAAATGATAAGTGCTTAATATGTAGCTGTGAATTGAATATGTATTTTTATAAAAATTCCATGTTACCTTGAAGTTTTGGCCATAAGGAAAAATGTGATATTATAGTTCTCTATTCGATGGATTATATAATTATGATAGAAATAATTAATTGAAGTTTAATGGTTTAGTTGAGTGAGGAAGAATGCTTTCCTGATTTACTGAGCTAAGAGGTACTTCTGACCTGTAAAATGAGGATAATAACAGCACCTTTCTTCCAATATCTTTGTGAGTATCAAATGAGATAATATTTGTAAAATGCTTAGCAAATGCTTGGTACATATGTTCTATGTAAATGATATCTATTATTATTAGCTCAAATATTCTGATTCTATTGTTAAAAGGGCTACCAACTCTCTTACTTGTAAATGATTTACCTATGATCGAGCTGCTGCATACCCTGGAGGCTTTCACATTTCTCTTAAATGACAAGAGACAAAATGGGATGATGCTGTGAAAAGTGTATGAAATACACTAATGTGAAGTATTATTTCTAAATGCATTTCATTTCAATGAATAACTAAACCTGGGCTGTTGTGCTTGCATTTCTGCTAAATTCTCTGGAATAATTTTCAGATGTTTCCTACAGCTAGTTCCCTGAGTTGTGTTCTTTCTTATTGGGTGAATTTTGTCATATCACTCTAGTTTCTATCATTGAAATACTTGATGGTTTTCCCCTCGAATTTTGCAATCTTTTTTGCTAATTCCTCTAAGAACTGTTCTTTAGATTTCATAGACCATTTTCAGGGGGTAGTTTTCATCTCTACCTACCTTATAATTTCCATTAAAAAATTTAGCATCTACTTGAATGTATCAACACTTTTAAAATTAGTGAGTAATTAACTAAATGCACATCCTGGATATGTTTGGTGCTTAAGCTCCATGGTGATACACCACATGTGTCAAATTTTATTTTCAGAAAGCTTGTTAAAATTTTAATGAAGCCCTTATTTAAGTCAACCTGTAAATAGAAACCTTTTTTATAAGAATGTGCAGGATGTTTTTATTTTTTTTTACCTTAAATGAGTGAGAAGATTTGCATGTATTTTCTTGTAGTTTCGGGAACATAACATGAGGAAATTGAGGCTCCTGCAATATCCAACTTCATAGTCAGCTTTCTTTCAGTCTTTCCTTTCCCAAACAACAACAACAAATCTGTCTGTTCTTTAACTTTACAGTTTTTCACATTTTCATTCCCAGCCCTATATAGTTGGTTTTTGTCAACCAAGGAATATGAGGACAATAGGAAGAAAGATCTATTGAGGAAGCCTTTGATAATTTTCCCTTTTGAGAATGTCACCATAGACAGAGAAGGAAAAGTGGGCTTTTTTTCTTAGTCCGTTTTAGTATTTATAAATTGACTGCTTTAAAAAGAAGGAAAAAAAATTAGAGATGAGTGAGAGCTAAGAGAAATTGTGTGTATGATTTTATCTATATAGGAGGGGAGAGGGAGAGAGACAGAGAGACAAGGAGACAGACAAAGACGGAGAGAAGGAGGGAGGGAAGAAGAGAAGGAGGGAAGGAAGTAGGGAGGAAACAGTGAATAGAATGCTAGGCCTGAGACACTAGCTGTGTGACTGTAGGTAAATCACTTAAAGCTGTTTGCCTCAGTTCCTTCATCAATACTGGAGAGCTGGAGAAGAAAATGTCTTTGTGAAGAAAACCCCAAATGGGATCACTAAGAGTGGAACACGACTGAACAACAACAGTGTATATATGTATAAACATACACACATACATACACACACACACACACACACACACTTTCCACCTTAGGACTTCATAGTTTCCTTAAGATTTAACACATCCAACTCTGTTGCATATCTACCCTACTAAATTGGCAGCTCCTTGAGGGCAGAAACTGTTTTATATTGTGTGACCCCCTCAATTACCTAGTCAAAAAAAATTAAGTATGATAATTTTATCATAGAATTTCAGAGTCAGAAAAGACTTCAGAGGCCAAAGGACATACCTAAATAAGAAATCTCTCTATAGAACACTCCACAAGTAGTCTTTCAAGTTATTATAGAGAGGAAATCCATGAACTCCTGAAGTAGCCCATTCCACTTAGAATACCTCCAATGGTAAGAACGTTTTTCATTATATTAAGCCTGAAAACTACCTTGTGGCAGTTTTGATCCAGTGCCCTTAGTTTTGTCCTCTGAAGACAATCAAAACAAATCTGGTTCCTTTTCCATATCACAATCCTACAAATACTTAAAAGCAGCTAGCCATGCCCTTAGGTCTTCTCTTCCATTTGTAAGTCCTTCAGGCAACTTTCAGAGATCATAATTCAAATTCTTCAGTATCCAGACCAAACTCCTTTCTGGATGTTCTCCAGTTTATCTATGTTTTTCAGAAAATGTGCCCAGAACTGAACCTAATTCTTTAAATGTGGTCTAATCAAGGCAGACCCTTGTGCCCTCATGATGTAATTTAAGATTCCCCATTCTTTTTCTCCTTCAAAATCTTCAGTGGACTCTTTTGCTCAAGATTAAACACAAACTCCTTCCTTCACTCAACATCTAAGGACTTCTATAACATGGAATTGAAGAGGAGGAGAGAAAACTTAGAACTGAGAAGTTTTCTCATATGTATGTTAGTATTTTCCTGTATAGACCAAGCCTTCGTGAAATAGATCACCTGCTTTACTTGATCAGTAATAAGCACAGTGACTCCGCAGCAGAATTCATGAGAAAGCTGCTGACAATTCCACTTGCCCTCCCTCCTTGTAGTCAGTGTAATCCAACCCCTGGAATAGTAGGATGATCGATTTTTTTTTCAGTAATATGGGGGTCCTATCAGGAGGCAGAGGAGGGGAGGGAGAAGGAGTTTTGATTTCTGAAATTCTCATCCGCCTCCATTAGCATTTTTATCCATGTATTCTGCCACAGAGGGATAAGCTGGCCAGATGTAGCCACATACTTTTCGGAGTTAAGGTGGGATGTGTGAGGGAGAGTATAGATGGGCTAGTGTCAGTGTGAAAGGACCGGGAGGAGTTGTCAACCATGGCTTATCTTGTTTTCCTGACTCATTACATTTCAGCCCAGTCATTTCAAGATATTTGCTTCTGTTGCTACGCGACTGTTGCTGTGAAGAGCTAGCTCTTCTCTTGGGAAGTTTGGCCACAGTTAGTGCTAATGCTAAAGGCTTTACTCTAAGGGCATGTCTACTTAATAAAGTCATCCTGGCCTACGGTAATCCTGAGTTTGGGGATTTAAGGTTGTGATGAGGATTGATCTTCTTTTTTTCTTATTTGTCCCCCAGGAAAGAGCCCATACCTGTGGTATTGCACCAAGGTTGTTCTGACTGGAGAATTCAATTGACCTCTGATATTTTCTTTAAAAAAAAAAAGAAAGAAAGAAAAAGAAACAAACAAATAAAACTGTAACAGATAAGCTTTTTTTTTTTTTTTTTAAAGTATGCCCTTCTCCAGGTTGTGTACATGCTTTTGGGGGATTTAGCCAAAGTAATGAGGTCTTCTCATGACATCATCTTTATACCTTTTTGTCAGACAAATTTTGTCCTGGACATTTGGAAAGACATCCAGGAGATCATCTTATATTTGTTGGAAGACTTAACTCTTTGGAAGAGGAATGCATTATGGTAACTTTTCAGTCACTGAAAGGGGTTTAATTTTATTTTCTTTTATTTGCATAGAAAAGGAACTATTCAAAAGGGATGGGGGGGATGCAGAACTTTAACAGATAAACATTTCAGTTTTGGTAACAGGAAAAAAAAAACAGATGGGAGGTCTTTTTGACTTTGTATATTTGCCCTAAGAGAGATTTAATAAACCTTATTTGCTTCCTGTCCCTTTCTACTTCTATAAAGATAATTTAATTTAAAACATTTTATAACCAGTTTCTTTATTCCTCATCCTTGTGGCTTGTTATTGTGTTTTGTTTTGTTTTTTTTTTTTTTGCTTTTTTTTGTTATTTTCTTTTTAATAATCTGCAATTGGTACAATAGAGGAGATAAGTATTATGATGATTGCTTCTTGGTTTAAGGAAAGAAATCACATCAGAAACTTTTGAAACATATTAGTTTCAATGTTCACATATTTGTCCAGTTACATACTGAATTAAATATATAACCTGGATAGAATTTTTACCTCATAGATAAAATTCTTCTTAAAAAGAATAGGAAAAAACAGTCTATATTGCAAGAACTGGCTGAAAAGGGGGAAGTATGACAGGGGCTTCTCAGCAGGCATTGAAACTTCTTGGCATATAGCCAATTGGCTGTACTCTAGGGTAGCTGTAGGCAGACTAGGCACTTGGCAACCATGGGCAGGTCACCTGGGACAGCTTGGGGGAGTTGAGGGTGGGAGGGAATAGTGTTCAAATCTCTCAGGGTGGTGTGTAGAGCAAATTAGGTGGGGGTTGGGGAAATCAGAAAGGAAGGTCCTAGTGTATAACTGTGATAGAGCCTGCCTGTAAGGCAAGCAAATAACTGCACCAATGACATATCAAGCAGGTCTCTAATTGTAGATTGGGGTGAGAATGTCAGCCTCTTAACACCTCATGAATATGTCTTTTTTCATTTTCTCTGCTATAGATCTTTTGTTAAAAAATAAAATAAATGGTAATATTAGAAGTTTCCAGCTGCTTCAGAAACTGGTAAATTACATGGGGTGAGAATGGGAGTGCTTCATAAATCTTTGTATACTCTCCAAGGCAGAGTAGATTTGCATCCAAAATTAAATGAACATGAAATAAAGTGAAAGACAAGATAATACTGTTTGAAAAGTTGTTGTATTTGAGCATGTCTACAATTGCTAATGACCAGAGAGAGGGGTAGGGAATAAGAAGCATTTGGGTCTTGTATTTTCCTGGAAACAATAGGCATTTCAAATATGTATTTAAAACTTTTCTTTTTTTTAGATCTACTCTTAACCAACGTGGTTTCCGAAAGGTGAGAACTAGAAATGTGTTTATGCTGCAGGTTGTTAAATATATTTACAACTTTTTTTTCCTGAGGGTTCAGTGGGGGTTCTGCATTGGTTATTTATTAGTCTGCATCAACAGCTGCTGGCTGAAATTAAAGAAAATAATCTATCCAGTGTGATTTGCAGGAACATTATACATCGCTTCAGATTATAATGAGCAATAGGGAAGGTAATTTGAGGGAAACTCAACACATGTTGTTAGTTACAGTATGTCAAGAAGAATATCGAGTGTAAAATATACAGATAATCAATGTCAGCTGATAACAGTTTTTATGATGTAAAGTACTCTTGGTGACTTAACTGCATCTTTTATCCTCTTTGATTTCTAAAGTTCCTGGGCTCTTTGTGATCTTTATTGACATCTCACATTGAAGATATTATAAAACTGTTGCCTGGCACTCATCCCTACAACTTTCACTTGTCAGTAAGCAAAAGATGGAAAATTTGAATTGTTTAGACTAATAAGAATCTTTACTATATAAACTCTCTTAGGACATAGTCCTAGCCATAGTCCTGTTAGTCACAGGCCTGTTAGGAATTGGGTTGAGACCATTTTCATTACCCCTAAACCAAATTAAAGGAAATAAAGCAAAACTCCAGTAAACCTTAGAATATTTTAGTTAGTTTAATATATATTCTTCCTCAGCTGGTCTTTTTGAGACATAACTTCACTGTTTCTTATAGCAAGGCTGTAATGTGCTGGTCACATTGCAAAAATTCAGTTAGCATTGAATTAAGTACCATTTTTCCCCATTTTAAAACTTTGCAAATCTTTTTATGATGTTTTCCTTCCTCAGATTAAGGTATGTCACAAAATTTAAATGTATTTGGTAAAATGCAAAGGTTTTTTCATCCTTGGATAATGACTTTTCTCAGAAAATTTCTGGAATAAATATAATATTGAATACATTAACTTAAGATGCTGTTAGTGGAATTTGTTGATACCTAATAACAATAGAAGTTATCTCGAAATATTAATTTTATAACTCACATTGATAATTCAGGCAATAACTGCAAAGAATTCATATTTCCAACCCAAGAAGAGCTGGTATATTTCATGGGGAGACTATTGAGTTTTTCTTTTGAGTCAGTAAATATTTGCCTAATATAGAATCTTGAGGATTGTCATTAAGGGGATAGTTGTGGAAAATCTTTCTTTTCCTCTTGAACCTTATTACTTTTCCTGTCAGCCTCTCCTGTATAAAGCCCTTTATTCACTGTTTACTAGATTGTCAGGGCTAATCTCCAGTAGGGATGAACAGGATCTGGGGCTCAGTACCTTATTTTTGTTAGGGTTGGAAAAACTAAAGAATAGGCTGAAAGTTAGGACTACCAAGTGCACTGGAAGATAGCAGTGTGAAAAATTGCCCACCCTCCTCTTTTTTCACTTTTTCACCTTAAAGTCCTGCTTAATGTTCTTTCTTTCCATCTGTTTGTTGCTTAGAGGCCCAGTTGCTAAGGGAGAATTTGTCCTCTGGATAAAAGTGGCAAACATAACTTACAGTTCTTGTGTTTTAGAATACATTTTATGTTATGTGATTATACATCTTGAGCAGAGTTCCCTTTTTTTTATAAGGATAGCAATATGTTAAGCCAAAAAAAAGTAAGCATAGCCTATTGAAGGGTAATTTGAGGATCACCTCTTTAACTTCCTTGAATCTTTTAAAAATATGATTTTTCCTCATTGAATGCTGCCAATTAAATCTTAAACCCTCCCTTAAAGAATGTCAGATGCTGATAACAAGTGCACAGATGAGCAATCAGTTTTTTGTGTCCTTCAATTCATTCCTGGGACTGCCACAGGATCCAAGTTGGGGTTCAAACAGATTACTTAGTTCCTGATCTGAAAATAATCTGTGCCTCATATCAGTGATAGTTGTCATGCCTGTACACTTACTATCCACTTTGAGCTTATCCACAACAACCTTAGTAACTTCAGCTTCCAGCATATTCTGCTCTTTACCTTAAAATTTGCTTTCCCTCCTTTTCCCTGTTAAAGATACAATCAGTATTGCCTCATTATTTTGCTGTAGCATATAATAATAAGAATAATTGTTATTATTATGATGATTAACATTTACATGGCACTTACTATGTGCTAAGCATTTTACAATTCTTATCTCATTTCTTATCTCAGAAATTCCTGACTGGACTACCTAGCTTCCCATGTGCATGGGGAAATGATGTCATTTTTGAAAGTACCTCCCTAACCCCTCAAAAATGCTTAAGGGTTAAAATCTTACAGTATGAGGAATGCATAGGCAAATTGAATAAGGGACCATTCTTCTACTAGAAAGATAAACTTTATTATGAAAATAAGCTAATATCTCATTTAAACATAGTGATCTAATTAATAGGATAATATTTCACATCTGCAAAATGCTTATGTTTACTGATTCTGACACAAGGCAATAATTGCTAGCATTACTGGGCTTATACCCCAAAGAGATACTAAAGAAGGGAAAGGGACCTGTATGTGCCAAATTGTTTGTGGCAGCCCTATTTGTAGTGGCTAGAAACTGGAAAATGAATGGATGCCCATCGATTGGAGAATGGTTGAGTAAATTGTGGTATATGAATGTTATGGAATATTATTGTTCTGTAAGAAATGAGCAGCAGGATGAATACAGAGAGGCTTGGAGAGACTTAACATGAACTGATGCTAAGTGAAATGAGCAGAACCAGGAGATGATTATACATTTCAACAACGATACTGTATGAGGATGTATTCTGATGGAAGTGGATTTCTTTGACAAAGAGAAGATCTAACTCAGTTTCAATTGCTAAATGATGGACAGAAGCAGCTACACCCAAAGAAAGAACACTGGGAAATGAATGTGAACTGTTTGCATCTTTGTTTTTCTTCCTGGGTTATTTCTACCTTTTGTATCTAAGTTATACTGTGACATATTTAACATGTAAAGGACTACTTGCCATCTGGGGGAGGGGGTGAAGAGAGGGAGGGGAAAAATCGGAACAGAAGTAAGTGCAAGGGATAATGTAAAAAATTACCCTGGCATGGGTTCTGTCAATAAAAAGTTATTTTAAAAAATAATTGCTAGCATTTAGATAATATTGAAAGCTTTTTTTAAAAAAAAGTATTATATGAATGGTACTTCATTGAATCTTTACAACAAACCTGTGATGTAGGCACTATTATTTCCCCTATTTTATAACCCCAGATGAAAAAACTTAGTCAGATAAAGACTAAGTGACTTACCCAGGGTCACACAGTGAGTAAATATCTGAAGCAGGATCTAAATTTGTCATCCTGACCCAATGAAGATCCAGTGTTCTTAGGCCTCTGTGTCTTTAATATTAGATTGAAGTCATAGATTGGTGATGTGATGTGATATAGAATGAGAGGGGAATGAACTAAGATAAAGAAAGCTTCATTGATGTCCCAACACGTTCCTGCCTCAATCAAAGTCTCTAGTGGAAGCAAAGTGAATTTTCTGAAACATTTAGTATTTAGACTATCACTGGACTTTCAGGGCATTCTACTTGACTATGCTATCTAACAGGAAGGCAGGCAGGAAGGAAATAGAAAGAGATGAAGGGAGGGAGAGAGGAAGGAAAGAAAGAAAGAATGTTTTCTAACAGTCTGTGACTACAGTGAGTATTAGGAAACTTCATTAAAAATGTGATTATTGCTATAGGTCCTCTTCTATCCCAGAGTTATTTTTTTAGAGTATTATTTCTCAAATAGGGTCCTCTGGTGAGCCAGGGACTTTAGTCAGGGTGCCATGTAGTAACAACTGTGCTGATTTTGTTAATAGGATAAACAGACCTTCATTGACACCATAAATAGCAGAATCCCTGCTTTCCTTCCCAAGTCCTAAGGAGGGAAGGTATTTGAAGCTGGAAGGAACAGAGCATTGGGTTAATACAGTTATAGGCTATGACAGAGAGCTTTGTACAAATCCCTGGAGAATTGTGCTTTCTAGAGAAGCAAAGGATTGTAGAACCAGTACAGGACTAGGAACAGAGCCAGGCATAGTTGATGATGAAGGCAATGTTGCATGGGGGAATAGGAGAGTGGAACTCATGTGTAGTCACAAACTAATTAACATAAACCCTCCCTCATTTTATTTTCTATTGTATGGTTTGCTCAATGAAGTGGAAAAAACATTGGTTTTTCCAGTTAAAGAAGCTGGGTTTGAATTCTGATTCTGCCATTTACTATGTGTGTGACCTTGAGCAAATCATTTAATCTCTCTGAGCCTCAATTTCCTGTTCTATAAAATGAAGGCGTTGGATTAAATGACTATCAGGATCCCTCTCTGTTCTAAATTTATAATCCTATTATCCTGTTCAGTTTCCAGAAAATCAAACCTGTCATATTAAAATTAATTAAAAAAAAAAAAAACCTCACAGATCTATGATAGCAGGTAGCATTGACTTGCTTATCAGGGGACAAGTATCATTTTTATGTAAATAATGGCATAGAATGAAATTATAATCTATCCATGGATGCCTTAAGCAAAAATAAACAACAACAAAAAAGAGTTGTCAGTAGCCTAGATATTGTATTGACCTTTCCCCTACTGTCAGCATGGCAGTGGATCTGTGATCTCATCAATGTAAATATTCATTTTTACAATATAGGGGATAGCCCATCTATGTCTATCCATGCAATCTTTTCCATGTCTGTCACAGAAATTCCTCCCCATTTTCCAGGGACCTTTCTTGAGTTTTCTTGACATTGTGTGGATATCAGTAAAATATTTAATGTATAACTCATCTTTTTTTTTTTCTAAACATCTTTGTATTTCCAGGTTCTTGACACACTGTTAACATTTCATAAATGCAGTTTGATTGGTTGTATGCAGATATAGTGAACCTTGTATAAACACTATAACAACAAAGTGAAGGCTTTCCCTTGTGACTTAATACTTTATATGAATCTGACCTTTATCTATTTTTTCCAAAACACAATGATTATCTCCTTTAAGCGCATACCATTGGAGCAACCCACTTCTCATGCAAGTTCAAACCAGGTATATGGGAGTAGGAGGCAAAGATTGTAAATATTCAAGGTAAATGGATCTCTGAATCTCTCTCAGGTGACAACCAGATCACATGCTAATGGAGTCCTTTTGATAAAAGTACCAGTGTGCAAATTGAATATGAATACATCTTATTAAATATTAAGTGATGATGCGAAGACCTGTTCAGTCACCCTATATATCTCCCAGTTTGGTGATGGAGAATTGTATTCTGTAATACTAGATACCTTTTACAGCTTTGATAAAGCTGAAAAGACTTCTTTTTTTAATGAGACTTTTTTGAAGAGGGTACTTAACTACCAAGACAAGTGACTTTAATTGTCTTTTTACATAGTCTTCTGGTGGTTGTGGGCTTTTGAAATGAATCACATAATAAATCAGAGTGGAAGAAAGGGATGGCTTATTAGGGAACAGGGAAGTTTTGTGGAACCAAAAAACTTAATTTATGTGTCAAACATTATTTGGAAACTTGCTTTGTGCAAATCAGAGAAGGACTCAATAAATGGTATGAACATAAAATACATTTATTGTTCAGTTGTTTTCAGTTCTGTCTGACTCTAGGGGACCCCATTGAGGTTTTCTTGGCAAAGATTCTAGAATAGTTTGCATTTTTTTGCTCCAATTCAATTAATACCTGAAGAAACTGAAGCAAACAGGATTAAGCCAATAAGTGTCTGAGGCCAGAGTCGAACTCAGGAAGGTGAATCTTCCTGATTTAACTGCAGACATTTATATATTTCCCACACTACCCTCTTTTACCTTCTTCCCCACCCCCTTTTTAAAAAATATGTCTCTGAAAGCTAGCCATATTCTGTGCTTTGATCATTTAGCCAGAATTCATTAGTAGAAAGTCTGGGGAGGAGGGGGAAGTTGGAAGAAGAAAAGAGAAGAAGCAAAAAAAAAAAAAAAAAAAAAAAAGCTCTAGAAAGAAATATTATGTTCACGTTCTACCACAGCAGTTACCTACATGTGGTTCCAGAAAGTGATTCTGAAAACTGAAACTGTTTAATAGTAAATGGTTGAAGATGGGTAATTCTTTCTTATACCACAAAGCCCACCGCAATTTGACAGACTGAATTATAGGGGCAGTTTAATCAGTAGAAAGAGCGAGAATGATGAATTGCTAACATACCTGAAGAGGGCACTTCCTAGCTGTGGTCTATAGGTCAGTGTGATGGACATCCAAATCCCCAGTAACAAGGAATGATGCTGTTGATAGTGGACAGATATCCTTTCTATATGACTTCCCTAGTTTAATAAATAAATTGTTAGAGTCTGATTTCTCCTATGTCACTTGTTTATCAGCAGATACTTAAATTCATAAGGTAATTTTAATTTTAAAAAACTTAGTACTGGGAAGAACTTATTTAAAAACAAACAAAGCAGCCTTTGTATGATAGAATAAAGCTGAAGAGGATTTATGGCTAAGGTTCTTAACCTAGAGTCTGTAAACTTAAATTTTTTTCCCTTAATAATTGTGGTTCCTTTTGCTGCATTCCTATTATTTTATTTTATGAATTTAAAACATTGTTCTGATAAGGATTCCATGAGTTTTACCAGATTGTCTAAGGAGGTCTTGACCCAAAAATGACAAAGAACCTCTGTTCTCTGAGATCAGTACTTCCTGCTCTCTAGAAAAGTGATTTACAAACTTTTTTGATTGTGTATCCTAATACTAAAAATTTTTGAGCACACTCCAAATATATATATATATATAACATAGAAATGTAAAGGATGAACTGAAATGATATTTTTATTGAAGTTTTTTATTTTCAAAATATATGCAAGCATAATTTTTTTCAACATTGACCTTTGAAAAACCTTGTGTTCCAATTTGAAATAATATTTAAAAGTAATACTTATTAATGTTAGAAAACCCTTTTTGTTTTCATCAAAGAAATAATATAATTATATTTTGATGAGAATGATGTGATTGAACTTGTGTCATATTAAAACCATGGTTAAAAAAAAAAAACTTTGTAATAAAGTGAGTTGAAGATCTGGCTCTAAAATCAATTTATTTTGATATTTAGATAAATACTTGTCATAACTAAAAAAGACACATCACCCAAAGAATTTTGGCTGCCGCTGCAGTGTGTTCCTGGATGCCAGCTAGGTTATCATGAAACTGAGCAACCAACCTCAGGCATAGAAGACTCCCACTGGGTGGAAACAGATTAAAAGGTCATAGTGAAGGGGAGGATGTGCTTCTATGGAGAAAAATCCAGGATTGGATGCATTCTATCTTTCTACTCTCTGATTGGCTGATCAAATAGTCTTTGAGGTTATAATAGTTCTCATTTTGGAGACCACGGCTCTAAAGATATTTCTTTCATTTTATAAAATATTTCTTTCTTTATATTTTTAAAATGCACTTAAAACTCTAGTCAATGAAGTAGATTCATATACCTGTTTTTATTATTTTTTTTGACCAAGAATTTAGTTATGTCCAGATGAGACTATAACCAGACCAGCTGTTGACCTTTACAGAGCTTGCATATATGCTTTCCCCTGTGTGATCTTTCATGGTTTCTTTTGGCATCTTTGCTTCATCTCCTTCACTGCTTGCTATTAAATGGAGGCAAAGTTTAGTTGCATTCATATTCTTCTTGAGTACCACGAATGTGGAGCATATCTCTCCTCACATATTTAATCTAAAATAATCATCTTACACTAAATCTAGTGCAGGTACCCCTGAGAATTAAACAGGGTCTAAAACTGAACTTCCTGTACATGTTTCTAGAGAGCAAGAACAGCTTCTCCTTTTGAACCGCATCAGTGTTTGGACCACAGCAGGTGCATAATAATCATGAAGCTGAGCATTTCTAGTTTAATATATCAAGGTGGGAATGTCTTAATGATTTCAATAATACCCTGATTAAAAAAAAAACAACACTACTCATTCCCTATATTCCGAAAGCATTTAGCCTTAAAAACCAGGAAGATTTTGGCAGGAAGTTTTATTTCACCTTATTCCATCAATTAGTGCTGCTCTGCTCTTCCCAATGACTTAGTCTCATACTGGGGAAAAGAGAGGAAAGAGGATTTGCCTGTTTGGGATAATATTATGATGTTTCAGAAGAGCTGTATAAAGATGAAGAATATTTGCATGTTGACACAGAGGGAGGCACCAGGCAAGCATCTAATTTGCTATGCTCCCTGCTGGCTGTTTTTAACGCCCTGTTGATTTTATTAAACATTCTTAATAAGAAATTGGAGTTTTGTTTAGGGTAAAGCCATAATGAAAACAGCTGTCTTCATTCCTCAGATTGTGAGAGTGCATACAGTTGAAGAAAGAAAACCCTGGATAGGGGATAATACAGTAAGATTGTTAAACTCTTGGCACAGAATTAAATTTGCAGCCCCATGGAAGATGCTAGGAGTACATTTGGTAAGTGTGTTGTGTTTATTGTCGTTGTAATTTTTTTTTGCAAAGTGTTTTTTTCCCACTAAAGCCAGGAAAAAAACTGTGTTTTTGTTATGCCTTTTATCTATAGAGAAACTTCAGTAAAAGAGAAAATATATTCTAACAGCATATGTTAAGGTAGACAGAGAAAAAAGAACCAAAGATGCATATCTTAGCTCTCTATTGAAAAGAAAGTGATAAATAAAACTATCTGATGAAGACTCCTGCCACCTTCCATAAAGGATCAGTAATTGAAGATGAAATTAAGAAATTCATAAGAGAGGAAAAGAATGGCAGTTAACCAGAAATAGAATTATCCATAGGGTCAAGGTCATTGACTTTGTGAGTTACAGGTCAGTGGAAGGGACCTCAGTTCCACTTTTCCCAGACTGTATTCTCTGGAACTTAAATGTTCTGTACTAAAGATTCTTAAACTGTGGGTCATAATCCTATAAGGGGGTCATATAACTGAACGTGGGAGTTGCAAAATTATGATTTATCATCAGGAAATTTAATATACCTATTTTATATACTCATAAACCTGGGGACATGTAAAGATTTCTTTGATGAAAGGGATCATGAGAGGAAAAAGTTTAAGAAACCTTATTCTATACAATGTGGATAATGGTTCTGTGATCACATGTTAATAAGAGTTGTCTTGTAGCAGTATCTTGGAATCACGTACTAACTTGAGCCCAGGTCTTCTGACTTCTAAGCAATGTGACTCAGGAAAATCATTTTACATTTTTCATCCTTAGTTTCCTTGGCTCTAAAACAGAGATAATACAGTTATCGTGAGGAAAGTATATCATCAACTTGAACTTATCATTATTAAAGGCTGTTTTGTTTGTTTTCTCAGGATTCAGCATAATTCCCGTGCCTGAAGGCACTCCTTCCACCTCAGAATCCCTAGCTTCCTTCAGAACTCTGCCCCAGCACCATTTCCTAGATGAGATTATTACTGATTACCAATCATCTTGTATTTACTTTGTATCTATTTTCACATGTATGCATGTATCTCTGTGTGTATAAATATAAATATGTATCTTTCCCTGTATATGTGTATAAAATGTAAGTTCCTTCTTTTTACCTTTGCATCCCCAGTATATATCAGCGTGCCTTGCATCTAGTAGTTCATAAATACTTGCTTGACTAATTGATCTAAAAAATAAAGTAAATCAAAGAGGGAGGAAACATTACGAACTCACAGATCAAGGAAGTCATTCTGGTGGCGGTAAACTGAGTTGAGTCTCGAAATTAAGATTTCTGAGAAGCAGAAGTGAAGAGGCTGTTCATTGCAGGCAGAGGGATGACTGGTGAGATGGCAGATAGACAGGGACTGGAATGATGAATTGTTTTCAGTAGGAGACCAGTATGGCTGGAATGTAGAGTGTATGAAAAAGATTAAGAATAATATTAAACAAGTCTGAAAAGGTAGGTTAGAACCAGTTGGAAGGGCCTGAAATGGGAGGGTAATAGGTTTATATTTTATACTAGAAACATTATGGAATCACCAAAGTTATTTGAGTAAAGGAGTGATATGGTTATACTTATATATTCAAAAGGTTTTTTTTTTTGTCAGCTATAGTTTAATATTCACTAAAAATGTGATGAATTGAAATCAAGGAGACTGATTAAGAAGCTCTTTTAATTAGCCAGGTGAAAAGTATTATGACGATGAACTAGAATAGTGGCCATGCTAATCGAGAGAAGGGGACAGATGTTGAATGTTATGGAGATAGAATTGACAGGCATTTGCAACATGTTGAAGAAAGGAGTTGAAGAGGTAGGACTGAAGTGTGACTCAAAGGACATGAGACTATGTGATTGAAGGAATAGTGGTTCCTGTAACAAAACTTGAAGGAGGTATAAGTTAAAAAGGGAAAAGATTAAGTTTGATTTTAGACATATTGGGTTTGAGACATTTAGTTGATAATGGGGACTGGAGTTTAGAAGAAAGATTAGGGCCTGATTTAGAAATTATTTATATAAATATATTAATTGCAGATGAGATTATTGATGGAAAAAGTCTTATAGGAAAAATGGGACTAAGATATCATTTTGGTAGAGAGAGTCATGTCACAAAGGTGAAGATGAATTATAATTCAGAAAAGGGAACTAAGAAAGAGTAATCAGATATGTGGGATTAGAACCAGAAATTATAGTGAATGAATGGGAAGGGATAGTGGAGAGTAATCCAGAAGGTGAAGTTCATAGTGCCAGAAGTTTTCAAATAGGATGAGAAATGAGAATGAGCAATTTGACTTTAACAATTAAAAGATCGTTTGTAATTTTTGAGAAAGTAATTTCAGTTAGCAGTACAATTAGAAGCCAGATTTTTGAGGGATTTAGAAGCAAGTGAAAGATGAGAAAATAGAGAGAGGCAGTTGAATATAGATGATTTTTTTTCTAGCAGTTTGGCTGTGAAAGAGAAAGGAGATCTGGGACAACATTTTAGCTGAGTATAGATAATTTTTTTTCTAGCACTTTGGCTGTGAAAGGGAAAGGAGATCTGGGACAACATTTTAGCTGGGATGATATCTTGAGGGAATAACAAGGTCAAGTAAAAGATTACTTAAGGGTAGGAAGCACCTAGTTATGGTTGGAGACAGCAGAGAAGGAGGCAGTAGGCAGAAATTCAGCATGATAGAGAAAGAGTATTAAAGAGTTAGCAAGAATTAGAGTATATTATGGAATGCAAAATGGATAATTTTGATTCTATGGAGTTAAAAAGCTTTTATACAAACAAAACCAATGCAGACAAGATTAGAAGGGAAGCAATAAACTGGGAAAAAAATTACATCTAAGAGTTCTGATAAAGGATTCATTTCTAATATATACAGAGAATTGACTCAAATTTATAAAAATACAAGCCATTCTCCAATTGATAAATGGTCAAAGGATATGAACAAACAATTTTCAGATAAAGAAAGATTTCTAGCCATATGAAAAAATGCTCTAAATCACTATTGATCAGAGAAATGCAAATTAAGACAACTCTGAGGTAGTACTACATACCTCTTAGACTGGCTAAGATGACAGGAAAAGATAATGATGAATGTTGGAGGAGGATATAGGAAAACTGGGACACTAATACATTTTTGGTGGAGTTGTGAACTGATGCAACCATTCTGGAGAGCAATTTGGAAATATGAGCAAAGGGCTATCAAACTGGGCATATCCTTTGATCTAGCAGTGTCTCTACTAGGCTTTTATCTCAAAGAAATCATTTAAAAAGGGAAGAGGACCCACGTGTACAAAAATGTTTGTAGCAGCTCTTTTTCTAGTGGCAAGGAACTAGAAACTGAGTTGGTGCCCATTAGTTGGAGAGTGGCTGAATAAGTTATAATATATGAATATTATGGAATATTATTGTTCTATAAGAAATGATCAGCAGGATGATTTCAGAGAGTCCTAGATAGACTTACATGAATTGATGCTAAGGGAAATGAGTAGAACCAGAATAACATTGTACACAGCAACAGCAAGATTATAGGATGATCAATTTCGATGGACTTGGCTCTTTTCATCAATTAGCTGATTCAGATCAGTTCCAATGGTCTTTTGATAAAGAGAACTATCTGTAAAGAGAGCAACCCAGAAAGAAGACTATGGGGACTGAATGTGGATTATAATATAGTGTTTTTACTTTTTTGTGCAGCATGATAATTGTGAAAATATGTATAGAAGAATTGCACATATTTAATATATATTGTATTACTTGCTGCCTAAGGGACGTGGTGGGGAAGAAGGGAGGGAAAATATTTGGAACACAAGATTTTCTAAGGGTGAATTTTGAAAATTATCTATGTATATGTTTTGAAAATTAAAAAAATTAATTAAAAAGAATATGATTTAAAATACTAAACAAATTTAAAGACTTGATTAGTATGTATCTTTGCAAAATTAATCTATTAGCAAGGCTGTTTAGATTTATTTTAAGAAATAAAGACTTATGGAATTAAAATTTTTAAAAAGAGTTGGCAAAATATTGAAAAGATGAGAAGAGATGAAATCATGGGTTGGGCTTGGCAAGGAGAAAGGACTCATTTTCCTCTGACTCTGGAGCAAAGGAGGAGAGAAAGGGCACAATCTAGAGGAGTTTTGAAATGTGGGTTTGGGAAGAAGAGAATTTTTTTAAATTAGTGTTTCTATTTTCTTGGTAATGTTGAAGGTAAAATCATTTTCTAAGAGAAATGCAAAAAGGCATGATTTAGGGGCCTGAGAAAAAAATGTCTGCATCTATTGCAGGAAGTGAGAGAGATAATCAATCAGGATGCTTCTGGAGAAAGCAGAATCAGAAGAAAAATTATCACATTGACCAAAATAATGTAAAAAAAACAATGTTGAATGACTCACAAACTCTGGTAGATGCAGTGTTCAGTTAGGATTGAATATGACTGATGGCGAAGCATTCTTCATCATGTGGTAGAATAAAGGAGCAGAATGTGATTTGTGTCATCAGACAAGGTCAATGTGTTGATTAGTTTTGCTCTTCTTTGTTATGAGAGAAAGTTCTATTGAGAGGAGAGATACAGTCTTGTGTAGGGGGAAGCATCAATAAAATATTTTTTAAAGAATGTCAGTTAGGGAAAAACTATAGACCTTTTGAAGAAAAGTTACCCACTGATTATGTGTTTTTAATAAACTTATTCTAGGCATGCTTTCAACTTTTATGCCTTCATTCCAGATACTCTATATATATATTGACTGGAATTATGTGTTTAAGAACAAGTAAGTAATAGGAAGAAAGGGACAAGTTTTTAGATTTTAAGTCTATTGTTCTTTTTTATTACAGCTAGATAAATTGAGACCCAAGTGGCAAGGAGACTTGGAGTTTCGCTTATTAAAAATAAAAATTTCCCTTCCCCATTTAAAAAAAAATTGTACTTGTATGATTAAGCTTCAGTGATTGGGAATATTCTCAAATGTGTAATCCCATTCCTTTCCTGCCAGTTGTCTGGACTGTTATAATATCCTCCTATTTGATCTTTCTGTTTCAAATATCTTTCTAAATGAATCCATCATATAGCTGTCGAAGTAATTTTCCTAAAGTACAAATCTGATCATGATACCTTTACTTAAATACAATCTGGTGGCTCCCTCCTGCCCCCAGTATATAAATATAAGCCCCTTTGTTTGATATTTAAATTTCTCAGCATTCTGGCTCTAAATTTCCAGTCTCATTATTCTAGCAGTTTTTAACCTGGAGTCAGTGAAATTTTTTGAGAAATATATTGATAATCATATATCAATTTAATTCCTTTTAAATTCCTATTTATATATTTAGAAACAACACTTTAAGGATCCTTCAAAGACTTCAGCAGACTGCCAAAAATATCATGACACAAAAAGTATTAAGAACATTGTTAAAGTAGTTATGAACTGATCCAGGTATTCTGGAGAGAAATTTGGAACTATGCTCAAAGGGCTCTAAAACTGTGCATACCCTTTGATCTACTCCTGGGATCCCAAAGAGATCATAAGAGGGAGAAGGATCCATATGTGCAAAAATGCTTGTAGGACTCTTTTTGGGGTGACAAAAATTGGAAATTCAGTTGGAGAATGACTGAATAAGTTATAGTAAATGAATGTAACAGAATATTATTATTCTGTAAGAAATCATGAGCAGGCTGACTTCTGAAAAAACCTGGAAAGACCTCTGATCTTATGCTGAATGAAGTGAGCAGAACCAGGAGAATAGTATTATACACAGTAAGGGCAAAATTATGTGATGATCAACTGTAATAGACTTATCTCTACTCAGCAATTTGGTGATCTAAGACAATTCCAATAGATTTAGGATAGAAAATGCCACCTGCATTCAGAGTGAGAATTGTGGAAACTGAATAGGGAATGAAGCATACTATTTTCAGTGTGTGTGTGTGTGTGTGTGTGTGTGTGTGTGTGTGTGTGTTTGCTTTTCTTTTTTGTGATTTTTTCCTTTTGTCCTGATTTTTCTTTTACAAAATGACTAATAGGGAAATGTGTTTAAAATTATAGTGTATGTGTATATATATACACATATATACATATTTATATGTGTGCATATATATATAAACCTATATCCTATTGCTTGTTGTTTTGGGAAGGTGGGAGGGAGAGAAGGGAAGGAGAAAAGTTAGAACTCAAAATCTTACAAAAATGAATGTTGAAAATTATCTTTACATAATTGGAAAAATAAAATATTCTTGATGAAAAAATAGAATGCCTGCATTATTCATTATTCTCTTCCTTACTCTATAATCCTACCATATTGACCAGCCTTATTGTTTCACACAAAAGACAATCCATCTCTCATCTCCCATCTCTAGATCTATACTAGTTATCTCCCATGACTGAAATGCCTTCCCTTTGAAATTCTCAGTTTATTTCTAAGACTGTTTAAGAACAACTTTTTGTATGAGTCTTTTCCTGATTCTTTCCACCCCATCCTCCTTATCCCCACCACTTCTGTCAATGTCCTATCTCTCCAAACTATCTTATATGCATTCAGCTTATAATTATAAATGTACATCTAGAATGCAAAACTCTTAGAGGGCAAGGAATGTTTTACATTTATCTTTGTGACTCCTGTGCTGTGCTAACATAGAGACTAGTATATAGTAAGTGATAAATGAGATATGACAGCTTACCCAAAGAGGGAAATTTAGAGGTGATGCCAGAAAAAAATTTTCTAACAATTACAGTTGTCCAAAAGTGGAATTTACTGCTTAGGAAATTATAGATTTTCATTTCTTGGAGGTCTTTCAGTAGTAGATGACTGATCATTTATCTGGTAAATTATTTTTAATTTATGGAATAAAGCAAGTGTTTCCATAACACAGCACAATAAAAAAAGATGATTGTACATGGTGCAAATTTACTATACATAACTTGCTATTCCTTTCAATTACGCAACAAAATTATCATGTAAATTTATTCCCCCCAGTCCACCCTCCCTAGAAATGGCTACCATTAAATGAAAATAGTTTTACATATATGTGTGTGTATATGTAAAATTATTCTATACATACTTCTATTTACCAGTTCTTTAAGTGGATGCAGATAGCATTTTTCTTCATATGTTTTTTATACTGAATTTGGGGTATTTATAATAGTCAAAATAACTGATTTGTTAAAAGTCATTCTTAAAACAATATTGCTATTACTGCATACAGTGTTCTCTTGGTTCTGCTCATTTCATTCTATTATTTCATGCAAGTTTTTCCATGTTTTCCTAAAATCACTGAATGCATTATTTCTTATAGCACAATAATATTCTATCACAATTATATATCTTTTAATTATAATTCTTTTTTAATAACTTTTTATTGATAGAACTCATGCCAGGGTAATTTTTTTACAATATTATCCCTTGCATTCACTTCTGTTCCGATTTTTCCCCTCCCTCCCTCCACCCCCTCCCCCAGATGGCAAGCAATCTTTTACATGTTGAATAGGTTACAGTATATCCTGGATACAATATACGTGTGCAGAACCAAACAGTTTTCTTGTTGCACAGGGAGAATTGAATTCAGAAGGTATAAATAATCCGGGAAGAAAAACAAAAATGCAAGCAGTTTATCACAATTATATATCACAACTTGTTCAAGCCATTCCCCATCATTGAAATTTCTAGTTCTTTGTCAACACACACAAAAATCTACTATAAACATTTCAGAAGATACAGGTTCTTTTCCTTTTCCTCTAATCATCTTTCAAAATAGACCAAGTAATGGTATTGCTGAGTCACAGAGTATAGGCAGTTTAATCTGCATTTCTCTAAATCAGTAGTGATTTAGAGCATTTTAAAAATGTAAGTATAAATTGTTTTGATTACTTCATTGAAAAACTATCTGTTCTTATCCTTTGAACATTTATCAATTGGAGAATGACTCATATTCTTAAGATTTTACAAAGTTCAAATTACTATTTGTGAATTTCCCTGCAACTTATTTTTTTTTATAATTTTCCATCTCAGACTCTCTTTTCACCCTATCCCTGTTACCTTTTCCCCCTTACCCTTTTATTCCTTATTTTATCCACCCCCCCCTCCAAAATTCCCTCTTATTTTCTATCCTTACCCTCCTAATTTTATTCTATACATTTTTAAAAAACTACTTCCCCAGCTCTCTCCCAGTTTTCTCATCTCTCTAGAATTCCAGAAGACTTCTAAACTTCTTTAGATGTACAATTTGTTTTTTCTTCAGTCTAGATGATAGTAAGATTCCAACATTACCAGCCCTCTTCTTCCAGTGGTTTCCTTTATATTAGTTCTCCCTTTCATGCCCCATTTCATAATTGCTAGTTTTTACCTTTTCCTATCCAACTTTAAAAAAAAAGAATCACCCCATCCTACTCACCCTTTCTTTCAAACTACCTTAATAATGATATGTCTGGCATTTTATAATAAGAATCCCTTTCAGACATGATTTGGGCCAGATGATCACCGACGTCTCTTCCAACTTGAGCTTCTCTGAATCTAAGAAAAAGAGTAAAAAGAGAAGGAATGTTGGATTGCATATAAGAAACGTTAGAGGTTTAAGTTAGAAATCTTAGGAACTGAGACCCCAATATGTAAGGTATCTGCCCTCAGATAAATATTAGAAAAACAGAAAAAGCTATCTACTACCTCAGTTGGCTTGTAAATAGCTCAAAGAATCAAGAGGCTTAGACCAAAGGTAGAATTTAAAATCAGTGTTAATCCTAAAAGTAAATACAGATTTCTCAAGCATCTAGGGAGAAGCTTAAGTGTCTAAAGAAAAGTTTCCACCCAGAACTGACGGCAATATAAGTTTTCAACAAAATAAGATTTCAATTCTTTACCGATAAATTGCCTACCTGTGTAATTTGAAAAATCTGTTCAAGGTGTATTGCTATCAATAGAACAGAGATATCAAACCCTTGATCTACAGCTAAACTCCTGAGGGGGACCAGAACAGATAAAAATGTAATTGGAGAAACACAACAACCAAAAATTAAAACCACAATAAAATATAGACAATATTACCTTTCAAAACTAAGTCAAGATGTGGCTGGTAGGGATCCTTATCTATGGATTAGTATCTCTCTCGGTCTGGATTTAATTCCTCTGCCCCAAGGAATAAAGGGAAAAGGCTGGATTTCCAGGAAGGAACTCTGGAACAGAGGCAGTAGGAGTGGCTAGGAAGGTAGAAAGCCTGATCACCATATTGGAATAAATCATTTCTTGCATTTATTTAGCGCTTTTTTCCTTTTAAATATTTTCCTGTTGGTGATGTTGTGATTATCACTTGACAAATGAAGAGGCTTAGACATAAACAAGGTACAAAAGGTTCCTAAGATCACGTAGCTATGACTATATGCAACAGTTTTGTTTTCCCTTGGTGGGAGAGGTGGAAAAGGAATACTGACAGATTAAAAAAAATTTAATTGAAACAACAACAATAAAAAGATCACAGGTAGGAGTCGAAACCACTAGCAACTGGAGAAGGGCAAACTTTTATTGTTCTAGAATTTTTCCCTGAAAGTATGAACTTTTTCTCCCTAGATGCTTGAGAAATCTGTATTTACATTTAGGATCCACATTGATTTCAATTTCTACCTTTGGTCTAAGCCTCTTGATTCCTTGAGCCTTACTGGCCAATTGAGATAGTAGATAGCTTTTCCTCGTTTTTTAGTATCTAACCATGAGGACAGATCCCTTACTATGTCATAATTATCCTTTAAATATACTTATTTTTTCATTTTTATTTGTATTCTTGGAAACTTTCATACAATATATGTGATTAAAACTTATCCAGTTCAGAGAAGGGACCACTGCCAGAAATTAATCTTTATCAGTAATATCATCATGGATTGCCCTTACTTACAGCTAGTTGAGAAGACATTGTTTTTATTCAGAATGGTGTGTGTGTATGTGTGTGTGTGTGTATGTGTGTGTGTGTAGATTAAGCTTGACATGTTTCAGGTATGTCAAATGGTTATTGCCCTACAAGTAATTTTCAATTATTAATTACACTGATGATTTAGTATATATGGGTTTGTGTAACTTTATTGATCCTTTTTCATTTCTTTCTTTTCTTTTCTTTTTCTTTTTGATGTGCTTCTTTTGGAGACTGGACAGACATAGGAAGAAGACAGGAATTAAAATCAGTCAGTTTTGCTGTTTGGGAAAACTTCAGTAAAGAAAGTGATTGATATTATTGTTGAATTAAGGTTCATGTTTTCTGTGAATTTAATTTATCCATTTTTTATCTTTCTTCCTATTAACAATAATTGAGTTTCTTGCACAGAAGAGACTAATAATAAATAGGAATTAAGAAATAGTGACTTAATTTAATTTATAGGATCATCTATTTAGAGCCAGAAGAAACCTTAGGCCATTGAATCCAATCCTCTCATATTATAGATGAAGAAACTGAGGCCCAGAGAGGTTCATTTGCCCAGGCTTATAAAGGTAGTTGATATCTAAAGCCAGATTTGGATCCATGTTGTTAGACCCTTCAGTGCATTGCTTTATCTGCTTCTCTATTCTACCTTTTGTTTTCTTTTCTTTATTATTTTGTCTAGTTTAGAGCTTTCCTCCTTCTTCAAACCATTTTCAAGGAGGAATCTGAAAAATGCTAATGGGTTAATATCAAGTGTGCTATGTATTATTAGTAAATGTGGCTTATACCAAGTCATTCTAGCTGAGTCTATATGTAGCTCTGAAATGCTGTTAGCATGGTTTGCAAGTGGGATAGAAATAAACAAACACAAAGACTCAGAACTGGTGATTGGCTCTGTATCACTTAGCAACATCAATATTTTTGTTCACAAATAAAGGTCTCCTTTTTTGATACATGGTAAAAGCATTTGTGTGGATGTGACTACATATTTCTATGAAATAAGGACCTGTTTTTTGTTGTTGTTACTGGTGTTGATTGTACACTTCTTAATTTGGATGTCTAGACGCTGCTTACAGTGACAGGAAAAATAAAGGCTGAAAATACAAGGTGACATTTTATGAGAAAGAGCCCCTTACCAAAAAGGAGCCTACAAATAGCCTTTTTCCAGGGAAATAAATTAGAACAGTATTGAAATTCTAAATTCAGAGATTTTTTTTTTAAGGGTTATTTATATATTTATAATATCAGTTTTCTCCATAGAAACAAATGGAAATTGCCTAGTTCTTCAAGTCTTAGTGAGAATTCACATTTATTCAGTTCAACAATATACATTTACAGTCGTGCCCAAAGCACCATGTCAGGCACCAAGACAAGGACATAACCAAAATAGGTCCTGCCTCATGAACCTGACATTGTATTGGAGGGAATAACTGAGAGCAAATCCAGTGAATGGTAATTAACAGAATTCATCTCATTGTTTCCCAAAAATTTCTATAAGCTAGATCTCACTTCTGTGTCCTATTTTTTATTGACTTCCCCATTACTGCCAATACTGACAGCTGCCCCTTTCAGTAGAAAAGTGACACTGATAACCTATTGTACACAAAAGAGATGTTTTTCCCCCCCAGTGATAGAGATAGGCTTAGCATCAAAGTTCTGCATTCCCTATTTGAGACCAATAGTGGTTTGTAGTTCAGAAGTAGAATAAAACCAAATAGTTATAGTTCCGGCATGGGATGTACCCACACCATGGGCTTCATTAATCCCATGTACTACTTAATGGAATTTGCTGGCCCCTTCTTTTTGACAACAAAAAAGATGACACTATATTAATTGAGGTTGTCATCTGTCTTGGAAGAGAAGAAATTATCTGCAAGTCATATAGACTAAGGTAGTCTGTCTCTGAGCTCCTAAGGCTAGACAACTGTTCATGCTTAGTATGTGATTGTGATTTTTATTCAAGTTACATCTGAGAAATTTGATCTGCCTACATTTTTGTTGAACAGAATTTCTTTTACCATAGAAATAATATTGCAAATAGTGGTTAGGTTTCCATGCAGTTCTATATGAGTCCATATGGGCTGTGATTTTGACTCTGTATCACTTAGGACCAAGTTAGCTACATTCAAAGAGGCTTATTTTCAGGGTAGCCAGAGGATGAAAGAATTTTTCACCTACAGAAATTCTGATCTGCTAAGTTATAGAAAGATTGCAATCTGCTATGATAAAGGAGTACTCACAAATATTATACTAAGGTTCCAAGGCTAGCCCACAAATGCCTACTTAATCCATATGGTGTTATTTAGCCCTTTTTGTGACTATTCAGACTGTTAGTATCTAAGGGTGTTTGGAATATGGTGTTTTGCAATTTGGAAAGTTGCTGTATATAATTTTACCATACATTTTAAATATAGCTTTATCAGAATCTTATTTAATAAAATTGTTTATCCATAGATATTTAGATACCTATGTCTGAATTAAGGATTAGGGGAGTCTTTAAAAAGATACATTTCTTTTTATGGTATGGTGTTCTGTGGTTCTTAAGTAATATTATTACTTAAGAAAAAAATTGTGCTTCAAGATACTATGGAACCCAAAATAACATTTTAATGCCTTTTGTGTGGAGCAAAAAGGTAGCCCAGCTTTGGGGAGGACATTGTTTTGGATTTTTGATCAAGAGATTTATATGGGTGAAAATTAGATATCAGTAATCAGCAAAAAGAAAAGGCAGTATAATCAGTGGCTTCTAGGAGACACAGTTGTAATGGTAAATTTCAGAAGTTGTTTGGTGTGCTGAATCTTCAATCGAATTGCTGCAAGACACTAATGAACTTAGTCATCATCTACCACGTCTACCACATTCTGTATCTTTCTCCCTCTTTTTAAATAGAAACTGTTCATCTAGATTAATCCTGATAAAGCATCTTGGTGTTCAGTGACCTGTTGAATTTAATGTCAGATGAGTTGTTGATTTGCAGATCAATGCTGTCATTTGAAATGGCCTGGAAGATAGCAAATTACAAAGTGATGCCTGAATTTAGCTGTGTACTAAATAAAGGAAGCATGAACTATTAATGAAAAAAGAAAAGTAGTGTAATAGCTTCTTTTTCCTTGGAGAAGGGAAAAAATGGATCTGTTGTTGCTTTAATTGAATAACTGGTGGCTTATTCCTGTTCTTATCTCCCTCAAATACATTTTTTTTGTCATTCCTGTTTGGATCTCCTTATTTGAAACAAGAAGAAAAGAATGAAAATACAAGGTTTTGTAAAGTGTCAGAAGAGTGGTTAACTTTAATTAGATTCCTTTATAAACAGGTTCAGTTTCAGTAACTATAATGAAACAATGATATTACTTGAGTGATATAAAAAAGAATCAGTTTATCTTTAAGATTTAGTTTAGGATTTAGGATTGATTTTCCTTTCAGCAGCCAGACATTGGTCATTTAATCAAATATTTTAGTGTGCCTCCTCGGAGTAACAGGGTTCTAGGACCCATTTTAACAATCATGAAATTTGATAAATTACTCATTTGTGTCATCACCTTGCAATTTACCACATCTGAAACCTCGATTTAAAGATGAAATATTTGTTAATGATTTAAATATTCAAGCACATTATACTGTAATTTATAATAAGGAACAAGAACAAAGGAAATTTTGGAAAGTAAGCATAACAAGCATTTTTTAAAAAAATGTTATTTACATTGAATTTTTAGGTTCATATTCAATGTATTAGGTATTGAGAATTTAGGCAGGCCTAAATGTTGCTCTCACGGAACTTATAATCTGATGTAGAGATAAGACAGAAGATCATATGACATGAAAACAGATGTCCAGTAGTATATAGAATACATGAGTAATTTTAATACTTTAACACTTTTTATCTATAGTAGCTCACAATATTTCAGGATACTCAGATTTACATGGCATTTTAAAATTTGCAGAGCACTTTACATTCATTATCTCATTTAACTCTTGTGAGGAAGATGCTATTATATCTTCTACTTTACAGCTAAGGAAATTAAGGCTTAAAAAGATTAAGTGACTTGCCAAGGCAACCCTGGCATAAAAGAGACATTCACATCTGAGTCATCTTGTCTCTGAATCCAGCACTTTAACCACTGAACCATATTGTGTCAATACTTGAAGACCTGGGAAGGGCATGAGATTTAAGTAATTGTACAAGTTTATTTTATGTGTATGTCTAACTCATGTAATATGAAAGACTTTCTGAAACAGATGGATCTTGATAATAGTTCTCTTGGAGGTATTTGAATTATTAGGAGGCTAACTTCAGGTCTTCTCAAGGATGCAGTCTATTTGAGAAAAGAACTGGAGTAAGCAAAAAATCCAACTGATTTAGTTTGATTCATTATATATGGCATAGTTCAGTTGGGTATATATAAAATGTGTTTTTATTTTTTACAAGGTATTAAATAAGCTTGTGACCTTACCCAGTTCTTCTTGTCTAATGATCCTGGCCTTGGTTTTTAGTTTTTTTCAATAAATACAGTAAGCAGAATTTGATTTCTGACAAAGACATTGCTGTTTCAATATTGCCAATATTATTCTCCATAGGGTGGTTAAAATGTAGCTGTCCCCAAGCAATCAGGTCTTGGACCAGAGCCAGGCTCTGATGAGATTACAAATCCTCTGGTAGGTGGATACACTTCTTGAAATCACACATACTTCAATGTTGTATGAATTCAATTGGTTTTATGATAAGTTTTCATATGGGTTTTAAGAAATGTAATATATAATCTTTTAAAAGACTAAATCCACATGTGTGTAAACCTCATACTCACACCCACATGCTCCTTCCTTTCTTCCTTTTATTTCTCTTCTTTCCTCTTTTCCTTAGAAACATTTTACATATCCTGAGAACTGAATGGATAACTGGTTTGGGCATTATAGGTAAACTAATGATAGAATATAATAAAAATGAAGCTCAGAGAGGCAAGGTCTTTTGTCAAGTTTCAGCTATTAGTTTTAAAGGCCACAATTTTGAACAGACCATTTTGAAAATAGAGAAGTCATTTATTTTGGCCTTTTTAAAAAAAATCTTTGCAGTTGGCACTGAACCACCTGCCATAGTCAGTGCTTGTTTGGAGATCAGCAATGGTTATGTGCGTAGCATTTAAAATGAAACAAAGGCACAAAGACTGAGGAAGGGCCAAATTCTGAATAGTTTAACTCCCTATTCTTGTTCTGAATTCTAAAGACTTTTTTTTTCCAAAAAGAAAATTCTAATCATTTTTTCTATTTAGGGAAATGCTTGATGAACAGATGTTTTCTCCCAGGTACTGGTGAAATTCAGATATTGAAGTACAATGAATGGTTTAGCTAACTTTGATTGGCACTTTGAAAGGAGTTGAAGTAGAGCTCTCTGTAAAACTGCCTATTGATTGCACTGTTGTGAGTTCCTAAGCAACCATTACCAAATTTATCTTCCCGTCATACAACTTGCGTGTTTATCCAAGCTTGTTGAAATTCTTACCCTCTGACTAAAATAGACCAGGGTGAGTGCTCTCTTCAGCAGTCCCCAATGGAATGACAGAAGAAGCTTGTATTGGTTCATACTTCCCAGAAGGTGTCACTCTGCCAGAGGGAAATAAACTACAGTGTTGAGTCTGGAAACCAAGTGGGAATATATTCCTCTGTAGACTATCAACAAAGGACATTTCTAAACCCACCGTTTTTATCTCTCCTCCATCGTACTTCAGGTCTAAACAACTTATACTAAACCTCAGTTGTATAGGTTGATGATACAAGAGAAGGTATTACATTGGAGACAAAAAAACCCAGATTTAAATTTTTCATCTTCCATTTACCACCTATGTGACCATGTACAAGTCATTCTATGGATTTTATGTTTCTTATTTATAAAATGAGTTGGAATAGTTGGCTTTTGATTCATCTTTCTACTCTAAGCCTATGCTACTTCTTTTGGAAGAAGTTGGTCTGTCCTTGACAGTTTTAGCTATAATCTATAAATTAAGAAATGAAAATTGATTTCATGCAGTCAGCTATTGTGTATTTATTGATAATTGATGGATTTTCTATGGCAGATTTTCAGATGCAGTATATGGTAGAACCACAGCTATGCAATATAATTTGGCAAGCATTTATTTATTGCCTACTTTGTACTCTTCAAGGAATTGGCTGCCTTTTCCATTGAGCCATTGGGATGCATTTACATCTTCAATGCAATTAACCTGAAGGAACATGGGGGCAATCCACTTTGGGGATAGAAAAATACATATGAAGCATCTTACTCTCAAGGCATTTATAACTTAATTGGGGGGAGAGTAGGAGAAGATATGTAGGCAAATAATTAAGATACTAGGGAATAGTGTGATAAGTACAAAGAGAGTGTTTCAAGCAAAGCCTTATGAGAAATTTGAGGAGAGTAACAACACTATTTTCCTCTGGGGGTGCGGGGAGAGCTAAATAAAATTTCATGGAAGTGACATCTTGTTTTATAATAGGGGATTTGGTTTTTCTTGCTTTCTCAATGGAGAGAAAGAGATGATGGATCATCATTAGACAAAAATTTAATTTATTTTTTTCAAATAAAGGGCATGGACTAAGTGATTTGTAAGATCTCATTAAGATTTAAATCTATGATCTTATGAAGTGAGGATTGTGGAGGCTTCTTCTATCTAGGGACTCAGCATTAGCAAAGGTGTAGAAGAGGAGAAAGAATAGGATGAGATTTTTAGTTCAGATTTAGTTGTTTTTCAGTTGTGTCTGATTCTTTGTGACCTGAGTTGGAGTGTTTTGACAAAGACCCTGGAGCAACTTGCTATTTCCTTCTCCAGTTCATTTTACAGATTAGGAAACTGAGGTAAATAGGGTTAAGTCACTTGCCCAGAGTCACACAGTAAATGTCTGAGACTATCTTTAAACTAAGATGAATCTTTCTGAATGCAGGTTTGGCATCCATTGTGCCACCTTGCTGCCAGGATGAGAATAGCAGGAACGAATAGTTTAATTGGGCTGAAAATGGTATGGTGTTCATGAAGGGGAATAACCTGAGGCAAAACTGAGTTGGAAGATTGGAGCCAGCTTACAAAATACCTTGAATGACAATATCAGAAATAGTAGCATAGTAGAAATAAAATGAGAATTTGAGACTAGGTTTGAAATCTCAGCGCTGACATTTATCAGCTTTGTCATAATGCCTTACTCATAGTAGGAACTTAATAAATGTTTGTTGACTTTATCTGACCTGGCCAGGTCAGTAAACCCCTCTGAGTCTCAATTTCCTTTTTTTGCAGTTCTATGTCACAGGGTTTGTAGAGAGGGCATTCTGAAATTCTGGATCAATATCAATTATTCATAGAAGTCACATTCATAATAAATACTTATTGACTGATTATTTCCTCTCAGATGTTTTAGATACCTTCTTCTACTGGTAGTGGGTGTTAAAGAAATTCTAAATAGTTTTGAGATTGTCATATTACTACCATAATTAGTATATTCATTCAATAAAATTTTATAATGGATTCCAAATCCAAATGTAAGTGTTTTATATTGTCTCAGCTCTTGATACTCGATATAAATACAGGCAATTAAGAGTTGACTTACAAATTAAGCTCACATCACATAATAAATTTATTTACAAAATTCAAGAAGTTATATAATAAATCCTGGTTTCCCATTGATTTTTATTACAAATTTTGAAAAGAGTTCATAGGTTCATAAGATTTAAAAAATGGAAGGGGCCTTTGAATTTCTCTTCATCCAAAATGTTATTTTAACTTATCCATTCCCTTCCTTTTACAGATTTGGACAAAAAAGAATTTAAGTGGCTTGCCCAAGGCTACATAGATATTAAGTGGCACTGATATATTTGAACCTAGGTCTTTGGACTTTAAAGCCATCACACCAAAGACTTCTGATTTTCATTCATTTCAAGGCTCATCTCCTTTTCCAGTGAACTATAGGTGTGTGTTGATAGGTTGAAAGAACATATGGATAGTACACCTGAATTTTTTATACAATACTTTTTTAAAAGCTTGACTCTATAAAAGGATAGCACCTAGTAAAATCTATTCCACCAAAAGCTCTTATTTTCTCAGACACATGGGCTTTGCAATTGTTTCAGAAATTCAATTTTTTAAAATAGAATTTAGGTACTGAATTTTGTACTGATAATTACTGGTTAGGATTGCTAGTAAAGGTGTTACAATTCCTTTCAGGAAGTAGGGGATTCCTATTTTTAATTCTATTCAATAAATAGTTATTGACTGATTATTGACAAAAATCCTTATTGTAAGTACTAAAACCTGATTAGAACAATATTTGCATTCTCTACAGGATCTTGGCTTCTATGATTTCTGTGGATTATTTCCTCCCAATGAAGGAAACCCCCAAAAAAGATTTCTGTATTAAAATCACAGAATCACAGAACCTTAAAGATCTTACCTTTCAAGGACTTTAGAAATCAACTTTCCAACCTAAAAGCTACCTAAAACAGAAAAGTTACCCCCAACAAGTAATAATCTAGTCTTATATTAAAGACCTTCACTGATTCTCTTTAGTCAGTCAGTAAATATTTATTAAGCACCTACTGTGTGCCAGGTACTGGAGAATATATAGAAAAGCAAAAGATAGTCCTTGCCCTCAAGGAGCTCACAATGGGGAAGGATAGTTACATAGAAAAGTTGAATACAAAATGCAGAGAGAAGGTCCCCAGCCTAGAAGTAGATAAATCCTACAATCAGATGGGAAGTGATGAGGTTTCATTTCAGTGTTCTTTCTTAAGAAAATGATTTAGGAGGAGCTTTCAAGTATCCCTTGACTTACTAATTAATTTATGGAATTATGAAATGAGGCAGCCATGCTTGGTTCTTTGGGTACTTTCTGGAAAGACCATTTTGGAAGTGGAAGTCAAGCTGCAATCACACTTTAATAAGACACAGAGAGCATAGGGACAAAGGGCACACAAAGTATTGAGACACAGGGAAAAAGGAAGAGGGTACTGAGACAGAGTGGGGGGTTATGGATAGGGAGGTGGGGAGAAAGTCAATCAGCCTGGGAAGTGAGTGGGGAGGGGGAGTGGCACAGAGAATCCCACTAGGTAGAGTTGGATTACTTAGCAACCAGGACCCTTTGGAGAAAAAGAGTGCTGGGGAGGAGAGGAGAAATGGAGTTTGAAATCTCAATTTATAGGCTCTCTTTATAGGCTTATCTGTGTCACCTTAGGGTTATTTCATCAAGAAATGAAAATCATTTCAAATTTGCCAATAATAATTTAAAATTAGCATATCTGGGACATCTCAAAGTATTGGGCATCTTTGGGTATTTTGTTGGTCTTATTGTGGATATCTGGGATTTATCTGAAATTTATATATTTTAGGATCAAAAGGCTCACACTGCAAAGCCTAGATAATGTTCCTTGATTTAACACATAGTCTCAGTATATGAATTTTGGTTAATATATAATACCATTTACAAATTATGTTCTTTTGATCTTTGAGATGGTCTATATATGATTTCTAGGTTTCCTTTGCAATCTTACTTCCTAAGTACTTTACTTAGGCTATTTATAATTTTTTTTACTATACTGACTAGGGGATGAGAGTTGGGGGAATTAGAACAAGATACAGTTTTAATATATCTACCTGCTACCCTCTTAGTCAGAAGGAAGAACGGTCCCAGTGGGCAAAGGGTACTGAGAAAGTACGAGTTTTTGAGTTGATTTGTTCCTGAAAAAAGATGAGTTTCTGGAGATATTGCTGAGATACAGGCAAGCAACCAGGTGGGAAGTAATGATATTATTTCATTTGATCCTAACAATTCTGGAGATTTGAGAAAACTGAAGAAGATTAAAGTTAAATGACATGTCCAGGACCACACAGCTAGATCAATGATAAGGTGGAATAAAGTTGGGTTTTCCTGATCCTAAGTCTATCTAGTATTCTACTATGCCACTTAGGATACTACTTCCTAAGGTAGCCCATTCCCTTTCCTGGAAGAATTTTTAGGAAATTTTGATTTATATGGAGCTGAAAGAGTGTCCCTATAGCTTTCAGTATTGTTCCATTTCTGACTTCATGTGCCAAGATCAACTCTAATACCTCTTACTTATTATAATTCTTCAAGTATTAGAATTTTAAAAATCATGTCTCTCTTAAGTCTTCTTTTCTTTAAGATAAATACTCTCTTTTTCCTTCAAATAATTCTTATGAGCAAGAATTCATATTCCTTCATTATTCTAGTCATTTCTAGACATGTTCTAGTTTACCAGTGGCCTTCCTAAGATAATAAATTAATTAAATACATTACTTCAAATGTGCACTGATCAAGGCAAGGTATAGATAATTACCTACCTAGCTAGAACATTTATTAAGAATTAATGTATGCTAAGCATTGTGTTCAGTTATGGGGATGTGAAAATAGTACCTACTCTTATGGTATTTTATATTTGAATATAGAAGAGAATGCATAAAGAAGAAGAAGGAAAGCACAGGGTAGTAGTATCCTTCCAGGGTTAGGCAATTGATGTAGAGATAAAGCAGAATAGAGAATGGATAATGGAGTTGGGGGTGGGGAGTGGACAGCAGTATGACTAGTACTTCTAATGATGTGGTGGTTCCAGGAAAGGACTCATCATGTATCCAGGGAGGAATCATCTTCTGGGCATGTGGCAGCTGTCATTTGGGTAGAGCAGACCAGAGAGTAAGTTAGTTGGAAGAGAAGTGAGCTAGAACAGGGATTCTTAACCTGGAGTCTGTGGACTTTTAAAAAATATATATTTTGATGATTATTTCAGTACAATTGGTTTCCTTTGTAATCTTATGTATTTTATTTTATTGTATTAAAACATTCTGAAAAGGACTCTACAGCCATCCATACAGCTAAAGGATTCCATGAAACAAAAAAAGTTAAAGAAGTCCCAAACTAAGCTACACTCTCCTAATTCTGAATACTATATTTTATTTAATGCTGCCCCAGCTTTATTTTATCTTTATTATCTGCCATGTTATAATGTTGACTCTTTTTTTTAGCTTGCAGTCCAGTAAAACCTGCAAGTCTTTGTCACATAAACTGTTCTTTCCAGGTTTTCCTTTCATGTCTGACTAGCCATACCTTCTCAGGTGCCTTTGCTGCATTATTATCCTTGTCCTCTCCTGTCCTCCTGTACTCCAGGGCTTTGTCTTCTCTCTATTGTTTCTTGGTGATCACATCAGTTCCCAGTTCAATAGAAAATTCACAAAATCTAGATATTAATCCCAATTCTTTTCCAGAACTCTAGTTCCCTATCACTAGTCACTTATTGAAAATCTCTTAATTGGCAACTAGGTGGAACAGTATATAGAGCACTAGACTTGGAATCAGTAAGATTAGAGATTAGAGATCAAATCTAAACACTTCATAAATGTGTGACCTTGAGTCAATCATTGAACCGCTTTGCTTTGATTTCCTGTTCTGTAAAATGGAAATAATAATGGCACCTACCTTCCAAGGTAGTTGTGAGGATCAAATGAGCTAATAATTATAAAGTGCTTATTAGCACAGTACCTAGTACACAGTAAGTGCTATATAATTGTTAGCTATTATTGTTGTTGTTGTTATTTTAAAAATGTTTTGTTGATGCTCTTTTAAAATTTTTATTATAGAACCTTCCCTATTAACAAATAAGCCCAGTTAAGCTTAACAAATTAATACATTGACCCTATGTGACAATATATGCCTTAATTTACCTGTATCTATAGTTCCCCAGCTTCCTTAAAGGAGTCATGGGGTATCCATCATTAATTCTCTGACGTAATGATTTCTTCTAACCATAGGTCTTGTACTCAAGACATACTCATCTTGAAATCAACATCTCCTAAGTAGAACTCATTATATTTGTCCCTCAAATACTACCCTCTTCTTAGCTTTTCTATTTCTATCGAAATACCAGTGATTCAGACTTCCAGCCTTAGTTATCCATGACTCTTTCCTCTCCCAAAATTTTCATGCCCAGTCAGTTATTAAGACTTGCCAACTTTCACTGCTCAGCATCTCTTGCATATGACTTTTTCCTACTGACCACACTGCTCATTACTCCTCACCTAGACTATCCCAGTAGCCTCCTCAACCTCTGAGCTCTCCACTCTCCAAATCCTTCCTTCACACAGCTGTTAATTGTCATTCTCTGAAATCCTAACTAGGACTGTGTCACTTCTCTGCTCAAGAAACTCTAGGAACTTCCCTCTTACCTACAAAATGCTTACTTAGGCATTCCAAGCCCTTTAGTATTTGGCTCCACAGCTGACTCGCCTAACTGTCCTATTTGCTGTTTTATAACATCTTACCTGTCCTCTTGTCAGTGTGGCTGGAATATGCTTCTTCCTTCCTAGGTATCAGTAGTTTCTTTGAAGGTTTAACTCAAGACCTGTATCTCATGTATACATACACAACCACATAAGTATATACACACATGTATATGATATATATTATATGTAATATATATATAGACAAGAAAAAATGGAAACAGTCATATATATATGTATATATATATATAATATATTTCCAGTGCCTAGGGCCTTGTGGATGATAAATGCCTATTGAATGTATACTTGAAGGAAGGAAGCTATTTCAATAATTTAGGCAAATGGTAATGAGGACCTGCATTAGTGTGGTAGGAGAGGAAAGGGATGTGAAAAATACAGCAGATGTAGAATGAAAAGAATTTGGTAATCAATCGGTTAAGAGAAAGGACAGTATCAAAGAGGAAAGAGGTTTCAAACATAGAAGATTGGTAGTGTCACTCTCAGCAGTAGTTCAGGAGGAGCATATTTGCAGAGAAAGATAATAAGTTTAGTTTTGGACAACCGTATTGGAAACTGCATATATTTCATGACTGGGCACAGCCTAATTAAAGTGTAATAATAACTCATTCTTTCCATCCCTCTCTAGTACATGTTGTTTTCCTTTAGACATTGCTTAGTAAAGGGTTGAATTCATAGACTCAGAGTTCAGAACACAAAATTGGAAAAGGCTTTGTTTCTATTATGCTCTTTTAGGAATGCTTCCCTGCCTCGTATCTCAGGGCATAACAAAGCTCAACTTTTCCAAGGCAAGACAGATGCCCTTGGAAGTTCAGCAAAAGGGAATGGGATCCGGAAGAAATGAGCAATAGTGTGAGGGAGAGGGCACTGTGTGGTCAGGGCTTTGGAGAAACTGTGTTCTGGGTCTCACTCTGCTACTAATTAGCTATGAGACTTTGGGTACATCACATAACCTCCTTTCCTCGGCTATAAAATGAAAGTTGGATTAGATGATCTCGTTAAGGCCTCTTCCAAAGCCAGAATTCTAAATTAAACAGAAATGGAAAAGTGACTAAGGGGCCCAGAATTTTATTTGCCAGGGGAAATGCTGCCAACTAAGATTGCTGACCGCTGCAAGATTTACTGCTATTCACATGGCACAACAGTTGCCAATTCAGTTCGATCCAGCCAGCATCTATTAAGTGTCTTTTACAGGCAAGGCACTGTAGTAGGTGTGATGGATACAAAAATGAAAAGAGCACTTACAGACGCAGTTCCACGAGTGTTTGTTTTAGGTCTAGTCCCCAACTTCCGTTTACCCCTCCCATTCTTATCCTCTTTCTTCGTTTCAAGAACTTTTATTTTCTTGAAAGCAGTGAGGCAAGAGTAGTGGATAGGGCAGTAGACCTAGAGACAGGAAGACCTGAATTCAAATGTGGCTCAGACACTTAGTAATTGTGTGAATCTGGTTTAAAACTCTTAACTTTAATTTGCTTCATTTGTAAAGTGGAGAGAATCCAATCGAATAAACATTTAAGTGTGTTAGGCTCTGTGCTAAAGTGGGGATTCAATTAATAAAAAAAGATAGTTCCTGTCTTTAAGGTGCTTACCATCTAGAGGGAGACAACACACAGATGGTTGTGGGAAAGATGGGGAAAAAAAACAGGACAGCAAGGAGTACCCAGGACAGGGGCTTCTTGTTCTAAGTAGTTGAAAAAAGCGGAGAAAAAATGAAAAGTTCAGGGAACTGAGAGTTCCAGTTTCTGTAAAAGAAGGCAGTTGGAGGAATTTGATACCCTATCCTCCAGCTCCCTAACCAGAAGATATAGGAGTGGGCAAGTGCTGTCAACTAAGACTTGACTTAGCAGCAAGATGGAGAGTTTATTAGTGTTAAGCTGGGGAGGACATCTTATTCCAAAGAATTGAAACTAAGAAGGGCAGCAGATGCAAAGTGGAATGAGTTCCTAGGTTGTAGTGGGGATAGAATGAAATAATACATTAATGCACTAAGACTTTAAGGACAACCTATATTTGTTTGCAAATCTTAAAGTTCCATATAAATGCTAACTTTTGAAACCTGTAACAGTCACCTTCCTTTAATATCTTCCGAGAAAGTAACTGCACTGGGGAAGTTCCAAGAAAAGTGCAAACAATCAAGTTAAGCAAATGAAATTAGTCATTATTATGCTACCTTGATTTGGAGGATGAAATTAAGTTGAAGTAGTCGTTATCTTCTCTACAATTCCCACCCACAGAGAGAGAGAAAGAGAAAATATGAATAAGAAAAGAAAAATGAATTTTCAAAGCCTATCCACTGCAAATTACCTAAAGGTCAGTAAATCTTGAGGCCGTCTGAGGCTGGATCTGGTGAAATAAAAATAGAGCTACTTACTAGAATTCTCAAGAAGAAATGTCAGGATTAACCTCTTTTTTTTCATTGTCATGGAGCCAATATTAGTAGGAGAATCTGGATCTCTTCCAGGCTGGTCCCAGGGATGCTTGAGGCACAGGCTTAAGAGGACTTCTATTCCCTAGAGTTCCAGTTTTATGCTAAATTACAGCTCCTTTCTAAATAGCTTTTCAGAAGCTGAAAAGGTAAGGGAGGAAGAGGAGGAAGGATAGTAAAAGATGGAGAGACAACTGAGCTTCCTTCCATTCTTTTCTTCAGTTATCCTTATCCATAAAACCAGGTGAAGTGACTCATAAGCAAATATAATGTAATTGTCAGAGATGAAAAAAGAAAAGAAACCCTATTATTAATTTAAAAGAAATGATATAAAATATTCTAAGGTTGCAAGAAACTCTTACCATAGCCTCATCAGTACTTCATTTTACTTTGATTTTATTAGGCAGAGATAGGCAGAGATGAAGAGAGATAGTAGAGCATAAATATTTATATTTATGTGCCAAACACTATACTAAACATTGAGCAAACAAGCACAGATGAACAAAGCTACTCCTTTCCCTCCAGAAGCTTAAAATCCAAACATAAAAAACTACTTATAAAAGGGAATTGGAAAAGATTTAAGACAGGAAGGAAGTATTTCTGGACATAATAAAGTGACCTATTTGGAGAAGTTACTATTTTTTCCCCATTTTTTCATTAAGTTCAAGAATAATAATACTTAGAGGTAAGAACTTTGGTGGGAAGAGTAGAAGAATCTCAAAATTGGAAGAGTTGTACTAAAGTCTCTGAGATCCTATAACTCTTGGGTTGAAGGTATCTTTTGATCTATAAAATTGTAAGTTCAAGGGCAGGGCAGCCAGGAGAAATAAGGCCTACCTGACGAAGGATTGTTTTTAGGCTCATGGGAAAAGAGAGAATCTTGACAGAAAATTGTTAATAGAAGGACAGACATTGTTAATATTATATACTACTTGCAATGTCAGAATGTCAGTAGCAATTCCAAAGACAGTGTAGATTAGGTTGAGTTGAGTCAGACCCTGAGACTCATCCTGAAATGTTTCCTTGTGAGGAACCCAGTTCAAGGTGGATCCAAGTTTCAGATGCCCTTGCCATCTTCCATTGGGATTCCAGGCATGAAGAATAAAGCAGCCAGAAGGAATTGTTTCTTCTTGCTCAGATTATTGAGGGCACCTGGGAAATCATGACTAGCCCTTGCTACTGTATCATTATCGTCTTTCCCTATCTCCTTTTAAAATCATAAAAAAGAATTCTTTGTGGGTCTCTTTGTTTGGAAATCCACTGGGCATCCCCCAGGGTGCAAGTTTTTCATCCTTTATCTCAGTTTAAAATGTTTTATTCCTCAACTCATGACTTTAATTTATTTTAGAACTCGATAACCTTCAGGCTTTCTTTCTAGAATTTCTTACAAAACAGAAAAAAGACAAGAATTAATGGTAGATACTCTGTCCAAGAAGTAAGATCATATCTCTTATTGAGAATTTCCTTTTTCTGTAATGCAGGTTCTCTTTATCTCATTTCCTTTTGGAATCCCTATCCTTATTCCCATCTCCTACATGAGGCTTCTCCCAATCCCCATAACTACCATAAATGAGCTTATTTTGTTACCTTCTCTACAATTTAAGGTCCTTGAGGTGAGGGAATTTGTTTTGGTCTTTGTGATCCTGGTAGTTAGTATAATTTTGGACACTTCACAAATGTTTCTTGATTAATTCACAAATGGATTTCTCTGGAACAATGAGAAAAATCAACATTTAACCTGAAGATAGGGAGACTCCATTTAGTCAGTATACTACATATGTCAGACAATGTGCTTAGAACTAAAGATACTAATATGAAAAAGAAAGAATCTTTGCCTTTAAGGAGCTTACAGTCTAATGAAGGAAGATAATTCCCAAAAAGGAAGCTAAACAGCTCGGGGTGGGGCCTGGAGAGGAGGGAAGGTACCTAAGGTTGGGGGCATGATAGGGAAATTAAGAGATTGGCTGACCTGGCCACTCTCCTTAAACGGTTGTTATAAGACCTATATATGTCTTACTTGTGTCTCAGTTTTTTAAAAAGCTCTGGAAATACTCCAAGAGCAGAAAGAATAGAGGATGAATTCAGATTTCCATTCCACTTCTGCCACAATTCCAGCTAAATTTTCCTCAATCACTTTTTTGTGCTTCTAAAGCTGATCCATAGTTGAAATGCTACTGAGATTTGAAAGATTTGGAGATAATGGATGAAAATTATACCAAAACAGCCAAGTGAGATTGAGGGTCTGGGCATTTATGAAAAGACATTTTTTAAAGGTTCAAAATCTCTGGGGCATCCCAAGGGGAAAGTGCAAGAAATGCCTTTCCTTAGAATAACTACACAAAAAAAGCTTGTGTTAATATGCTGCACAATCAACTTACTTCCTTCTAAGTTGTGCATTTGATAATTTTCCCACAATTCATAGAATTTTGGGAAACTTCATTGAAATATTTAAATGCCTCTTAGGTTTTCTAAAGATTTTTGCACTTGCAATTAAATGTGCAAGTACTGTTTTTGTATTGGTTTAATGGAGATAATTAAGAGATCTTTCACAAATGAGATATATACAGGGAAATACGTGATTACATGCTGCAACTGAAGCTTCACAGAAGTTACTTGAAGGAAACATACTTCATCATAACCATTATCCTCATTAGAGAAATAAAAATGAAGACAGAAAATTTCTCACGCATACACACATACCTTTATGCATTTTGAAATAGCTCTTCCTGAGGTGGGTGCTGAATTCTGCAGCTCATCTTTTAACTTTGTGGAATTTCCACCACCAAAATACATAACTGTTGATGTAGCATGATAAGAGCATATCGTGAGTCTGTTATTAATTTATACAAAACTGAATCTAAATGTTTTCTGCAGTTAGAATACTGAAAATAAAAAAATGAACTTGGGCAGTAAATGGTACTTACTCATTTAGTCATGCAACATAATATATGTTGAAGGAATACCATATACAGTGCCCTTTGGCTAGGTACGAGAAGGTACAAAGACAGGTCTTGCCCTCAAGTAGCTTTCATTCTAATAGAGGTGATAAGTAATAGCTTGACCTGATCCTCCCAGCTCTCTCCTCTAAGTGTTTCACAGTCACCTTATATAACAATAGCTCATAATGTAATAATGAGGGAGAGGGAGACTATAAACACGTTATGAACTGGATAAATAGGAAAGACGTTTTAAAAGGGGGGGCACTAGAATTAAGAGGAGTTGGGAAAGCTTCATAAGTACAAAGGAATAAGACTCAGATAAGAAATTGGAATCACGAAAATCTACATAATGATCCCTGTGGAAGTATATTATTGATTTAGAAAACACATCTCAACATTACCTATGTTTTATTTTATTTTTATTTATTTTTTAAAACATTTCTCAGTTACATTTTAATTTGATTTGGTCAATACTTTGCATATTTGATTTCTTTGCTGTAGAAGATAATGTCAAAATAGTGAGTAACTCACTGTTTTGATGATTCTCATCTACAATGGAAAAGTCAAACTATGAAGGACCCGAAAAGCTAAACAGACATATTCTGTCCTGGAGAGAGGAAACCATTGAACTCTCTTGAGTAAGGGTGTAGGGCTTTGGCAACGTTGTTTTGGATTGCAGAAATGAGGCCTCTAAATGAGAACTGATTAGACCCTGAACTAGATTGGAGCAAAGTTAGTGGAGATAAATGATGTTGTACAGACAGGATTACAGTGAAGGAGATGGAATGTCAGGAATCAAGGACTCCAAACTTGTGAACTTTGATGACTGGGAGGATGTTGGATGCTCAAGTAACAGAAACAGGGAATTTAGAAGGTACAGATATAAGGAGATAGATAATAAATTCTATCCTGAATATGTTGAAATGGCAGGGTTTTTGGAGAGTTAAGTAGATGAATTCTGTTTTGAATATATTAAATTTTAGATGGTATGGGTTTTCTGGGAGGAATGTCCAACTGGCAGGATTTTGTTTTGATTGGTCATTAGAAGCAGGTGGAAGATCTGAGGGAGACATCCATATTAGCAGGGTTTACTTTCAGATTGCATTCTGTGGGGCAAGGCAGATTTTAGAATGCTACATAAATAGCATCTTGTATTTAGATAGCAGTTCTCTTGGAAAAGCTCATTGCATTTATTAGGTACTAATTCATCCCAATAAAATTCAAACTTAAAACCAGGGAAATTATGGATCACTTATTCACATTACAAAAAGAGTTGTTTAGGCTGCAAAATGATTCACAACAAATTTCCTTATCAGTCACTAGCAGCTTTAATAACTTTAAAATTACTTAATTTATACACTTTTCAGGACATATCTAATACAGAAAAGGGAGGTATAATTACATTGGAACATTTTGCTGATAATATATTTTTATAGCACAGATAACCAGCAGTAAGTATATTTTTTATATTGCAGATACATTGTGGGGTGGATGGGAGGGGACTAGTTTTAAATGGTTATTGGCTCAAAGAATGTTTCATATATAGGATAGCCTTTTATGATGATCACAAATAAGGTCTTGGTGCTATATTCTGGCTAGTACAAAACCTTATTGTCTCTCAATATATACATTTTGAAACTGGGTCCCAGGAAAGTGAAATGACTTGCCACAGTCACACACTTAGTCAGTTGAAGAATTGAACCTAGGTCTTCTCATCTAAAGCCACTAGACCAGTTTCCCAGATGACAAGTCTAGGAGGATGGATACCTAGCTCCCAGGATTTCCATTGGGTTTCTACTCCCCATTTTGAGATCTTCTTCAGAGTATTCTGACAATGAAGTACTCTGAGGAGAACAGAGGACAGAGGACCACTCTGGAGCTGAGCAAAATTTGAATGAATAGTTCAAAATGATTAGTGCCATTACCTTTTCCACGTATTTTAATATTTTTATTGCCATTTTAGTTCAAGCTGTTGATTTTTTTTTAATAGAGAGACACATGTATACATAGATAATTGGTTAATCATATGAGTTTGGAAGTTACTACCTCTGCTTCACTGGGGTAATGCTCTGTGCTGATCTGTGCCCTTATAAGTGAACTGAAGCTAGGGAAGTAGCATGGCTAACTTTCGGAAACATTAAGCTGCCAAGTTTCCTCTGCTAAGGCCTTAAAATAGACCAGACTGAGAAAGGAAGGGAGAACTTGAACCAACTGTTACTCTCCATGTCAGGACTGTTTTTGCTTGATCTGTATCAAATAGCCAAGTCTTTTGTGAGAAGAAGAAAGAAGCTTACACACCCATTTCCTAGTTCAGGCTATTTTGGGACCTACATGAGGGAGGTTCACCATACTTTCTCACTCCTAAGTAGTACTCTTTGATAGGCGTTCTTTGTGGTAACAACAACCAACATTTATATAAAATTTCCTATGTATCAGACACTGTGCTAAACGCTTTTAAACTATCATATCATTTGATTCTCACAACAATTCTGGAGGGTTTGTGCAGTTATTATTCCCATTTTTATAAATAAGAAAATGAGACAAACAAATGTTAAGTGAGGGCTGAAAAAATGTTATTTTTTTTCCCTCCTAGATTTGTTTCATGGTAGAAGTCTACTACTAAGTAGACCTCTAGTTTAGAGTTACAGGACTTTCATCCTTGATACTTCTGTGACCTAAGCAAGGTACTTCCTATCTTTGGGCCTTTATAAAATAGACACATAGATTGTGATCCTTTGACTAGTGTGATAAATTATAGCTATACAAAACTGTATAATAAAAACTTTGCATTGATCCCGCTCATATCGTGCTATTCTTTAAAAAACAGAACAGATAGATGTTATAAAATATTCTTATTACCACATTTAGTTATTGGACTAAATTTTTCTTTTAGCAACAAGGAATGATATTTTGGCATAGTAGATAAGAGGACGGCACTTGGAATTAGGGAGATTTGAATTTGAACCCTGCCTCAGACACTTATCAGTTATATTACCCTGAGATAGTAATAAGGCTTTTCACATTCAGTTTCTTTGTTCATAAAATAGGGATAATGACAACAAATATTAGATGCCTGTCATGTAAAAGACATTGTGCTCTTTATTTCAAGTGAACAAATATTTAGCATATGCTCAGTATACAAAAGGTGTTTGAGAAATGCCTCTGTCTTCAAGGAATCATCCTATGTGGTCTTTGGGGATGATATGAAACATGATCACAGCTGAGAACAGCTGATTCCCCTATGTGACATCTATGTTGATGCTATTCTTGAGAGAGTTCAAAGGATCAATGATTTCAATGATGTGGATACTCCTTTCATTGATAGAGATTTCAGCTCCTCCATGTCTTAGTATGTGGTTTCATGACTTTTTGTGGCCAAATAATTCATTACGATGTCCAAATGGGGTCATCACAGTGGAACTTTGACTTGGGGCAAGGCAATATTATAAAAGCATTTTTTCCCTTTGGTCCAAAGTGGTTCCCTTTTTGGCATTTGGGCTTTTCTGTCATTATCCCAGAAAGGGAAGTTCTACTTTCGTATCTAATTAAAGCTCTAAGTATAGTCATTCACTTTGGAGAAACAATTTCCTACTTAGTTTTCTGAAACAACACTCAGATAACCCCTGTCCAGTCTGAGAGTTAATGCTCAATCAAATGAGGGGAGTAGGACTGGAGAGTGAAGGCACTGAGTAGTCGAGCCATTTATCAGGGTGCAAATCTCATTACCTTATGGATGTGCTTGCAGCCCAGTCCCTTCAGCCAGCAACAGATGACCCCCTGCTGCTCCGCTGAGTGGACAACTGGCAGAGCCTCTGATACCTGGAGTTCTTAGAGTGGGGAGACAGGTGCTAGGAGTCAAAGACTGGTGAAGCTCTGGGGCTGAGGGGGTTTCATCATCAAGGGGCTTTGAACACCACCGTACTAGGACTGAGCAGCTGATGTAAGCTGATGCAAGTCTGACGGTAAGGGTGTCATTTAACATTGTGATGGGTCCAGTGAGGTTCTACCACTGTTATCCAGATTGTCCTTACAGTAAGTGAGCTGATACTAGTGTTATATTCCTAACACTTGTGAAGTAGTGTGTAAATCACATCCTTCCCTAAGGTATTCAGTTTCTTTAGTGCCTGGAATATTATTTGTTCTGACTAATCAGAACTAATGTACAGCATTTCTCAGGGGGAATCTTTTGTTTCTGCATTTATTTTTGGGGATTCAATTTGTATTTTACAGTTATTTTTCTTATCTGATCCCTTCTATCCTGTTTCAGGTCAGTACAGTGCAGTGGTGCACAAGATTGCATGATGGATAGAGTACCAGGCTTGGAGTCAGAAAGACCAATTCTAGCTTGAGACACTTATTAGCTGTATGACTGTGGGCAAGTCACTTAATCTCTCTTTGCCTCAGTTTCTCCATCTGTAAATGTTCAAAACAGTAGTATCTGTTTCCCAGAGTTGTAGTGAGGATCAAATGAAATATAATTATAAAGCACTTTGGCACAGTGCCTGGCACATAGTAAGAACCATATAAATGTTATTTATTATTATCAGTTATCATTGGTTTTCTGTCATAGAATTAACTCATAAAATGTAAACTCCTGAGAGTAGAGACTGGCTGAATTTTGTTATTTGAATTTTCAGTATCTCATCAAGTGTACTTAAACAGTGCTTGTTGATTGATTGAATCGTAAACTTCTAAGTGTAAGAAGACATCTGAGCAGCCAGATAGTCCAATATTTGTCCAAAAGAGAATCTGCAGTATTAAATACTCTCCAAATGGTGACATCCTCAGTACGAGAGTATGAATTTTGTTGTTATAAAGCGCAATTGAAGTCTCACTCTACTACTTTTCAGGAAGCATGTGGTATATCAGTTTTGATAATGGAAAATTGTGTCAAAATACTTTATCTAAGTAAATTCCGATTCTAATCATGTTTTTATACTGTAGAAAATTTTGTTCTATGTCTCTGTGTAAAGAATCCCATCCATTACAACAAACAAGAATATTAACAAGAATAAAGAAAGAACACAAAGATGTTTGAATTTCAAAAACTCATAGAGATTCTAACAAGAAATATGTGATGAAAATAAAGTCAGAAGAGAATCAAAGAGAATGTCCATGAATATAGATCAAAATAAAAAATTTAAGTCTGGATAATATTAAATCTTATTGAACCCATGTAATATCATCATAGATGAATTCTGATTCAGGACTTGATTTATTTTTATTTTATTTATTTTGTTTGTTTAAAATAATGTAATATGTTTAGGAGCTATCACTTTTCTCTTTAAAAGAGAGAGATGGATTGGGACAGAAAAAGAAAAAGAATGGTGATAAAAAAACATCACATTAGCAATTGGATAGGAGAATGCCTCTCATGTAAGAATCCCAAACAACTCATCTGATGGTTCTTTGTGTGAAAGGGAATGGGGCAGCTGAAGGAGACAGAGGAATCATCAACTCCAGGCTGTATCAGGGCTGTGGCCTGTGCCAGTCTGAGAGCAGGACCTTCTTCCTCCAGCCAGGCAACGTTCCAGTTGGTAAGGGGCAAAGTGGGATTACAAACCAGCAGCCACAACAGCCTGTTGCTGGAGTTTGCTACCACTGTGAAATAACAACCTCTTAGAGTAGCAGGGTTGTGACATTGGCATGAGCTGCTCTCCACAGCTGTGTTGTTCGGGTGCCAGGTCTCAGTCTCATGGAGCAAGCCAACCCAGCTGTATTGAAATGCTCATTCTTTTCTCTTCTTCCCTCCCTTCCTCTACCCCCCTCCTAACCACCCGATTCTCCTCCTCCTGCCTTTTTTTGTTCCACAAGAAACAAACAAAAAAATGAAATGACATTATGACTAAGGAAATATGCCCATTCTCTGAATCCTTTTTTTTAGCTGAAAAAGGAATGATGGTATTTTTTTCATGAAATTTTGTCCCTGAATATTGTGTTTGTATTGGAGGAAAATTGTAGCATTTTTCATTTTGTACCTGTTGAAGCTCAACTCCTCTTCATTAGAGATACCACAATAATGACTCATATTTATGTTATGTCATACAGGTTATATGAAAGTACACTGAGTTCAATGTGCAAATGATATTATCCCTTTTCTGCTAGTAAGGACATCGAGTTTTAGAGAGGGTTAAGTCTCTTGTCCACAGTTCCTGGTCTAATTTCTCTCAATTCAACAAGCATTTATTAAGTACTTGTGTTTTACTCTGCAGGGGCTTGTGGAAATATATTCATTTATTTATTTGCTAAAATATTTATGAGAATTTGTGTTATCTCTCTCATCTCTCTACTGCCCATTAAAAGAGTAAAAAAGAAAGCCCTCAACAAGTATTCATAGTTAAGCAAAAATTTTCTTATATTTGCAATATACAAAAAACCCCATCATACACCATTTTCTTCATGCAGTACAAAATTTATATAAAATGTCATTGCTGACTTCATAGTCTACAAGTGTCAGAGTCTAAACTTGATTTTATATCATCTTACCTCACTTCTTTTATTATATCACATCCCATATATTCTTTGTAGTTTCCTGTTGGAGTTTTCATAATTTTCTTTTTTCCTCTTTTTTTCTAGTTAAAGATATTTCATTTTACCTTTCCAATTATGTATAAATTTGATATTTTCAAAGAAAAAAATCTAGTAACACTAGTGGGAAATCAGCAAGTAAGATGTAATGACCTGACCTGGGATTACAACTGTGTCTATGTCATCAACTCCTAAAAACAAACCCAGTAATGGGGTCTATTGAGAATTATGGAGGAAAATTAAAAGAAGTTAAACAATGGATCTAAAGCAGGGAACAAGCATTTATTAAGTGCTTACTATGTTTGAAGCACTATGCAAAGTACTTAACAAGTATTTGGTCATCATCATAGTCCTGGTTGCTGGGTGCTATTATTGTTCTCATTTTATAGATAAGGAAACTTCATTTGCCCAGGATCAGACAGCTAGTAAATGTCTGAGGTCAGATTTGAATTCAAGTTTTCCAGACACAGAACTCTACCCATTGTCCTATTTCCTTACCATTTTAAATAAGTGACAAAGAGGCAACCGGGAAGAGGATTTAGTAAGATGAATAGCAAATCATCCATCTACTCTTCCCCTTAGTTGGAGGTCACTTTTGCTCTGTGCAATATTAGGGAGGCTCTCTGCCCAGGAGATGGTTTTTATAGAGAAGAAATCTATCAGCTATAGATGAGTTAATCTCCATTCCATAGAGAAAAGCTATTTTTGAGTACTGAATATTAGTGACTTGAATGTTGTTCAATATGTGTCTTGAAATATTGAAGTTGAGAAATGTAATACTGTTCTGTGGTTTTAGCCATAGAACCTTAGTGCTGAAAAGAACCTTTAAAGTCCAATTGTATAGAAAGATTATCTTCAGTATCCCTCACAGGGTCTAATCATCCATCTTTCTCTCCAACATTTAAAAGATTCACTAGAATATAAGCAGCTTGAGGACAAGAGTTGTTTCTTTTCTTTCTTTCTTTTCATTCTGTTAAAAAAAATCTTTGTATTATTATGGTCTAAAGGAATACCAGAATAGTAGAAGGTCCTTAATAAATGCTTGTTGAAGCCAATTGAATGCTTGCAAGTGACAGGAAGCTTTCTGTCTTATAATTCAATTCTGTCTTCAAGCAGCTGGAATTGTTAGGAATTCAGTTCCCATTCTGAGTTAAATTCTATTGACTCCTCATGTAAGTGCTACTTTTACATATTACTCAACAAAATAGAGCAGGGCTTTTGTTATTGTTTTTTAAGAAAATGTTTAAGGGCCTCTACTGAGAAGGTCTGGGAACAGGCAAAATACACTGTTGTCTAATATTCCTGCTATTATGCTTGTCATGCTTGTTTTAAATTTAGCAAACCTCTTTTTATTATTTTTTCCTGAATTTTTCCCTTCAGATTTTCCCACTCTGATTGTTGTTAATCATTTTTTTCTGTCGTCTCCCTCTGTCACCCACTGCTATTTCAGCAGTACTCTGCATTTTTGTAGACATGATAAACCCTGATGACAGCTGTTAAGAAAAGTCAATTTTAAGAAGGAAAAAGTATGCACCTTGTGTGTTCCTGATTTATTTTAGGATATCATTGGGTAGGTGGTTTAAACTGAAACCAGAGAGCAGCAGTTTTTATGTTGCAGAGGTTTATGGACCTTAGTTTAGTTTCTTTTGCTTAGCTTTTTTTGTCAGTAATTAAGAAGGGGCACCACCAACTCTCCTGTCCCCATAGTACCTATTCCTGGAAATGCTGTCATCATATCATTGTTACATCGGCTCAGGGGCATTGGAGATTGGATCTGTCTTTCTAGTGGACCTCCTTGCTTTTTAACACAACAAAAGAAACACAAATCTTTTCTTTTTTTTTTTTAAGACAATTTAACTTTTAAATAATTAGCATTAAAATATTTTTAAATTTTGAATTTTTATGCATTCAAAAAGTTTTCTATGATTTCCTTTTCTCTTTTCCCTGAATTCAAATGAACTTACTTCCCCCTGCTGATTTCTATTTGTATTTACAACACATGATCACTCAGAGAGAAAGACATGTCTATTGAAATATATATGAAAGTATACTTATTTAAAGAAACATTTTATTCATATAGTAATGTGTAAAGAAGATATATATTTTGAATTTCTTAACTTATTATTGTCAGAGATAGGGCGTAAACCCAGATCTTTTTGAATCTGTCTGGCCCTTATATCCATTATGTTACTACTTCTCTTATTCTAATTAGTCATACATTATAAGAAGTGACTTTTTTTTTTTTTTACTTAAAAGCTCCCTTATTTTTAAGTCTTCATTCTAATGTCATTAGTGATACATATTAATTTATAACATAATTAGTTCATTTCTATTTCAGGCTGTGGTTAATGTACAAGATATGTAAGAGGCATTAAAAGTAATAAATAAGATTGAAAATCATGTAGTACATTCACAGAGAAGCCATATTTGGTAATTTAATGCAAAGTGCCCTATATAGCTTTTTTTTCTTTTCTACCCCTAAAATCAAAATTGCCTTTGAGTGACCCAAATGTCAATGCAAAAACACATGGCAATTTTAAGTAGCTGGCACAGTGACTTAGGTACAAGAAGCATGATTAGAAAAGGAAATAGATTCATTGTGTAGCAAGGATGAGGGATAATGATGCATACATAGCCTGAGTGCTACTCTGGGGCCTAGGGAACATTAAAAGATCAAGAGGGCAGTCTGGGGTAAATGCTCTGCAAAGCAGAGGGCATGGGTAAGAATCATATATAGATCACTTTGTGATTTCCACCATCCCAAGGAAAACCCTAATTAAGTATATCTGTAATCCTATAAGAAATGAGTAGGAAAGGGTGGGAAAAAACAGAATAGTTTATCAAAAATGAATTGATTAGCTGATTTCTAATAATTTTGATCTTAGCTATCCAGTGTAGGATTTGTGAAATTATTAAACATAGTACTTGGGACTCAGGTTCCTCATTTGTAAACTCAGGAGGTTAGATGAGAAAATTTCTAGGTGTTTTTTCACCTTGAATTGTATGGAATTTAATAGTCAGGAGGAGAAATAGAATTAGCCTTAATGAAAAACACTCATATGCTCATATGTGGCTCTCTCTCTTGCTCTCTCGCTTTCTCTCTCTCTCTTTCTTTCTTTCTCTCTCTCTTTCTCATATACATAACAATAGATGTATACATATACATACATTTGTGTATATATATATCTACACCAAATCTCCATGTGTATGTATATGTATATATCTACACCATATCTCTGCCTCTCTCACTCTCTCTCTTTTTCCTTTTTCTTTTCCTCCCTTCCTCCACTCCCTCTCTCTCATATACATAACAATAGATATATATACAAACATTTATAGATATGTATATATATATACCATATCTCTGTATGTCTGTGTGTGTATTTCTCTTTCTTCTTCTCTTTCTTCTCCCTCCCCAACCCCCCCTCTTTTTCTCATATTCATAACAATATAATTCATAACAATATACAAACATTTGTATATATGTGGATATCTATACCATATCTCTGTATCTCTGTATGTGCATTTCTCTCTCTATCTCTATCTCTCTTTATTGTCTTTCTCTCTCTTTCTCTGTCTCTCTGTATCTCTCTCTGTCTTTCTCTTTCTCTCTCTGTGTCTTTCTCTGTATCTGTGTCTCTGTGTCTGTCTGTCTATCTGTCTGTCTTTCTCTCTCTCTCTCTCTCTCTCTCTCTCTCTCTCTCTCACATCAGGAATTCCTGAATTAAAATTCTGCCTCAGATACTTACTAGCTATGTAATCTTGGACAAATCAATTAAACTCTGTCTGTTTCCTCACTTGTAAAATGGGGATCTGCCTATTAGGATTGTAAAACATTATTCTAATCTTAAAGACATACTATATAAATGCTAACTATTATTATTATTCATTACTCATTAATAAAAGTTCCTCCATCTGTTTTCCCTCTTCCTGTTCAGTATTTCCTCTCACCTGAGGTAAAATCATAAGGAGAAAAGACATTTAGTGATATAACTTTTCCCTTTACACTTGGGAGCATCTGATAGACATTTCCCTGAGCCCTCCAGTTGTAATGACCTTTCTCTAATCCAAAGTAATCCAACAAGCATTAATAAGTCCCTTCTGTGCCAAGGTATGGGAGTACAATGACAAAATGCTAATAAAACCTGCCCTCCTCAAGGAGCTTACATTCTGTGGGGGAGTGGAGTGAAGATAGTGGTACTAGAAAATAGACCATGTAAATAAATAAATTCAAGCATTAATTTATCTAGTACTTAGTAAATGCCTACTATTTGTCATGCACTGTGCTAAGTGCTGAATATCTGTCTGTCTGTCAAATCAGTTCATTCATTCTCTTTTTTTTTTAATTTTTATTTAATAATTACTTTATATTGACACTCGTTTCTGTTCCGATTTTTTTTCCCTCCCTCCCTCTACCCCCTCCCCTAGATGGCAAGCAGTCCTTTATATGTTGGATATGTTGCAGTATATCCTAGATACAATATATGTTTGCAGAACCGAACAGTTCTCTTGTTGTATAGGGAGAATTGGATTCAGAAGGTATAAATAACCCGGGAAGAAAAACTAAAATGCAGATAGTTCACATTCGTTTCCCAGTGTTCTTTCTTTGGGTGTAGCTGCTTTTGTCCGTCATTTATCAATTGAAACTCAGGTCTCTTTGTCAAAGAAATCCACTTCCATCAAAATATGTCCTCATACAATATCGTTGTTGAAGTGTATAATGATCTCCTGGTTTTGCTCATTTCACTTAGCATCAGTTCATGTAAGTCCCGCCAGTCCTCTCTGTATTCATCCTGCTGGTCATTTCTTACAGAACAATAATATTCCATAATATTCATATACCGCAATTTACCCAGCCATTCTCCAATTGATGGGCATCCATTCATTTTCCAGTTTCTAGCCACTACAAACAGGGCTGCTACAAACATTTTGGCACATACAGGTCCCTTTCCCTTCTTTAGTATTTCTTTGGGATATAAGCCCAATAGAAACACTGCTGGATCAAAGGATATGCACAATTTGATAATTTTTTGGGCATAATTCCAGATTGCTCTCCAGAATGGTTGGATTCGTTCACAACTCCACCAACAATGCATTAGTGTCCCAGTTTTCCCGCATCCCCTCCAACATTCATCATTATTTTTTCCTGTCATCTTAGCCAATCTGACAGGTGTGTAGTGGTATCTCAGAGTTGTCTTAATTTGCATTTCTCTGATCAATAATGATTTGGAACACTCTTTCATATGAGTGGTAATAGTTTCAATTTCATCCTCTGAAAATTGTCTGTTCATATCCTTTGACCATTTATCAATTGGAGAATGGCTTGATTTCTTATAAATTTGAGTCAGTTCTCTATATATTTTGGAAATGAGGCCTTTATCAGAACCTTTAACTGTGAAAATGTTTTCCCAGTTTGTTGCTTCCCTTCTAATCTTGTTTGCATTAGTTTTATTTGTACAAAGGCTTTTTAATTTGATGTAATCAAAATTTTCTATTTTGTGATCAGTAATGGTCTCTAGTTCATCTTTGGTCACAAATTTCTTTCTCCTCCACAAGTCTGAGAGATAAACTATTCTGTGTTCCTCTAATTTATTTATAATCTCGTTCTTTATGCCTAGGTCATAGACCCATTTTGATCTTATCTTGGTATATGGTGTTAAGTGTGGGTCCATGCCTAATTTCTGCCATACTAATTTCCAATTATCCCAGCAGTTTTTATCAAATAATGAATTCTTTTCCCAGAAGTTAGGGGCTTTGGGTTTGTCAAACACTAGATTGCTATCGTTGACTATTCTGTCTTGTGAACCTAGCCTTTTCCACTGATCCACTAATCTATTTCTTAGCCAATACCAAATGGTTTTGGTGACTGCTGCTTTATAATATAATTTTAGATCAGGTACAGCTAGGCCACCTTCATTTGATTTTTTTTTTCATTAATTCCCTTGAGATTCTCGACTTTTTATTGTTCCATATGAATTTTGTTGTTATTTTTTCTAGATCAATAAAATATTTTCTTGGAAGTCTGATTGGTATAGCACTAAATAAATAGATTAGTTTAGGGAGTATTGTCATCTTTATTATGTTCGCTTGGCCGATCCAAGAGCACTTAATATTTTTCCAATTATTTAAGTCTGACTTTATTTGTGTGGAGATTTTTTTATAATTTTGCTCATATAATTCCTGACTTTCCTTTGGTAGATAGATTCCCAAATATTTTATGGTATCAACAGTTATTCTGAATGGAATTTCTCTTTGTATCTCTTGCTGTTGGGTTTTGTTGGTGATGTATAAAAATGCTGAGGATTTATGGGGATTTATTTTGTAGCCAGCTACTTTGCTAAAATTATGAATTATTTCCAATAGCTTTTTAGTAGAATCTCTGGGGTTCTCTAGGTATACCATCATATCATCTGCAAAGAGTGAAAGTTTGGTTTCCTCATTGCCTACTCTAATTCCTTTAATATCTTTCTCGACTCTTATTGCCGAGGCTAGTGTTTCTAATACGATATTAAATAATAATGGTGATAGTGGGCAACCTTGCTTCACTCCAGATCTTACTGGGAAAGGTTCCAGTTTTTCCCCATTGCATATGATGCTTACTGATGGTTTTAAATATATGCTCCTGACTATTTTAAGGAAAAGTCCATTTATTCCTATGCTCTCAAGTGTTTTTATTAGGAATGGATGTTGGATTTTATCAAATGCTTTTTCTGCATCTATTGAGATGATCCAGTTCATTCATTCTCAACGAGGATCAAAATGACAGTGCTATGTTAAAATCAAGTTAGTTTGTCCAGTTATGGTTGATCAGATCAATACGAAGTTGGAATCCTCTGCCACAAGTTGGACCTAAATAGTCCTTATGAACCTTGGGGATCTATTTAACTTGAGCAATTTGCATTTCAATCAAATATATAGATGCACACACACATACATATGCCATTTGAGTTTTGAGGAAAAAGGAGAGAGAAGTATTTCATTCAGGGGATCAGAAATGGCTTTCTTTAAGAGAACCAAGGAAGCTGCGATGAGAAGAGGCAGAAATGAGCAAATTAATTTAACCTTGGAGAAAAGGTGAAAGGGGACCTGTATGAAGGCAGTCAATGGTGTGTCAAGTTGAGGAAAAAGAAAGAAGACTGGTTTGGCTAGAACACAGAGTATAAGAAGTATGATATGCTCTTGAGCCTGGAAGCAAGGTAGGTTGGAGCAAGAATATTAAAGGTTTTAAATGCCGAGGTAAAGGGTTTATCTTCTTTCACAGAGGCAATGGGACAATGGGAAACAGGTACAAAATGAATTTTTCTAAGGCCCAAGCCTTACCAGCTACAATGCCCAGACACCTATTGTACCTATGTTGAAGAGGGATTTAAGAGGGTCAGATTGAAATTGTATGTAGAATTAGGAAATTGTTTATAATAGTTCAGGAGAGAAGTAATAAGGGCCTGAACTAAGTTAGTATCTATGTGAGTGGAGAGACAGCACTTAGCACATGAAAGGTGAACAGAGTAAATGCTTTATTAACTGACTGACTGGCTGACTTAGGGGAGAGTCCTGGTGGAGGTAGAATTGACTGGGTTTGGCAATCAACTAGAACCAATTAGAAAGGGAAAAGTGGAAGACGTCTTTGAATTTTGTGATATCAGTGACTGGAAGGGTGATGACATTCTTAAGAGAAGTGATATGGAAATAAAATTCAAGACAGATTTTGGGTAAAAATATAACAAATGCCCATCATCATTATCATCATCATCATCATCATCAATATAGAGATGATAACTGAACACATTGGACTATTGGATGACTGAAAGATAGATCACATATCATTTTGTACCACTTTTTTGTCTTATCATATATTACTTTATAATATGATAGCAAAATTTGTGTATGGGCACTCTACATACAATTCACAAAATGTTTTATGTACAACTATATCACTGAAGCTTCACAAATAATCTTATGAGACAAATACCACAGGTATTATTATTTCCAATGATAGTTGAAGAAATGAAGGCCCTCAGAGGTAAATATCTATCCATGATCACTAGCTAATTTGTGTTAACAGGCAAGATTTAAAATTTTTTCCCTCCGATTCCATGGTTCCTCTTAAGTCATGTATCATGATGCCTTTTGAGGTTAATATTAGCAGTATAATCCATTGACGGTGTGGCTTATTTAAAGTTTTGTGGACCTTCACCGACCAATTATCTGAGTGTTTTTATATGAAGGAAGATAACCACATTACACTGGAAAGAACATATACTGGAAGCCAGAAGACCTGAGTGAGAATCTCATTGCCCACAATTCCTACCTAAGCCTTGCATCTAGAATATTATATAGAGATATAGATGGTACATTTTAGAAAGATGTTTGCAAACTGAAAAGTGAACAGAATAAGGTGAACAGAGTAATGATGAGATTGTACCACAGAAGGATGAAAAAAATAAAATAAAACAGGAGAATAGATTTAAAGGAGATATGATCACTGTCTTCAAGTATTTAAAGAAAAGAGATTAATTAAACTTTTCTTTGGCCATAGAGGGCAACAATTACAGTTATGTAATAATGGACTACTTAGAGAGGAAGGGAATTCCTTCTCACCAGACTAGTTAAGTTTCTTTTCCAGGGTAGTAACACAGTTCACATGTCTGAATCAGAACTCGAACCCAAATATCCTGATCCCCTAATGTCCAAATCTCTTATACTATTTCACAATTTAATTCTACAGAATTTTATAAAAATCTTTGTAATTAAACCTGTATTTAAGAAAGACCTCCATTTTAATAATTTGCTTGAAGAAGTAGGAGTGTAGAAAAATTGAAAAGTGAAACTAAAATACCTTAATACTTTTGGGGGATGTGTGTGTGTGTGTGTGTGTGTGTGTGTGTGTGTGTATGTGTGTATGAGTGAATGATTAATTTTTAATGGCAGGCAATGGCTCACTGTAGAGCTGCTGTGGATTTAGTACATTAGAATAACCCAAAGAAATAATGCCAAAAAGCTTTCATGTTAATTTGAGAACAAATTATTCCCCTGAAGGGTTTACTTCATATTAATTCTCCCATAAAGTTTTCCTCTAGTTTTTTTCCTTGGAATATGCTGTGACTCAGTTGGGGGTGGAGAGTGTAGGAAGAGAAAGCACACATTTCTCCTGAACAGAAGACCATTGTATTGAATTTCTTCTCTTTTGGGAGGTGGGATAGAGGGGAGAACTTTGGGAAGAGGCAGATGGATTCAACTCAGAAAAATCGTCTAGATAAAGAAGAATTAAGCCAAAATTTTCAGTCTAGGAAATATAATTATTTTTGTAAATACATTCATAATTAAGAAAGAGTTTTCGTTTCTGATCCTCTTGGGGGATATATGATCATAGATATTTTCACATACTATCTCTTCCTTTTCTTTGCTGCACAGAAATTATGTGAAAAATCCCTTGTACTTTCCAGACTGGTATTCAGTCCTACTTTCATTTCTGTAATTTCTGTGATGTAATGAATGTATGTTTCTGAGGGTTATGGTGATTACTCTTAGCTTGGGAGCTTCAGTGTTATAAAGGAACCAAAGTTAAAATAATTTGCTTAAAGATTTAATGGTAGTGTGGATTTTTTTTAAAAAATTAAATTTCCAATGCACATTCTCTTTCCTAATTTTAATGAGAAGCAAAGATAGAAAATAACTTGGAATGGAAAAGCAGCTTTGAAAGGGACTACTCCAAAGGTTGTCTCTTTATTCCTGTTTGTATATTATCTAATATTGGTTATTGTTTTGTGGATTCTGAAAAAAAAAACAAATCCAGATTACCTTATCTATTCTATAGTTACTTTTGAAAAGCCAGTGCATAATTCCTTTTTATTATGGGTTCCAATTTTGACATTAGTAACTGTGATTGTCTAAAAATGCAGTAATTAAAATTTGCTGGCTCCATAAGACTGATTTTTTAATTCAAACTTCTTACTTACCCCTACACTTAGCATAATGTATTACATAGAGAACACATGTAACAGATGTTTGCAAAATTATATAAATAAATGAAAGAATGAAGATTTTGAGTTGAAAGGGACCTCAGAAGTCATAGAGACCAACCTCTCATTTCATAGATGAAAAAACGGAGGGCTGGGGAAATTAAATGACTTCCCCATTGCTAAATACCTGAACTAGCATTTGAAGGCAAGTTCTGGGACTCCAAATTCACTTTTTCCTCTATACGATATTACTTTATATGAAATCCATTCAGTTCATTAAACAGCTACTAGCTAGCATAGTGGATAGAGCCAAGACTTGGAATCAAGAAGACTAATTCAAAATCTGGCCCACATATGTACCAACTGAGTGATAATAATAGTATTTACCTCTCAGCATTATTGTGGAGATCAAAGGAATTATATGTGAAATGCTTTGTAAACTTTAAAATTCTATATAAATTTTGTTATTGTTATGCACATACCACGTACATAGAACTCTGTAAAATCAAATACTTTCAAAGAGCTTTCAGTTTCATACTAGAAGGGTATGACAAAAAATAATACAAGTAGTTGAGAGATATAAAATGTTTTGTGTTATCTAAGGTAAAGACAAGGGATCGATGACTGACTACGAAGCATCAGGAAAGGCTTCCAGAAATGGATACTTTTAAAATAGAGAGACTCTTGAGTCTTCTCTTATCTTCAAAGCATTTGCAGTTTGAAGGAACTTAAAAGATTACCTAATTTAGTCCCCAAATTTTACATATGATGAACCTGAGATCTAGACAGATGATATAACTTATAGGACATCACACACAACAGAGCCACATCTGATATTGCATAGTACTTTTTCTACTTTGCCATATTGTTTCTCCAAAAGGCTTTCTGACTATTGAGAAGTCTTTAAGAAAATGCTTTCATGCTCTCATTGGAGAGTCCAATCATTGGGGAAGCTCCAGCTGTAGCTAGAAGGCAAGCAGATAAGCATTCCTGAGTTTGTATTATCAAGGGGAATATTCTTATTGAGAAGTCCATCTCTCCTTCCATCCCCCTTGCTTTCATCTGCCACCCCCTAATACATAAAGCTTTTGTATTTGTAAGGAGTCTGTGATGGATCTTCCCACCTCTTCCACCTCCAGCTGAGTCACAGAATATTCCAAAAAAGGTTCCCAGAAATATAAAGTAAAACTTTATAAGGAGGATTAATATGAACTAAGCTTTTTTTGGGGGAAGAGACTTTTTTCTTTTGTAAATTATCATAGATCAAGAGTGGGATTTGTACATAGTTTGTACTAGTTTGGCATTATTTAAGTGTTGACCAATATATATCCTAGAGGAGTTTTCTGAGTTTTGCTTTTAAAAATTCTGCATTGATTAGACACAATCTAGAAGAGGGGAAATCAATGAGTTTGGATTATAATACATATATACAAATATGCATATATATGTGTATAAAAGCAATGAATTCAGGTTATATATGTATGTTTATATATAATATATTATATATGGTATATTAGAATAACAAATGTATGTATGTCTATGTGTAGAGCTTATATTTGCCCAAATTCAAGAAAAACCACTGAGACAGAACCCTGAGACAATGGCATCTTATTAAAAGTTCCTAAATAAGTGGGTCTCAGATCTTCTCACAATCTAAAATGCTTCCTTCTTTCAGGGCTTTATTTTTATAAGTCCTTGATACCAGATTTGATAATTGAACATCTAGAGGAACTATTCAAAATGTAGAACCCTTTTTTCATAGATCTTCCTTTGAAAGCCAAAAAATGATGTGCCTCAGCTGATCTTGGATTGGGTGAAGCACAAAACATCTCTAATGATTATGTCTTAATAAGATGGTCATCTGTTCATATTGAACAAGAGAGAGTGGTCCAGAGGTACAAAAATAAATTGGGGGACTTTCCATGTCATTGAGTCACCTCCGCTGGGCTTGGTCACCAAAACAAGGAAAAACAAGGGTGGAGGGCCTTTGGTTAGCTTCCTATGATTAAGCAAGCTGAACTTAGAATGTGTAATTCACAGCTCTGGGGTTTAATACACAGAACTTACAATCACTATCCTATCATATCAAACAGTAATATTGATTGAAATGGTAAGGTCCAAATGAATAATTTCTCACATATATATGTGTGTATATGTGTATATACTATATATAGGTGTGTATATGTATGTATATATATATTGTGCTCACTAAGTTCAATCCAAATATGATGAGTCTGAAGAGTAAGAGTAGGGGGTATGTGAGGAACTAGTTGTTTAAGGAGGGATGTATGTGTCTAAATTAGAAATGGAGCAGGTCAAAATAGTTGACCCCTGGATTTTTAAAAAATGGGATAAAGTCTCAAAATCTGAAGAGAAAGAAGAGGCAGGAGATGAAATTGATGTGTATTATATTACCAAAACTAAAAATATCTTACAATTATATGAAGGTAGTTACATCATGAATGGTATAGTCTAGTAAAAACTCAAGTGATAAAGAGGGACATATGTTGGTACTCTCCCATGGTACTCCCATGACTTGAATGACTGTCTCTATATAAATGAGTCCTAGATCTCTATACTCAGTCCTAATTTCTCTCATTGAGCTCTATTCCCATATACCTACCTTTTAGCCTTCTACAACTAGATTTTCCATAGTTGTCTCAAATTCAGTATGACCAATAGGGAATTCTTTCTCTTTCCCTCCAAACTCTCCCTTCTACCCAATTTTCCTTTTATTATCAAGGATAACATTATCTTCCTAGTCATATAGTCATCCTTGACCATAGTCAAGTGTCATCCTTGATTCCTTTCACTCATTCCCAAAATGTCTAATCTGTTGCCACATCTTGGGATTTCTGCCTTCGTGCCATGTCTCACATATGTGCTCTTCTGTACTCCTTACAGCTAGTTCAGGTTGGATTTAATTCTTGCCTCTACTTGGTCTCCTTGACTCAAATCCCTCCCACTCCAGAGCATCCTCTACCTACTTCTCCAAAATATTTTCTTGATCATAGATATGACCATGTCAACCCTATCCCTCCCCAACATACATACCCTATATAACTAATTATTTGCATATTTTCTTCTCCATTAAAATGTGAATTCCTTGAAGGCAAGGACTATTGCTAGCACAGTGAGCTTAATAAAATTTTGTTGACTGATTAAAAGAAGAGCTAATTTGACTATTATTTTGTATGTGTGGGGTCTGCAGTGTGGAAGACCTGAGTTCAAATTTAGGTTTGACCACTTAGTACTGATCTGGGTCAAGTCATTTGCCTAAATTATCTCATCTATAAAAGGGGTATAATAATGGCATCTAATATTTCAGGAGATCAAATGGAATATTATGTAAAAAGTGCTAAGCACAGGGTTTGGCACATAGTAGATGCTATATAAGTATTAGATATTATCATATTGGGAGCTAATAAAAGATGTTAAAGAGGTTATCTAATCAAATCCTTTCTTTTTTTCAAATGAGAAATTGAGGAACAGAGAGATTAAATGCCTTACCCCCTCTCATACACAGTGGTAAATAAGTGGCAGATTTCTATATATCTAGATCCGAAACTTTATCTAGTGAAGTTGTCAGCATTTAATTTTGTCAGCATTTAATTTCCTACTGGGTTTTCTGTCTTGTGGTTTGTCCTTTTAGTGCGTCTGAATTTGCATGAGGATGGTATCGTGTTTCCACAGGTTGCAGCCCATGTGATTTGAAGCAATGATGTTAGAAAAATCACATGGTTTTATATGGGAAAGCAGACGTCTGGGCACTCTGTACCATTCCTGCTTTGAGAAGAAAGAAATCTGATTTCTTTGGGAAATGTGCTTGATAGTTAAAGTGATTGAGTAAAGTAGGGGTAGGAGTAGAGTGATTCTGTTCCCATAGCTTTGGAAAACTCAAATTTAGAGTTCATGTCATTTTAGTATCAATGGTTTTTATGTAGTGAAGTGTGATCAAACTGCTCCCCTGCTTTGCCTGAAGTGCAGGTGGATCTCCTCAGATCACAGGTGTAGAATTTGTTGGTTGTTTTGGTAATAGTACATGTCACTAGTTGCACTTGAAGTCGGGTACTCTTTGGTCTAAAGCCCATCCCTGACAATAGTTATGTGAAAATAAATAAGCAAATCATTGACTAGCTTTGAACATCAGTTTTCTCATTGATAAAATGACGGTATAGAAAAATAAAATAGGATATACATGTCCTAAAAGTCTTAGACTAAGACAGACTTTTGAGATATCCTGTGTAATAACACTTTATTTCCATTCTGCTCTTCATAGAATTTTTGTGAGGTTTAGTTGAGATCATATATGAAAAGTACTATGCAAGCATTGCTGATGATAAATCAAAAAAGGGAGCAGATGAAATGTAACCAAGATGTGCAGTTCTAGAACCACTCTGAGGATACTCGCTTACCCATTCCCACTTCCAACATTCTAGAGTAAAAACAAAATGTTTAATGTATTTTAGGAGGGAAAAATAAAGATGGTAGCATGAAGAAAAGGGAACATGGAATTATTTCTTTTGCTCCTTAATTAATGCTTACCAAATTTAGGTGGAACAAGCAAAACTTGTAAATCAACATCACCTCCATTCATGATTAAGCATCAAAGTAGGCTCAGTACTTGAAGTACCCATGTATTTATGTATCTCTGTGTCACAAATCATTGGAATGATGTCTAAGCATTGTGTTATGCTGCCTGTCTTTGCCTTCTGTTTCCAAGTCCAAAAAAGCCTATCATGATCCTTAAAAAAAAAAACAAAAAAAAAACTATAAAGTACTTAGTTGAGGCTGAGTGCTCAGTGCTCTGTGATAAGGTTGGAGCCACGTAGAAAATCGGCACTTCGTAGCAAATACTACAAATAGTAGGATGTCCTTATGAGGGATTACAGAGATGGAGGTGTAGTAAATAGATGCAAACTGCATCTTTACAAATAGAGTAGCGTGAGAAAGCACAAGGTATTAATGCTATATCATTTGTTAATTGACAGTACATTCATTTGGGGGCAGCTTTGCTGGGGTTGCAAAGCTGTGACTCAAGAGGAACAAATGCAGGGGATCAACTGGAGCTTACAGAGATCTGAGATAGAGAGTGACCAAGCAGGCAGGTGTACAAGTTTGGGGTTTTTTCCAAGTTGGAGAGCATATTGGATCCAAATTGAGTATGAGTCAGTAATAATGCAGCTATTAAAAAGCTAACAATAGGAGATTGTGTATTTATAGGAGCACCACAGGCAAGATTCAGAAAACTTTTGCTAAACAAGCAGACCTTGAACTAAAACTATTTGATGTACATTATTCCTTTCATGTGAATGGAAGGATAAATTGGAGAGTCCTTCCCTGAATAAGTCATAAGCATTCCTACCTCTGTCCAAGTTCCTTCCTGGTCTGCCTTTACCAATGTCTACCTTTATCTGTAAAGCCTAATTCTTCTCTTACCTCTTCTTGAAACTTTCCCTAGCCACCTTAGTCTTCATTTTGTCCTCTGACCATTTATTTTGTATGTAGCCTATAATTCCTTGTATTTTTTTAAAATGGTGATTTAAAATATACACCAGTCTCCCCAACTAGACTGTAATCCTCTCAAGAGTAAGGAATTTCGATATATTTTTATATCCTTAATACCTGTCCTACATACATGGTATCCCAAAAGTCTTAGTTTGGTTTTAAGCTTACTTAAAAATTCTTGGACCTTGCTAAAAGGCCATAAACTATTAAATCTTTACTAATGCTTGGGGGAAACCCTATGCTAAGTGCATAGAAAATGTTTGTTGATGATAGTGATAACACTTAAGTGGGCTTAGAGGATTTACTTTAGATTATTCACTGTATGGGGTGAATATTATCTGCAGAAAACAGAAAGAGCATATATAACCTTGTCATCCCTGTCTATCTTCTTAGAATAGAAATAAGGATTCGTGGCCTTCTCTTAGATAGCAACTATTTCACTTATTACCCTTCTCGGAGGCAGGAGCCTAGGCTTAATGATACCTAAAATTTTGTCTAATTCTATAATCGGTATGTTTCCATGGATTTATGATCCCACAAAAGATGTCTTTGGACTGTATCTAGCTCCTTTTTCCAAGTGAGTCTTTGGCAAAAAAAAAAAAAAATAGTATCACTTAACTGTTACGAAGTGGGCTTTTTTTTTTTTTTAATAGCACTTCAACTTCTATTTTGAAAACTGGATAATTACATGGTGCCAACGGGGTTGAAGTGTGGAATTGTGTGCACTGCAGCCCACTTCTCCCTGTTTCTTTAAAATGTTGCCATTTTGCAGCATTGTAGCCTGTAGTGCTGTCTTTATCGGGTTCTGTCTCTGGGTTTCTGTCTCCTTGGTATACTGTCTAGAGGCAACGATACAATATTTCAGGCAGCCTAGCTACATGCATTCTGTCTTCTTTTGACAGACTCTCCTTAAATTCTTTGGAGTGTTCTCCTCGGGAACATGAAAAAAGAGCTCATCTTGCTATAAAAAGAAACTGGAGATCATCCCCGCTATAAAACTGCCTCTTAGCATCAGCTTTTGTTTTGTCTACCATTCATTTTCTATTCATCCTTTCCTAAACTTTGTCCAGCAATTCGAAACTGGTAATTTTAGTTCTGTGGTTTCCATTGGCTTCTAATCCTACCCAGTGGTTAAAAATATAAATCGCAAGACCATCTTGGCGGGCATGTTTGTGGGCAGGGGGCAAGGAGTTACTTTGTCCCTGGCAGTTGAGCAGTTTGTGAGGTAGGCTGGACTGATTTATGGTATTGTGAAGGGGGGATATTTCTACATTCCCCGGTACCAAGTGAACTATTTGCCTTTTATAGGCATGAGTTTGTGTGTTTTCATGATCCACTTGGTTCCCCTAAGAGAAGAAAAAAAAAAAATAAACATATTTTACACAAATAGAACTTCTGTTTTCTGTCATACAAATAAATATAAGTAAATACAATCTAAGTAATTACATATAAATACATGCAAAAATTTCAAAATTGATGTTGGCAAATCATTCTGAATGTGCCTTAAGTTGGTAAGTATCTTAGAGAGAAGTATGTAAGCAGTTGTCCTAAAAAAGGGCATTGTTGCACCAATGTTGAGGTGTGCTTGCGCCTGATTTAGCCCAGTTTATACAAAGACTAATTTAATTTGAACCTCTCTTCTACTTTGCCTACCCTTATTTCTAAAACTAGATTTTAAAAGGACATCGAAGAAAACAGTAGAAGTCATGGAATTTCTGTTTCTTGTAGATGGTACCCAAAAAGCAGAATGCTGTAGATACAAGTATCAAACACAAACAGGATGGTAATATGGATTCTTCTACTAGTAGCTGGTCACCAAGCTCTTTGATTGGTTTCTAGACTAGGCTACTTCCTTTGGTCTTGATTGGCTATATTTTTCCATATCTTCTCTCCCTTTGACTATATCTTCTAAAAAATTATTAATCTTAATATTTAGAAAATGTTAAGATCTAGCACCTGTATCCTTTTATTCTATGCAGACTTTGCATTAAATCCTCCACAGTGAATAAGGTAAATGCTTTAGGGGAACATGTTTTCCTGTTTCATGTCTTTCTTGATACTGATGTTCATTTGAAATTAGGGATATTTGAGTTCGAATCCTGCTAGTCATTATTTGAGTAACCTGGGATAAGTCACTTAAATTCCCTCAGCCTCAGTTTCCTCAACAGTAAAAGAGAGATAATAATAATAATACCTCACAAGGTTTTTATGAGGAGCAAATGAAATTAATATATGTAAAGTACTTGGAAAATCTTAAAGAGCTATATAAATTAGAGCTATTACTATTCAAGGAATCTTGAATAATTTTGATGTGGAAGACATCTTGTTAGAAAAAACCTTTTAATGTAACGTTTTGTTTTAAAGAAGCAAATGATGATTTATAATCAGCAGACAATAAGCACAATGAGATCTTATGTTTTTTATATCTTTTAATCAGTTGTACGATAACAAAGGTGTGATCTACTGTGAATATCACTGGTAAAAAGCTGCTTGTTCCTTATTAATATACTCATTAAGGAAGCCATAAATGCATATGTAAATGATTCTGATAAAAATTTTAAGTAGCTGGAAAAGTCAGGGTTATAGCTTGACTGTGGTTAATGGATAAAACCTTAAATGTGGAGTCAAAAACACCTGGATTCAAATTTAACCTCAGATGCTTACTAATCATATGACTCCCCCTTCCCACTTCCCCCAAGTCACTAACTTAAATCTGTTTCAGCTTCCTCATCTGTAAAATGGGGTAATAATATTATCTATCTCTTATGAAAGTTACAAACATCAAATGAATTAACATGTAAAATGTCTTGCAGATTTTAAGATGCTGTGAAAATGGTAGCTATTATTATTTCATTTGTCTTTTTAAAAAAAGTCTAATTTTTTTAATGCTTCACAATTGTGAAGCACATTCTTCATTTATGTATATTTAATTTGCTGCTGTTTCTTATCTTATGTGTTTTCTTTAGTTGCATTTCTATCCACTTTATAAGGACTTCTGGGACTATATGATGTTAGAATTCAAGTAAGCTGAGTCTAGTATACTCAATGTTGAAAAAAGTTTTATTATTAAAAGAAATCTTCGCAGATCTTTTCCATCTTTCTTTGGTTTATTGTTCAGCCATTTTTTAGCTATAAAGGCCTTCCAGATGACTTTACTTGGTTTTTTTTTGATACACTTTCTTTAAAATGATTTATCTTCTATTGCTTCTATTTGTGAGATGTTATGATCATATTCTTCCATTACCCATCTTTAAGATTTTACAGATGACTTCACATTCTAAATAGTTATTGATTTGAAATGTCATATATCTTCACTTGGAATTAAGTCATATATTTGCTTACTAAAGCTCTTTTTATGTTCTTTGGCTTCTTTATTATGGTAACTGACACTGATTAAACTTTTATATCAAATTATTATATTGTTTCTTTAATTTTTTCTTCCATCCATATGACTTTTTAACCACAAAAATTAATTTAAATAGGGCAAGATAACATTGTTTTCACTGCTTGACATTAATTTTTTTTCATATTTTTCCCTAACTTTATATTACTTTTGATCTTTGCAATAATAAATCCATGGTCTGATAGTACATAGCTTTTTGGGGGATTTATTACTACATACCTCTCTGTTAAAATATATTAAAATTAAATTTTATTGTAATATTTGATGCTTGACATACCCAATGCTACTGATTCTTTTCTCAAAATTATTTGTGATATATTGATGTGAAATTTTTGTGTAGCCTACAGGTCTATAGGCACTCTAATTCTTTATTCCTGTTGTTCCTGTTCAATCTTTTCCAATATATTTTTTTCATCTTTAGATATTTGATTTTGTATTGAAGTGATTGAATATCAGAATATTTAGACTAGACCTTTGATTTTATAATAAAGAAAACCCCCTTTTCCAATGCAAATTGGCACCTTCTCTACAACTTACAGTCTTAGTTACTGAGAAACCCTTAAGTAACTTTGCACTTGGGTTTAAAACTAGTATGTATCAGAGGCAGGTTTTACATTCTGATCTTCCTGAATCTTAGGCTGATTCTCTATTCACAGTGGTCTCTCATCAAAGTATATGCAAATTTAATTTGGAGGATCTTAGCAAATTCTTATAATTTTTCTATCTTTTAATCCTTTATAACAAATATGGTATTTAACCTACAATCACTTTCATAATGGTCTTTTTAAATTACTCATTTATTAACAATATGATATGAGATGAACAAATATTTGTTAAAGTTTATTTCTTGTTAGCTTTGGGCACATGAAACCAACTCCATCAATTCCCTTATTTGCTTTTGCAAGAACATTTGACATCCTCCTTTCTGTTAATTTCGTTATAGCAAGAATATCAAGATTGATGCATTTCACTTTCTCTAAAAGTCTGTCAGCTCATTGGTCATTGGACAAGGATCTTACAAATAAAAGTACTAAGTTTTAAGTTTATAAGTGGTCTGAAAATTGAGAGATTCTTAGCATCACCTGCCCCATTTTCTGCCGCTCTGTTACCATCACTATAGGAGCAGACAGAGGCTGTACAGGACTGAGGGCCATTTTGTATTTTTCTCTGTTTCATGGACTACCACATCCAAGGAATTCAAGGGCAAGTGCCAACTACTAGTGATGAGTTTCTCTATTTTTAGCTGGCTGGTGCTTGGAAAGAAGACTCCATCTATTGCCAACCATGGAAGAAAATCTAGATACTTTTGCTTCTCTGGTGTTTCCTTTAAAGAAGGGTGTAAAGAAACAAATATTAAGTACCTACTCCTTGCAAAGCACTGTGCTAAATAAATGTTATTTCATTTTACTCTGACAAGAACCTTGCTAGGTAGGTGCTTTTATTTTTTCATTTTCCAGTTGAAGAAAGTTAAACAAGACAGACTTGTCCAGGATCACATAATAAGTATGTGAAATTGGATTTGAACTCAGATATCCTGACTTCCTGTATTCATTGCACAATTTACCTGAATTAGAATTAGGGGTTCCTTTAAATCATGATGAGACACCCTAGTAAGATATTGTAGAGATCCTCTGCATAGCAAGCACTTAATAAATATTCTTCTGAATTGAATTCAAAGATGGGAAAGATGAATATGGGCTTCTCCCAAACTAGGAAACATCCTTCCCTCTTCGCTATCCCTTTTCTCCCCTACCCCCAATATCCAATCTGTTAAGGCCTGATGACATCGACTTTACAACAGCTTTGGAATATATCACCTTCTCTCCTCTGACATTGCTACCGTTCTGATGCAGGCGCTCATCACTTCACTCCTGGAATATGGCAAGATTGCTGGTGGATCTGTCTGCCTCAGGTCTCTTCCTGCTCTGGTCCCTCTTCTATTAAGCCACTAAAGTGATTTTTCAGAAGCATTTGTTACCACTCCCTCTCAATTAACTCCTGTGGTTTCCTCTCACTTCTGGATTAAAATCCTCTACTTCAAATCCTAGCTAAAATCCTTCCTTTTGTCTTTGTCAACCCCTTTTAATTTTTAGCACCTTCCCTTTGTAAATTATTTCCTGTTTACCTTGTATATAGTTTATTTATACATATAGATTTTCTTATTGCCTCTTCTATTAGATTGTGAGCTTCTTGAGCACAGGAATTGTCTTTTGCATCTTTTTGAATTACCAGCATTTAGCATAGTGCATGGCACACAGTAGGTGCTTGAATGAGTGCTTATCAACCTCACAATAACCCAGTGAGTTGGTCAGGTAGCTGTTATACTCTTTTTTTATTTAAAGAAATTGGAAGCCAGAAAAATTAAATGACTTGGCCGTTAGGTGAATCAGTGGCACAATCAGGACTAGAACTTAGGTCTTCTCAGCTTGTGCACACATTGTGCGCAACTTTCCATTATAAGATGAAGTGATAAGACACTTATATGACTAATGTCACACATTTTTGGGATAGTGTTATTTTTGTTGAATCATTTCAGTCATGTTTGACTCTATGACTCCATTTGGGATTTTCTTGATAAATATACTAGAGCAGTTTGCCATTTCCTTTTCTAGCTCATTTTACAAATGAGGAAACTGAGGCACATAGATTAAGTGGCTTGCCCAGGGTCACACGGCTAGTAATATCTGAGACCAGATTTGAAATCAGGTCCTTCTGACTCCAGCACCATTATCTACTATCCACCTAGGTGAAACTGAGACCTCTTAAAGACCTTGGCTTAAAAAGGCAAAGGTCTCCCCTATATCCAGGGTCATCTCTGGTTGTCACTGTACCCAGATGGCTCTGGGGAAGAGCAGCCCTCCCTCACTTAAATCCAACTCACTTGCATGTCATGTTATTGCCCCTCTGATATAATGGTTTTCCTTGGGGGCAAAGGACAAACAACAATAGTTGTGAACTCTATTTTTGTGGTTTTCAAATTTCTCAGCTATACAATTCCAGTATTTAATGAAGCTTCATAAAGTGCCAAGCTCAGAGAATGTAGCTTTAAATCTTTCTGTTTTTATATTTTATCTTATCTCTGATAACCCTGAAATAAATAGGTAAATATTTTCTACCTCCTTAATTGCAGTTAATTTTAACTTTAATTTTAGTGCAAGCAGCTAGAGATACAGCAGTGGGTAACAATGTTGTTGAATGGAACCTGGTTGGAAATTACTTGAGATTTTTTTCTTGATTCATTGTAGGACCAAGAAAAGTTATAATTATTTGTTTAGGTCCCTCAGAATTTTTCTTCCAAATTAAGTGATTAACTTCTGCTCTAAACTTCCTCTTGTCTCAGGCATCCAAGCTTTATGCTGAGCTTGACAGCACTCAAAATTTCCTGCCCACATAGGCTATTAGGTTCTGCTTATCCTTTGGTTCCACTGCCTGGTGAAATATTAGATAACGGAGAAGGAGCTTATCTTACATGCGGCTGAACTGACAAATATGGCAGCCTTTCAGGAAAAAGGCTAATGCAGACGAGGCCTCTTTCCTGGCTGGAATAAGAATGAGCCTAGTTCTTGTCTTGTCCCATTGCCGATGGTCAATTGCACACAGCATGATTTCCATAGCACCCAGACAGCCAGAGTACCTAATATCTACCTGTCTAGTCAATACATCAGCTTTGCTAAAGCAGCAAGTTTGTCATTGAGGCTCATTTCTAATGCATCAGGAAAAAAATCTTATACACGCTTTCTCTCTTCCATTGTAAATACTATAAATTGCATTAATTTGTCTTTTATGATAAAAAACTTTACATTTTGTGTTTTAATAGGATTTTCTCTTAGAAAGTCCCTGAGTATTAGTTTCTTTGAATATAGACAGAAGGGAATTGGAGTGTTACTCATAAGAGATTACAGGTTCATCTTTGGGTAAAATGTATTTGTGATGTTCTAATGATCATAAAAAGATTGCTTCAGTATTTAATAATAGCTCACATTTCTCTTCTTTTCTCTATAATTCTGAGGCAGAGTTCAATTTGATGTAAGAAAAAAAAAGCCCTCATAATTAGAACTGTGAAATGAGTTACCTCAAGAGGGTACAGCTCTCATCTAACTAGAGGTCTTCAGATAGAAAGTGGATGACCATTTATTAGAGATTTCATCTTAATTCCAGAAGCATTTTATTAAGTGCCTGTTATAAGCCAGGCACTGTGCTAAATACTAGAGATATAGCTTTTGGAAACCTGGAAACTTTAGAATTTCCTAAAACTATCTTTTAGAGGTGTTTGACCTCACTATATATATATGTGTGTGTGTGTGTGTGTGTGTGTGTGTGTACACAATTACAAGAAAACAAATGATGAAAAAGTCTATATCCAGACTATAATATGCATTTGATTGGACAATTTATAAAGCTAGTCTGTTAGCACATATATATATATATATTGAACAATGGAATTGAAGAGAAAGCAAACAGGTTAGACTACCTTTGTGAAATTTTGCAATAATTTCAATTCTTCTAAGCTTCTCCCTGAAGCACCAATATTTCTTCAGGGATGCTGTATAACTATCATTCCATGGAATAACACAGTTGCCAACAAATTAAAATTGAAGAGGAACCAGAGAACAAGAGAAAAGGAACACATGGTGAGCATGATTATCCTGAAACATATTACCAAAAAAAGCACTATGGAAAATATGAGACATATATTACTGAAAAAAGAGGTTGGTCAATTAGCTCTAGATAGATTGCATATATGCAATATGTATGTATGTATAAAAGAGAAGGGGAGCTAGATGGCCTGGTAGTAGATAGATTGCCAAGCCCAGAGCTAAGAAGATTCATCTTCATGAGTTTCAATTTGGCCTCAGATACTTAATATGTGACCGGGGCAGAACACTTAACCCTGTTTTTCTCAGTTTTTCCATCTATAAAATGTGCTGGAGAAGGAAATGGCAGACTATGCCAGTATCTTTACCAAGAACGCCACAAATGGGGTCACAAAGAGTCAGACATGACTAAAATGACTAACCAATAATAATACAGAGATTCCCGGTATGTTGAGAAGAGCCTTATGAAGAATTTCCAAGAGATTTTAACAAAAACAAAGCAAAAGTATAGAAAGAATACAGTTGAAGAGAGTACTTACAAAGATGAGATCCCTTTCCCACTCAGCTACCAAAATAATAGTAATCTGGGAAGGTTACTTGTAGAATAAAAAAATTACTTCTACATGAATTTACAATTCTCTCTAGTGGCAATGCAGAAATCACATGTTCATATTGCTTGTATCTAGACAAATTCATTTCAGTCTTTTGTCTTCTCTTCCCAATAAAACTTTTAGAAGCATTATGAAATGACTAGAAAGAATGATTTTCCTTTTTGCTTACAGTCAAAACCTCTAGTGGTATCTGACTGTGAGAAGTGAGTGATCTGTATGATTTCTCTTTCCCTTTGTGGCAGGTGCTTGCTTTTCTTACCCATTCTAAATAACTTTGTTTAGATCTTTTGTGCTCATAATACACTGGTTACAGTAGGATATTTCTACCTATGTATTTTACAGGTAAACTAATGTAAAATGAAAACAAATTAGTTCATAGATTCCTTAATTTGTACGCATATATCTGGATTTTGTTATGGGGTTTTGGGAGCAGAAATTTCTTGTTATTAAAGTTCCCTTCAAAATACTGCAGGTATTTGTTTTTTAGGAATAACATTTTGCCTTATTTTTTTTGGAATAGTGTAACACATCCAGTTGTTCTCTTAACAGGTAAAACATTTTGAAAATACCTTTTCTCACCCACTGTTCTACTTGAAGCAGAGCCACCTGGCATTTGCAGTGAGCAGGTTCTGTTTTTCAAAATATCTTAAAGCTTCCCTACTTTTATTTTCTTCAGATTGTCTTGCTGTAGTGCTACAAGCTCAGGCCATTCATTCACAGTAGTATAGAAAAATCATCAACTAAGAATCTAAAATATGGAATAGAGTTTGGTTCTCAAAAATGTTTTATAGCTCTAAATTCTATGACCCCTTGATTTTACTGGTAAGAGAACAGAGGACAGGATGAAGGGCCAGTTGGTAGTGTTTATGACCAAAATCCCAGTGAGTTCCATGTCACTGGAGGTCTTTAAGCAAAAACTGGTTGTAGAGGATGAGGACATATTGAGGACTGTAGGATATTCCTACTTTAGATACATGTTGGATGCTATAGGATATTCCTGCTTTAAATATTGGTCAGACTGATTGACATTTGAGTTTCTACAATTTTTGAATATATAATAGGGCCCCAGTTTTCTGATACTCAGTCTAATATTTTTTTAACTGCACTACTGTCATCTTGTAAGTCAGTTTTAGAGTAATGGTTCCCCTAATTCTTTACTGTCTAGAGTACAGTACAATTTATTTTATGTTGTTTGATACTCACTTCCAGCAGTCGGCTCACTCAGAAGACTCTCCTAAATCATCAATCATTCTTGTCTTTTATTTATTTAAATTTTCAGTTCATGCCTGTAGGATCCTTTAATCTATTTAAAATAATATGGGTTAGGAAAAAAGCAGCAGTGAGACAATGCTATGATTCCACTTTCTACTCTGCATATGTGCTTTAGGAAGATGTGTGTAGTGAAACAGGAGAGGCAAAATGAATATGAACACCGACAGGCCTCCATGAAATATTCACCTATGTAAAATGGGCCTGAAAATATATTTGCTTTACAACCCTACTAGTAGAGTCAGACATCTAGGACTTGCAAAAAATGTATTGTTTTTCTCAATCAAAAATATTGCCACCAGCAATGCTGGTTTTCCTATCTTCCTAACGCGATTTGACTTGTTTCTCTTGATGATGGATTATGTTGCCATAGTCATGTAGTTCCTCATTCATATCCCTGTGGTCAAGACACAAGCAAAAGAAGAGCAGTAGTTTGAATTGTAAGGGTATTATTGTTTTTGGTCACAGACATATTTTCTACATTATGCCCACAGCAATTTTTATGCTCACATACATCTAGACTCTTGCTATAAAGTAGGATTCTTACATTTACTATTATCTTTGTAACCCCACAGCCATTGATTCTGTTACTAGAGCTTAGATTTCAGTGTCCTGGGTAGAGTTTGATGGAAGGTAAAGAAAGAAAAGATGGGAGAAAGGTAATGAGTACTGGAAAAGAAGGAAAAGGAGATTAATCTGTGAAGTGTGGGAGTGAAAGTAGAGGAAGTTAATAGAGTAAGGAAAGCATTCTGGTAAAGAAATAAATGAGCATCACTGAGTGAATATTTGTGTTTTTAATAGATCAGACTAGCTCTCTAAGAATCACTAAACTCTTAAGTGGATTCTATTTTTTTAAGGAAGTTGAAAAGTGAGAAAATCCTTATCTTTCTGGAATTTTTAGCATTTGCTACATTAATTAGTCATAAAACCAATGGAAGGGGGACGAAAGAGATATTCAGTTCAATTCAGTAAACATTTATTAAGTGTTAACACCATGCAGTGCATTGTGCTAGGCAGTAGGGATAGGAACTCAGTTCCCATGTGCCTTCCTCTCAGCATGAGTATCTCCCCCTGCTGAGTGTGATTCTAGAATTCCCTCTTCATTATACCCACAGACAGACTATTCATTCTGCTTATACTGGTAGAGCTAATGAGGACAACCTTAGTTGGCCTTCCTGGCATTCCTGGTCAGCTAGAAAACCCCTGCTGTGCATCCTTTATTTTCCTTGTATCCTTTCTGGCTTTATGGTGAAACAGGAAGAAAAACACAGTTATGCATTGGAGTGATCACTCTCTAATCACACTCAAGTATGAAGCCTTTCAACCGTATTTTCACCCTAATCATCAAGATGAAGCAAAGTACAGTCTTAGCCTATAATCTGGTGGGTGTAATTAAACATATGCAAAAATTGTTATTTTGCAACAAACACATAGAACTCTATGCACTCATATGAAAAGATTTGAGGAGAGAGAGATTACAGAGGGCTAATTACTTTGTTATTAATTATTAATCACAGGAAATGGCACCTGAACTGGACCTTTAAACAAAGGGAATCATTTCAGACACAAATGTGGGAGAAGACTATTCCAGTAGGAAGATTGTCTCTGGAAAGGCACAGAAGTAGGAAGGACAGGACAAGATTGTAGAGTGGCTAGTAAGTACAGTTTGGAAAAAATGTAGAGTGTGTTAAAAGAGTCTATTATACAATCAAGCTGAAACTGTAGGTGGAGATAGGTAGGGGAAGCCTTTGCATTTTGGGCTGTTAGGAGTTTATATTATATTTGGTAAGCAATAAGAACCTCAGAAGGTTTTTGACCAGGATCTAAAGTATTCACTACAGAATTCTTCAAATGATTGAAGGATTGAAGTTTTGGGCTGTTAGGAATTGATGTTATATTTCGTGAACAATAAGAACCTCAGAAGGTTTTTGACCAGGGACTAAAGTATTCACTACAGAATTCTTCAAATGATTGAAAAAAACCTTAATGATGTGAGGTTATATTGCAAAGAGGAGAGAGAGAAGAGCTAGGGAGACTAGTTAAAAGTTATTATTTCAAGATATAGATTTATTTTGCTTCATTCCCCCCCTTTCATTTCATATTATAAGGGACCTATCTCTGGGAAGAGGAGAGAGATACAATAGGAAATGGAGATTATGTTAAAAACAAGTAGCAATAAAATTTATTTTTTTTTGAGAAAGGAGATAGGAACTTAGGATTTCATTAGGAATATTAAGAACTACCAGTGGATAGGAACTCTGAGTGGAAAAAACATCTCTATCCATGTAAATCAACTTCTTTTCTGCTGCTTATATATCATCTCAAATGGTTCCCTAGGATATTGAGAAATTTTGTGATTTGCTTAGGATCCCACAGGAAATGAAGCTAAAACAATAATATGGAGCATAGGTAATGAAATCCTGATCGAGGGAAATATTATGGTAGAATATAAAGGAGAATATAAAGGAAGTAAGAATATAAAGGAGTAGAAGTATGACATTTCTTTCAATTCAACAAACATTAAGTATTTATTGTGTACAAAGGAACAAGGGCTGAGGATTCAGACAAATATATCATATTGGTGTTGTATTCTACTCTATTGAAGATATAATTGAGAATGTATAGGAGTTCTGATAGAAGGAAAAATTAAGTTTCACATCCTTGTGATTGAACAGAAACAGGGAAGTTGGGAGGAAGTACAGGGGAGATGATGAATTTAGTTTGGGAGGTATTAAATTCAGATCACTCAAATTTAAGGTATAGAAGAAAGAGGAATTGGCAAAAAGTTCAAAAAGAAGAGATCAAGATTGTGGGTTTGAGGAATAAAATGCTATAAAATCCAAGAGAGGAAAGAGTATCAAGAAGGTAAAGATAAGTTAACAGTGCTTAGTCTTGCAGGAAGGTCAAGGAAGATGATTTGATTGCTAAGGGAAATACAAAATTTAGATAAGGTGACTCTCTCTGTAGAACTTTTTAAAAGTCTGGTAGACATATTAATATTACTCATGTGCAGATATTACAGAATAACAGAAAAATTCACGAGGTGTAATCAAAGTTCTACATGAAGTTCCCCTCTTCCCAATTTAGGGAAGGAGAGCTAAGAATTAGAGAAGGTCATGGTGGGGTTCCACTTTTCTCATTGAGATAGGGAGTAAATATAGAAGGAATCACACACTTTGGAAACCACATGTTGAATTTATCATGTATCTAAAATTAGATTCTTAGTTTTATATATCATCCTTTCTAATCCACACTGTGGTGGTACTCATTTTATGTGATAATTGAGGTCAAAGTAAAAGTAGAATAAAATTTTTATTTTATGTGGGAGATGGGGAAGGAGAAGTATTATTAACTGGTAAAACTAATGTTTCTAATACCAAACCTTTTCTCATTATATCTCTTCTTATAGAAATATTGCAGGTATGATACTAATGACTTTTGAAAGGACCCCTTCCATCTTTCTTTCCTTCCTTCCTTTCTCCTTCCTTCCTTCCTTCCTTCCTTCCTTCCTTCCTTCCTTCCTTCCTTCCTTCCTTCCTTCCTTTCTCCTTCCTTCCTTCCTTTCTTCCTTCCTTCTTCCTTCCTTCCTTCCTTCCTTCCTTCCTTCCTTCTTCCTTCCTTCCTTCCTTCTTTCCTTTCTTCCTTCCTTCCTTCCTTCCTTCCTTCCATCCTTCCTTCCTCTTGCTCAGCTGATTAATAAGTTCCCTTTCCGTCTGGGTATATATAATACTGCTCCCAATAATAGCTGTCATTTATATCATAGCACTTACAATGGTGCCAGACACCATAATAACTGCTTTACAATTATTACCTCATAACCCTAAGAAATAGATGCTATCCTTATCTCCATTTTACAGATGAGGAAATTGAGACCAAAAAAGGGTTAGTGACTTGGTTAGGATCATATAGCTAATAAATGTCAGAGGCTAAACGCAAACTCAGCTCTTCCTGTCAAGTGGAAGCTTGGTTATCTAATGCAAGTGTTGGGGTATGATTGTAACTGATGGCATATAGAAAAGGGATAAAAATCACTGAATCAGATGATTTTGGAAGATAAATAAAATTTACAGATCATAAATAATTTGTCAGATATTTCCTGGTCCCAACTGGTAAAAAAGAAAAGACTAAAATGGTAGGAACATAATAGCTAATTCTAGTGCAAGTCATGTCATGGACAATACCATATATGTTGGTTTCTAATTTTATTCCTTTTGATAACATCCCTGATTGCTTCTTCATAGTAAACTTTGACCAAATACTATCCTCTTTCACAACATGCATGTGAGCTACATAATACAAAGGAAAAATTAATATTTTTTTTACTTCCCTATAATTTGTAGTTCAGTGATAGGTAAATGGTTAGTAGCAAAAGTAACAAAGTTCTTATTGGATCAAGACAGCATGATACAGCAGAAAGGGACTAGAGTCAGAAGGTCTGATTTTAAGTTGTGGTTCTTCTACCTGCTACTTGGCTGCTGTAGGGAAAATCATAACCTCTCTCAACCTCAGTTTGCTCATTTATAAAATTAAGGAGTTAGATTAGATGACTTTGAAGGTTCATTCTAGCTTGAAATTTATGATTCTGTGAAGACAAATGAATTTTATGTTGCCATGGGGGCTAGGCTTCTACGAGAGGGAATAGTAGGAAATCTTGTCATCCTATTTCCCTTCTCTCAGGAGATAGGCACACTTTCTATTGCTTGTAATCACTGCATAGATGATAATGAATTTATACTGTTCTTGTTACACTAGTTATTTTGGCTGATGGCTCAGTAACGTTATAGGTAAATATCAGTGTATCATAATACTGAAATTATAAAGAAATTATTTCATATTTAAAATATTTATGTATAAGTAGATAATATTTATGTATGTGAGCAGTGAGTATGAAAATAATGCTATTTTAAAAATATGAATAAATTCAATTTCATGTTGAAAATAAAAGATTGTAGAGTCATAGATGGCTTGTAGATAAGGAGAAAATTTAGAGGTCATCTCATTCAAACCTTCACCTTTAGGTGAAGAAATTGAAGCCCCAAAGATAAAATAATTTGCTTAAGATCAGACATTCAGTAGCAGAGCCAGCAAAGCAGCTGGCGCTTTATCCATGACAACAAATAATTTTATTCTTGAACTGGTGGATCCTAATTTAGATCTCTGTGCCTGGCCTCTGTGCTTTTTTCTTCCGTATGCACAGTAATATTGGGGATGTGATTACTACTGAAGTCAGTCAATGCTAAAATGCTTGAGGTTATGTTAAAAAAAAAAAAAGGAATCTGTTAAAACTTCTAAGCCATGTATCTGATGTCTGAGAAGACACCAAATTTATTCACCAGTTTGCCCATTATTTCTCATCAGGAAGAGACAATGTGTTTGGGCAGTATTTTTACCTTGCAGCCATACTCAACTAGTATTTGGGCTCTAAATAGTTTAGTGTTAATAGACTTGTTTGGAAGATATTCCTATAAGGATCTACTTTTTTAAAAATAGCAACTCTTTGGGGTATTCTGATTTTAATTATCTTGGGACATTTATCAGCTTAATGGTGAGTGCAAAGATTAGAACTGATTCTGTTAGAATTTTACACACTAACATTGCCAATTTTATTCTACTTTTATTGTTGTGAAGGGGAGTGTAGGAATCTCAATCTTATAGTATGTTTTTATACTGTGATTCAGGCAAGGGTGGTAATCCAAATTAATTTGGCCCCATATAATCAAATTAATTTGGATAACTTTTGCTCAAATAATGGGAATGTTCTGTGTATTTACAAAAGAATATTCAAACTTCTTTTGTCTATGTTTTATGTATCTAATTTTAGGATCTGGAGTCATCCCTTCTAAAATACAGTTAATTCCAGAATAGCTAATTTAAGTTCAAGGTATTTTATAGGTTTATATATTCTCAGTTCCATATCTCAAAATTTAGACCTAAGTGTTTAATTTTTTTGCTTAGTCATACAGAGGATACAATTAGTTCTAAGCAACAGAATTAACATTGTAAGCACATGAGTAATAATATATTTTCCTTGTATCTTGGGGCATTCTTTGCTTCAAATATGTACAGTATTATCAGGGAAGAATAGGCAAGTAAATACAGGGATCTCTTGAGAGGCACATACGTACATTCCCAGGAGGGACATGGAAAAGCAACTTTGATGTCATCATGATACTTTTTCTAGTCCTGTTCCTGGCTGGATGGGGGGACATTCTCTCTGCTGATCATGTTTTGATACATTGCTTTGTTAGGTTCTGTTTGGTAGTGTCCTATATTATCTACCATTTGCTACCCACTTTTGGACTTTACCTTTTCAGGGTGAACTGCCACTCATCTCAGTTGTGAGGTCAGTGGTCTAGCATAATCCTAAAGGGATGGTACACTTAGTGGGTGGAAAGAGAGATGGCATCTTACCCACTAATTAAAAGCTCTATTTCCACTACTGCCATACCCAATTTTCCCACCTTAGTCAGCCAATACTCTCCACTCTTCCCCTTCTCTTAGCTGGAAAACACCAACCTCTCCCCATTCTGAGCCTGGAGTTTACTTCTTAGGTTATTTATAACCCATAGCAGTTTCTATGAGAGTCCCATTGGGGAAATTCTGTAGATATCCATTGGGAGTGGGGGAGGTCCACTATGGCTCTGATTAATGAGTTGAGAATCCATCCTTTACTTTTCCTTTGGAGTGGGACTGTGAATTGCAAGGGAAGAACCGAAATGTATGAGTTGTAATCTGCATCTCAGACTGACCTCTTTATCTTTCCTTCAGAACCCACTACTCTTATGAACTTCCTATCAAAGGCTCCACAATTCCTCAAGTCACCCAACTTTGCAACGTCTTTATCATTTTAAGCTCTTCATTCTCACTTACCCCACATCTCCAGTCTATTGGCAGAGCTTATCATTTGCCTCTCCACCTTGTCTCTCTGCATTTCGCTCCTTTCTCTCCACTTACACAACCATCACAATTCATCCCCTCATTAGTTGCTTTCTGGAGTATTGAATTAACCATCTAATTTATCTCTATTTCTCAAGTTTCTCTTCTATCCATTCCATATTTAGCATAGCTACCAAAATGATTTTCATTATGTACAGGTTCAACCAAATTATTCATCTCTTAACCTGTAATATGGCCTTATTGATCTTTTTGATTGTTCGGTTATTTCAATCATGTCCAATTCTTCATGAGCCTATTTGGGCTTTTTTTTTTTGACAAAGATAGTTGAGTGTTTTGCCATTTTATTCTCTGGTCCATTTTACAGGTGAAGAACTGAGACAAACCAGATTCAGTGACTTGTCCAGAGTCACACCGCTAGTATCTGATTTCAGATTTGAATCTAGGTCTTCCTGACTCTATTGGGCTACCTAGCTCCTTTTATGGACCCTACGCCCCAATATTTCATTTAAAAATATTCATCTTTTAAAATTTATTATTTTATTTAATTTTTACAATTTACACAACTCAGTATACTAGCATATGTATATTGTTTACAATTAAGTAAATCTTCATAATTTTTGCAGATGGGTATGTAGTCAAAATGTTCAGTGCTCCTATAGTCTCTCCACCTGGGTAAAGTCTGGCCTACTTTAGCTATTTAGTTATATCTACACCAAATCATTTAACAAAAGTCAGTCACGGCTCCCCCAGGTAAGGTTTATCTAGCTTCAAGTTGAGATCTTAATCTTTTGTCTCAATAACTAATTTTGATTTTAAATTCCAAAATTTCTCTTTGTATTGGCATGTAAATTAATTTGATTCAAAATAAAGGAAAGAAGCATGGCTAATTGTTCTCTACCTACTTGGCCTTTATACTCATATTTGTGTATGGGTGTATAAGTCCTGGGCAGCTAGAAGGCACAATATAGAGAGCAAGGGCTTCTTAAACTTTTTCTACTTGCATCCCCTTTTCACCCAATAAATTTTTATGTAACCCTAGGTATAAAGCTATATAAAATAGGTATACAAATCAAACATTTACTGATAATAAATCATAAAGAAACTTATTTTAAAACAATTCTTTGGTATATATATATAATTTTGCTACACATTAAAGATGAAAGCAAATTTCACATACTAATGAAATGAATTGCTTCTTTATTTCTCTGTAAAGAATTAAATATTGGCTGAATATTTTATACTTTTTACTGTTGCCAAATTTTTGGTGACCCCCACATTCAGTTATGGAGTTGCAACAGTGTAAGAAACTTTGGTATAGAGCACCAGGCCAAAGTCAGGATGACGCATCTAGTTCAAATGTGGCCTTAGATATTTACTAGTTGTGTGACCCTTTGCAAGCCACTTAACTCTATTTGCTTGAGTTCCCTGAAGAAGGAAATAGAAAACCACTCTAGTTTCTTTGCCAAGAAAATCCTAAATGGGGTCATGAAGAGTCAGACACAATCAGAATGAGTGAAAAAAAATACTCATATACATACATACATATACAAACCAGAATAAAGATATAATTTATATACATGCATAATATATAAATAACATTAATATAGACAATTTAGAATTTTGCTACTAATACATATATACATATGGATAGGTACATGTTCACTGGTTCAGTAGTGTTCAACTGTTCATGAACCTAACCACAGCGCTACTGCCTTTTGCATTTTCTTGACAAAGACATTGGAGTAGTTTGCCATTTCCTTTTTCAATAAATGGATAGATACATATATATAAACATATGATGTACATATAATCATATATAGTACAGATATATATATACATATATCTCATCTGCAAAGTCCAAAATTGGCAATGTCTATTTCATTGTATATGGAATATATGTATACATATACATACAAACATATACACACCTATACAAATACATACATGATATATACATTTATAAAAATATTATATGTGTGTATCTATATTTTATATGTTATTTTACATATGTATATATGGGTATATCTATAGCTATATAACACTAACAAAATCCTAAATTGGCAATTTCTGTTTCAACATGCTTGTCAGTAGGCCCTTTTATATTGGTGAGAGATGAGGAGCTATTTTTAAAGCCTAGTTAGGCTAGTGATTGTCAGTTTAGTATTAAATTATCAGGCAGTCATAGCATTTATACTTTTGTATGGTGATCTCCCAGCTTTTGTAGAAGGGAAATTTTATTTTCTAAGTCCAATTTACATACTTTAAATCTTACAGATTTACAAATGGTTCTAAATAATCCATTGGTTTCAGTATTCTCTTGGATGAATAACCTCTTGAGCTTAATGACACACTTGTTTTGTATGGAGCATTTTGTGAATGTATCCAAATCTCCACAAATACAAAATACATTTTGAATCAGAGAAAAGGATAAGGGGTACAGACACTCAGTATAGAAGGTAGGAAGCTAGAAAAGGCATACCATCCCTTTTCCTGGATGTTATCCATGTCCTAGGTTTATTGGTCGATATATGAATTTTTTTTAAATTTTGCCTGTATATCTCTGTGTGTACGGCTTGTATCAGAAATACCTAAAACTCTCAGGACAGAATAATAGGTACTCCTACAGCCTCACGGCCACTCTACCCCAGCCAGTTCTTTTGATGTATAAGCTATTATCCAAAAATTCTGGGAAAATCTATGCATTCTATGTTTCAGTATAATATGCAGATTAATTTGTCCCTTAAATTTATAGTCTACAATATCACAGGAGAAACTCATTGAAAGAAGAAAAAAAATTCAAGAGTTTTAACTCTTGAATAACCATTAGTTATCAAAGATCTCTTTAAATCTCAGTAATTTTTGGTCCTGTACAGCCTATATTATGAAGGATGCTCTGGTGTACTGACAGTTTACATGAATTTACTGCTCTTATAGCTATTATTTCCTGCTTTTAAGAAAATACTATGAGGTTATATGATCTTGAAAGGATGCCGTTAGAAGTCTGGGAGCAGATTCCCTGCTGCAAAAACACTGCATGTATTCACATGAACTGAGCTTATTAACTAGTCTCCCTTATTAAAAATATATGTTAAAATGTAGATAAAACCAATCAATCAACAAGCATTTATATTAAGTGTTTGTACAATATGTGAGGTGCTGGGGGTTCAAATACAAAGTATGCAACAATCCTAACTAGGAGCTTGTGTGCTAATGGAGCAGACAGCCGTGTGTGAATATGAGTACATATATGTTGGGCATCCAGATAGCACAGTGAAAGAATGCTAAAGCTAGACTCTGGGAGGCTCCAGTTCATATTTGACCTCTGATACTTACTAACTATGTGATCTTGGGCAAGTTACTTAATCTATTTGCTTCAGTTTCCTCATCTGTAAAATGGGGATATTGATAATACCTACTTACCTGCCAATACTTTGAAGATAAACAGATAATAATTATAAAGTCCTTAGCGTAGTACCTAGCATATACTAAGCATGCATAAACGTTTGTTATTATTATTATATAATTCCATGTAGAAAAAATATAAAATATAATGAAATGATAGCTCTTGTAATCTCTTTGCTTTTCTTCTTTGAATGTTTTCATACTGGGCTCATAGGTCAAAACATTTCAGAAGACTCCAGTTTTTGCTTTGTATCTCACATACAAATTGAAATGAACCACCTGGTCCTGGGGCTCCTTCTTCTTTTTTGTAGGAGAATGGGCAATGGAGGGCTCCTCCTCCAAGGGAGGGCTGCTCAGGACAGCCATCTAATCATTTCCTCCCTGATTGTACACCAGCATTTCATTATGCCCTTAAGAATTTCCACATCTTAGAAGATCAACTCCAAAACTCACTTCTCTGTACTGTCTATATCTCTGCCCTCCCTCCATCGGAGTGGGAAAAATAATAGAAAGCTCCTTCTAGATCCTATGTTTAACAAGAGTGCTTAGGGCTTTTGTTCAATCCTTCAGTTCTGACTGACTCTTTGGAACCCCTTGGCAAAGATACTGGAGTGATTTCTCTTTTCCTTCTCCAGCTCATTTTACAAATGAGGAAATTGAGGCAAACAGGATTAAATTTCTTGCTCAAGGTCACACAAGTAATGAGTGTCTGAGGCCTGTTTTAAATTCAAGTTTTCCTGGCTTCAGGCCCAGTGCTTTATCCATTGAGCCATCTAGTTGCCTTTAAGGGAAACCGTGGCAGTATGGGATTAACCCACAATCTTGGCACTATTACAGTTATCATTTCCTACTTGGATGCACTTCTAGATTTCATCATGACCCTCCCTTCCCCTTTATCCAAAATTTTCAACTTCTTTTTGAGTGATTTACGTGGGTTTTATTTATTTTTATTTAGATTATTTTTATATTTATTTGATTGTGAGTGTTTTGAGAGCAAGGACAATTTGTCTTTCTTTGTATCCTTTAGGGAACTAATGTTTATTGACTGAAAAATTGTTGTTGTGTCAGAATTCTTGAAGGGGAGATAAAAAATACAGAATGGTTAGTTTTTGTTTTTCAAGTCTCATGTATATGTTCTTTTGCTTGAACATTGCTTAACATTATGGAAGGAAAATCAGAGTTGGAACCAGAAATTCTGGATTTGGGTTCTAATGGCCACTTATTATTTCTGTGGCAAAGAGCAAGTTATTCAACTTGTCTGAATGTTAGTCCCTTTGTCTATAACATGGAGATAATAATGCTAATTTCACTTTAAGGAACCATTTCTGGACCCAAAGATCTTGGACTCTTGTCCTTTGTTTTAGTAAATCATTTGCTCTGGATGCACACATATATTCCAACTAGATTAAGTTCAGAAGGTAGCTAGTCACCTATAAGAGATCACTGTTGTTTTATGAAGGGAAAAACTCATTTTCTTACGCTTTTTGGTTCATTACATCAACCCACCCTAACACTCCAGTATCCCAGAGAAAAAGATATTTAAAGCTTACTTTGTGATTTGTGTTTGGGCCTTCTTAAAATTGAGAGGGATATATGGTAAAAAAAAAAAAAAGAAGGTATCCAGTGTACAAAGTGGTAAATAGGTCAAGGATTTATATCTTACACATGAAATGCTCAGACATAAAACATAGCACTCGGGCAGAACAGCTTAAACCAGGATTTAATAACTTAAATATACCTACTGTTACGATCTTTCAGGAGCTTGATACTTAGACCTCAGTAAAACATAAAGCAGTTATTGATGATTATAAAGTATCATAAGGAATGATATTATGGCATATTTACATACATTTCATTTTTATCTCCTTATTGTTTGCCTCAAAATCCATATTAATTGACGAGCTGGATAAGGATTTAGGCTCCTCTTCTTTTCATTGGTTGTCTTCTCTAATGTAGAAGCTTCCTTTGCACTACTCAACCCCACATATTGGACCCAGGAACCCACATATCTAGACCTCTCAGAATCACGAGGTAATCTCTAAATCCTGGTCAAAGTCATCTTGAGAACAGTATTTGGTCATTTATTGGGAAAACACAGCAAAAAACATAAACTTTTGAGTCCATGCTCCAAATGGGAGTGTTGGCAGGGTGGAAAGAAACAAGAGAGCCCATCCACCATGTTTCTAATGAGTTTAATGGCCAAGAGCAGCTCTGGACACATAGGAAAGTTGAAGAAAAAAAGGGCACCAAAAGTACTTTCTTCTCTTTTAAAGATCCCCCTAAATCATATGCTGTTTTAGCTCAGTAATCAATAAGGAGATCACTCTATCATTTCAGAACATCTTCATCTTCAGTTCAAAGTCACACAAATGGTCTGAACATCCCCAGTAATCTCAAACACTGAACCAATTCGTGGGGTCAGCTGGGACCAGAAGGGGCAACTCTGAGCAGGCTCCAATATTTATCTCAGCACTATTGTGAAGACAGTGGTTTTTTAATTTTAAAGTATAATGGATTATCATTAATGTGAAAATGAGTGAAACTAAGAATAGTGATTGATATAGACCAAGGTTTAGTTTTGGTGGGCTTTTTAAATCAATTCTGATTATTATTACAATATGAATTCATACATTAGAACTAGAAAGAGAGCTTAAGATATCATCTAAACAACCTCTTCCTTTTGTAGTTGTGGAAATATCCCAAAGATATGATATGACTTAGCTTAAGATAACACAATGAATTAGTGATATTGTCAAAATGAGAAATAATGCAAATATCCTTGCTGTAGTGAAATCCTTTTTTTTTTCTGCTGCTGTCCTATCCTATATTAGATAATGTTTCTTCTTCTTCTTCTTTTTCTTCTTCTTCTTCTTCTTTTCTTCTTTTCTTCTTCTTCTTCTTCTTCTTCTTCTTCTTCTTCTTCTTTTCTTCTTTTTTCTCCTTTCTTCTTTTTCCTCCTTTCTTCTTTTTTCTCCTTTCTTCTTTTTTCTCCTTTCTTCTTTTCTTCTTTTCTTTTTCTCTTTTTTCTTCTTCTTTTCTTCCTCTTTTTCCTCTTCTTTGCCTTCTTCCTCTTCCTTTTTCCTCCTCCTTTTTTTCCTCTTTCTTCCTTCTCCTTCTCCTCTTCCTTGGGCCTGGCTTCTTGAAAACTTTGTCTTCTTTGATTGAATTTAAAGTTGTCTAAAGTCTGTCCTTCTTTCTTTGTCTTCCCACCACACGTCTAAGTCTAGAAAGCCATGCTTAGTTTTAATAAACTTGAAAGCAGTTTCCTTTTGGTTGTTTTTGATGTTGCTATTGCTGTTCAGTATGTAAGCATCTTCTTGATACCACTGGATATTTTACTAACTCTTAGAAGCTAGGTCTCACCTAATGGCAAAGCACTTCAGTATCCATGCCAAGAAAACTCCAAACATGGTCACAAATCATCAGAAATAACTGAACTGACTGAACAACAATAACAAAACAACAATGTATTAATAATCTAGGCATATTTCTATGTCAGCAAGCTGGCTCCAAGTAGACATATGTTTATTCTTGCTAAAATTTGAGCCAGATGCTAGTTTTAAAAGTTTAATAGTTTATGTGGCTCATTCAGATTTCTAAATAAATACTTCTCTGTGGTGATTTTTTTTTTCAAGAACAAGGACTCAGAAGTAGTTGTCCTCTGCTACAGACCAATTTCCCACAAACTTTACACAAACCAGACCAATTTCCCACAAACATTACACAAACCGTGGCTATTTTTTTTAATCTGTAGGAGTACATTTTCCCAGTCTTAAATTTTTTTTCATTCGACAAAAAAGATAAAACTTATTTAAAATGTACATTTTGTTTTCTTTCTTTTTTTTTTAAAGCTGAATGCCAGAGTCTAATTTTCACATGGAAAATTTCATCCTCGAGCAAGTTTTTATAGAGTAGTCATAAACTTCAAAGAATAGGAACTTATAATGGATGTGGCCATTCATTGATTCTTGACAATAGTTACTACATTAATAACTATTTGAGATACATAAAATGACTCCTAGAGCTTCCTAGGAGATGTATGGAGATTTATACCTAGGAAGTGTATGGAGATTTATAATCTCTAATGAAGCCTTGTAAATTAGTCAATCTCCATGCATGTGAAATAAATTCAGCCTGCAATATGTTCTATAAAAATCTATTTCTTCCCTCATATCTTTTGGTTATGTTTTCATTGGAATTTGTTTGCTACATAAATGATTTTCCTGAAAAAATTCAAGGGTATTCTGATAGAGCAAAAGGAGTATTGTTAGAATGGGAATCCAGAGTAGCAATTAATACTGGAAAAATTAGTCATGGTTACTGTGAATTCTGCATGCTCAGGAATTTTGTCAACTTTAATTTTTGAATATGAGAAGGAATACTCTACTGAACTAGTCTATTGGTCTTCGACATACCTGAAGCCATTTGGGTAGTAAATGACAAAATAAAAATTTTGTTACCACAGTAAGTCCTAGCTAGAGACTTGCTAGAGACATATACAGTTTAAGTAATTTTTAAAAAATTCATTCATTTATTTATTTGTGCAGGGTCAGACAGATAATTAAAGGCAAAAGAGCCCATCTTTCTGACTCAAGGCCAGCATTATCTCTTCCTCTTAAACGTATTTTGTATTTACTTTTTATTTGTATTTATTCTTATTTAGTTGTGTCTATCATTTTTAGGGTTTTCTTGGCAAAGATCCTAGAATGATTTGCTTTTTCTTTCTCCCACTCATTTTACAGAAGAGAGAATTAAGGCAAATAGGGTTAAGTGCCTAGGGGCATATAACTAGTGTTTGAGGCTACTTTGAGGCTAGATTTGAACCCAGGAAGATGAATCTTCTTGACTCCAAACCAGATACTCTGCCACCTCTAGCTGCCTCTCTGGCTGACTTGTTTATGTCTTCTTTGTATCCAATTATAGATATACATTTGTTTTTTCCCATTTGAATGTAAGTTCCTTGAAAGCAGAAATTATTTCATTCTTTGTCTCTATCTCTAGCATTTAGCACAGGGCCTGGTACTTACACAGTAAGTGGTTTATTGATTGATTTATACAGAAATCTGCCTCTGCTTAGAATTCATAAATCCCAAATAACCAGCCTGTGATGTCTTCCCCCCTACCTATGTTTCTAATCAATTCAACAAATATTTATTATTTAGGTAAATTTTTGTGAAAATTTAAAAAGCTAGAAAGGACTAGCAAGCACAATTTTCACTCCTGGATATTTGTTTTCCCATTTGTATCTATATAAAATAAGTTTAATCTCTTTTCTGATGATAGTCCTTGAAGACAGCCATCATGGTTCATCCTAAAACTTCTCTTATCCAGGAGAAACATATGCTGTTCCTTCAAATAATCCTTGTAGGACATAGTTTTGAATCTCTTCTCCAGCTTGCTAATATCTTTTCTAAAGTATAGTACTCAGGATTGAACTCAGTAATTTTGATGTGGTCCAATGAGCACAGAATAATGTTAAGGATTATTATTTCCCTTTTCCTGGATGCTGATTTTAATGATAAAGTTGAATTATCTCATTTGGAGCCTGCCACATCACATTGCTATCTTATATGAAGCTTGTAGTCTAATAAGTTCTTTTAGATAGGGGTCTATGAGCAACTTACCTTTATTCTATATATCTGCCTGTAGTAAATCATTTAATAGAGTCTATAGTATATTTCTCCTATGGAACTAAAGAATTCTGAAGGGATTCTTTGAAATGTTACTATAGTTAGCATGCAGTGTTATCAGTGGCATTTCAGTTGTTCATTTTTACTATATAAAACTGATGAAAAATAATTTGTAAAGTGCAGTTATCTATGTGAGCCTTCATTTCAAGCAAAACATGATTCTCAAAGTCGTTTTAGACAGTAAACCACAGAAAAGAGGTGAACTTGTATTATATTTTTTATAGTTTGTAATCCAAATTTCACCTTTATTTTTAAAAAGTTTACTATCCACGACTCCTTTGTTAATGAAGCTAATTGCTTAGGGAGAGGGAAGAGTATTACATTCAGAGTTAGAGGATTTGATACTGGTTCTAATACCACTATCTGAGTGACTCACTTTGCTGTGCTTCCCACAGGAATAACATGCAGGAAGGAAAGAAGAAAACACTGTATAACTTTCAGAATGCTACAGAAATATGTTACAAATTTAACAAGGATCATAAGGTCAGATTTTCAGTTCTTTACAAGAGCAGGTTATCTTTGGTATTTGCTGTACTCAAATTCCATATAAAATTAATTTCATAAAGTTTGTTTTAATACTTTGAAAGTATTTGTGATTTCATTAGGAAGAGATAATCCCTTCACTATGAGATTTTGGTCTCATATGATTTTTATCTTATTTTCTCATCTATCATCCATAATGGATCTAATCCATGCACTTGAAGTTTTTCTTTTAATTTTTTAATATCAGTGCTGTGCACATAATAGGTAAATGATACATTGAACTTAATGAAATTTTAAGAGGATATACTCAAGGTATTAATAAATATGTAAATATATATCATATGACTGTATGAAAGGTGACTTTAGCTTTTTATAACAAAAAATACAATACATTCAATTAAAACTAGCTTGTTTGCAAGTTAAATATAATCTTTGAATTCAGGATCTTAAAGCAGTTGATTTTAGTGTCTAGCACTTGAATAAAACCTGGTAGATACCTATAAAGTATTGCAAATCTAAATCAGTGGAATATTATGAAGAGATTTCAATAAGGGTATTCAGCTGTTTTTTCATGATGTCCATGAAGACATGGACAAAATGGTCAACTGTTTGCTGTTATCATTTTGTTATTTAGTCATTTTTTAATCAATGTTTAACTCTTTGGGACTCCTTTTGGGATTATCTTGGCAGAGATATTGGAGTGATTTGTCATTCCCTTCTCCAGCTCATTTTACTGATGAGGAAACTGAGGTAAACAGGGATTATGTGCTTGCTCAGTGTCACACAGCTAGTAAGTGTCTGAGATTGGATTTGAACTTGTCTTTCTGACTCCAGATCTGTTTCTCTATCCATTGCTCTACCTAGCTGTTATTATTATTAGATTAATTTAGTTGCCTAAGTCCTCATATTAAAATTCTTCAAACTCACACAGAGATCTTTCATTTCAATTGGCCAGAGTGAGCAGCTCTAATTTATATATTTATATAGAACATATGTTCTATGTATATCTCCTCATATGTGTGCTTTATATATTTACTGACAAAGATAGAGACTGTAGATAAATATGTTAAATCCTTCATTAAAAGACAAGATCCATGAAGGCAAGGGCTGTTTTCCCTTCTATGTCTTAAAGCTTAGTATTATCTACAACCAATGGCATCTGTAAGACCTCACCATTTATAGGAAGCGTCCTACTTCCATTTGCACAGGAAATTCTCAATTTGGATTGTGGCTCTTTGGAAAGCATATATATCTCCTTGTTTATACCTTATATGATATTGGTAATCAGAGGATTATTGAATGAAAATCTCTTTGTGCTTGCATCTATTTAAGAATGCATTGATCTTAACACATGCATGGGAGACACATCATTGAAATGAAACCTTGAAGGCTATCTCTTGCTTTCTGAGTCAGTTGCTATTGTGTAACTGAGATAATAAATTCAGGAGTCCGATGATATGCTTACTGAAATTATAGATCACACAAAGCTGGGAAAGATAACTAGTATTTTAGATGACAGATTGAGAAAACCAAAAAAAAGGGGAAATTTAATAGGGATTATTATAAAGCTTTGCACACAGGTTAAAAATCAACTGCATAAGTATAAGGTAGGGTGGGAGGGGAAACCTAGTTTACTAGCAAACTATAAGACAACTAGTAATAGTAATGCATTTCCATAGAAATTTATAGCTTACAAAATTCTTTTCTTATAACAGCTTTATATGTTTTATAAGTTGGATATCATTGTTCCCATTATGCAGATGAGGAAACTAAAGTGCAGAAAGATTAAGTAACTTGTTCAAGTTGATAACAGTTTCTGTATCAGAACTGGGAATGGAACTCATAACTCTTGACTTTAAAGTTTAGCATTCCTTTGCTATTCCATGTTGACTCTTTAAAAAAACATAAAGATTTTATTTGGCTACATGTTCAATATGAAATATTAGTATGTTTTGACTAAAATCCAATATGATTTTAGATTATTTTAACTTCTGATATGAGCAGAGAAGAATTGAAACAATAACCACAAAAAGATAAACCAAAGCAGAATAAGAAAGCTATTTTAACTTGAAAATTATTTAAGATTAGATGACAATGGCTTAACTAACATATGAAAATATATACCATTTATGAAATTAGAAGCAGAAATCCTTCTAGCCTTCTTATTTCCTGTATGTCAGTATGGTCCCTTAGGAAAATCTCAGTGAGGTTTGCTGGTCCAAATTTGAAAAGACTTTCTCCCCTTTTTGAAAATAATTTTAAGCACAAGGGAGTATATATGTTCTAGCCAAATTGAAATGCAAGCAGTGACATCAGTGCCCAGACACTGTTGTCATTGCCCAGATGATGTGTTTGGGATAGTGACAGCAAGGACTGGTTGCTGACGTAATTGGCTGCATTTCTGACATTGCTGCTAGCATATATAAAGTGTAACTTTGCTTTGACTTCTCCTATAGCCAAAATTATTGTGAAGTCTTACATGTCACTTGCTATTTTTCTTTGCTCTAGATGTAGAGAAGGCTGGGAGTGGTGGGGTGGTGGTGGTGGTGGCAATTAAACCAAACCAAAAACCTAAATTACCAAAGGCTTTTCTAAGTACAGAGCTTCTGTTATGACTGATGTTTTGGGGTTTTGTTGTTGTTTTGGGGTGTGTGTGTGGGTTAATCACCATGACACTCTGCCCTTTTCACTGTGGCCACGCCATGATTTTCTCTGAAAATTGTTGTGACCGACTGGCAGCTTGCTTTATAAGTGACTTCACAGAGCCTCAGGATGTCAAAATGCTCAGGAGAAGCTATATGTCCACAGGAAACAAACTGTATAGACTGGAGGACTGAAGGAGAGGGGGGAAGTAAGCATTAGTCAAAAATCAATATAAATATGAGAACTTAGTCCTGAGAAATAGCATCATGTTTATTTTTTTTATTTGAGTTTTTGCAATGGGTGCTGGCTATGTTTCTGTGCCTTTTTATTTTAGCTGACAAGCCTGAGTGCATTTAGCTGAGGAAAGGGTTACTTGTAGTAAAGGTGAGCACTTAAGAATTCTTAATGGGCTTTTCTGAGGTGTGATATTTAGATGAACATCCAGTAGTCTGAGAGAAGAGAGGACAAAAGAGAAAAGGGGTGTGTGTGTGTGTGTGTGTGTGTGTGTGTGTGTGTGTGTGTGTGTGTATGAAAGGGGGAAAAGAAGAGAGAGAGAGAGAGAGAGAGAGAGAGAGAGAGAGAGAGAGAGAGAGAGAGAAGAGAGAGAGAGAGAGAGAAAGAGACAGAGAGAGAGAGCGCGCAAAGAGAGGGAGAGAGGGAGGGAAGGGGAAAGAGGGGGGCAGACAAATACAGCGAAACAGAATTAGAGATGGAGAGAGAGGGAAGGAAAGAGAAAAAGACAGAGAGAGAGAGACAGAGAGAAGGGGGAAGGGAAGGAGGGAGGGAGGGAAGGAGAGAGAGGAGGGGAGAGGGAGGGAGGAAGGGAGACTATGAAATTGTTTCCTCCTGTGGTTATGACATCGGCATTCTCCAATGCAAGGCTTAGTTAGAAGAGCATGTGTAAGCTACTCCCATCAGTTTGACTTCTGGGAAAGACAGAAACAGAAAGAAAAGGAATATCAGACAGACTCGAATGAGTGAGACTGTTTTGAACTTGGAATGATGTACAACAAACTGGATCTGAAATACAGAAGGATGAGTAGTTAAGGACCCCTGGTTTTGGTTTCAAGAGCAAAGCCTGTTTATGTCTGTTGCATTGGTAAGATCTCTTTTTTCATTTTTTTCCAAATCTGAAAGCTTCTAATAGAGATCAAGGAAAGGAATATTTTTTGTTGGGATTTACAGATTTCCTTCCCTCTGCCTTGTCTGGTTTGATATTCTACTGTCGTAAAATGAACATACTGGAAATAGATAAACTGTCTTGAATCTTTCCTGTGGAATGTGTGTGTGTGTGTGTGTGTGTGTGTGTGTGTGTGTGTGTGTGTGTGTGTAATTTGAAAAGCATGATATACAGAATAAGTATTTTTGCAAACTAAAACGTGCGTTCAGCTAGTCTGAAGATATGAGGCCCTGAATGTGTTATCTGTTTCTACGACACCACCAGTTTCCTGCCACATTGCTTGCTGATTTCTGTTGATGGCAGTTGATAATTGGTAGCCACAGTCTGCGGTCTGAGCCACAGTGTTTGAGTCTAGCACCTGGGTTGGGCTCTGCTGATACAGTAGAAAAAGGGGGAGAAAAAAGGGAGAATGAGTTTCTCTCTCTCTCTCTCTCTCTCTCTCTCTCTCTCTCTCTCTCTCTCTCTCTCTCTCTCTCTCTCTCTCTCTCTTTCTCTCTCTCTCTCTCACACACACACACACACACACACACACACACCCAAGCTGGCTGTAATTGTGCAACTCAGAACTGCTTAGAGAGGATATTGCCTCACTGCCTAGAATCCGAAGCTGAGGAGTGATGCTTTAAGCTTGGGGACTGCACCAATGCTGGGATCCCTCTACAGGATTATGTCCAGTGATCACCTTAACTCCACCGCACTGAAGGATGCTCAATTTAAAGATCTATTATTGAAAAAAGGTACATTTTAAAACAAATGCTGATGAGTCTTTGTTTAGTCTTTGAATTTTGACTGAGAACAGACTTCAGCAAAGTGAGAACTGGATAGCTTTGAGAGACACTTGGTACGCCGGAGGGGGTTGTGTCTATGAACCTATTTGTATAAGAAACTTTCTCTTCAGTAAGACTTATTTCAGGCATTTCTACTCTCCTCAGTCTGTTATGGATTCTTTTTGAAAGTATTATGCATCAGAAAACACAATGTTTGTTTGTTTGTTTGTTTTTTATAACATTGAGTACTTAAGCTCCCAAACTCCTAAAAAATGCTATTACTCATTACCATACATTTTTTCATCCTGTATTTTTGAGTACAGCTTTTAATAGGAGAAATGGATTTCCAAAGGATGTGGGTGGGAATTTGAGGTACCTTTCCATCTTCACTGTAAAAGAGACATAAGAAAATTGTAACCAAGGGGAGGCAGTAAAGTAGAAAGAGAGAAAGTGGAGGAAAGGGAAGTTGGGGAAATTTTACTGACTTAGTAAATATTATGTGTACTACTTTATTTTCTCCTGGAAAGCAGATTGCTTAATTAATAGCAAGGAAAAAATTTTAATGACCCCTACAAGGAATTCTAGTGATTTGTTAAGTATCTGATAGTGTACTATAGGTGCATACATTTAAAGAAGTTATATGGATTACTCTATCAGTTTTCAATACTGTTCTATCAGAAAATCTCTTTGGTCATCTTTTTTTTTTATTTGCACCTTCTTCTGAAGAGATCTTGATCCTCAAATTCTTATTCAAAAGTTTGCCTTTTGGAAGAAATACTTAGATTTTGGTAAATATGATACTGCAGTAGTATAAGTGACATGTAATTCTAGCAGTGTCTGCAATCTAGTAAATCCACAGTCAATATAGTGGCAATATATGATGCCCTTTAGCTAGAGTTTTTCTTGGTATCTGCTCTAGGAAACTATGTTTTAATTAGACTCAAATAAATCTCAACTCAGTTTCAGTCCTGGCTATCTGAGTGCTATATCACTCACATCACTTCTTACTTCTTCCATTTGTATACAGAGAATATTGCTCCATTTGTAGTTTATTGTGTAAAGTCAGTCAATTGGTTAAAAAGCATGATTAAGTACCTCCTATTATCAGATACAGGCTAGTCATTAAAGTATCAAGAATAAAATTAAAGAGTTCTTGCTTTTAAGAAACTTGCATTCTTATAAGGGAGAAAAATATATAATTAAGCATAAATAAAAATATTTCAAAAATGAATACAATATGCTGGGAACGGGGAGGCACTAGACTCTGAAGTGGGGTGAAGAATCAAGAAAGAACTAATATAGAATTTGGCTTTTGAGCTGAGTGTTGAAATAAAATGCATTCTAAGAAGCAGAGGTGAAGGATGAGGCATGATAGTGGAAGAGAGTGTTATGTATATGAATAACAAAAAAAATAGACTCTAAAGGGCAGGAATGAAAGTAATATATAATAGAGTTGAGTCTGAATTGTGAAGGACTTGAAAAAGTAAAACTCAGGAATTTATATATTGTTCTAAACGCAACAGGGAGCCGTTGCAGTTTATTGAGTAGGGAAATGACAAGGTCAGATCTCCACTTTAGGAAAATTACTTTGGCAACTACATAAAATAGATTAAAGTTGTTGGAGACTCTTATGAAAGCTTGGATCCTTATGAGTAGAAAGAAGGGGGCAGATATAAACCGTGTTATGGAGAGAGATGCTGTATGTGTAGGTTAGAAGTAGCATGAGGAATCAAGAATAATGCTAAAGTTGAGGATGTGGGTGACTGAAAAATGGTGGCATCTTCAATCAAAATAGGGAAGTTTGGAAGAAAAATAAATTTGAGGGAAAGATGAATTCTGTTTTTGACATGTTGATGTTCATTATACATCCTAGATTTTAAAAAAAGTAATATAAGATAAAAAGTAACACTACTTGTTATCCTCTCCTGTATTAGCTAGACCCCTTCTTTAGTATATTGTGTTAAGTTTTCATCTCCATGCTTGAAAGATGTGAACATCTTGGCAAGATCTTGTAGTGAAATTCTCATTTCCTTTAGTAGCATTTCTTAAGTGCCTAGCTAACAATAATGCTGTGTTAGGTATCATAAAAAAAAAGTTAAATGGATTATAGTTATGTCTTCTAGGAGTTAACAGTTAAAGGGAAATAATGTCTGCTAAAAACTATGTTTACGTATTCCTAAGATATATTTTATATCTAAAACATCTTATTCTTTGAACTTTACGTCATGAACAATTCATATAACAAACTGATTTCCCCTCACTATACAATTTTTATGCATTTTTCTCATTCTCAATAAAAGTCATTTTTAATTTATATCTTTTAGAAAAAGCTTATTGAAAGTTTGCAAACTTGCTTTAATATGCCATACATAGATTGAAATACATTCTTTCTCCTTCCCCACCTCAATAGCATAATTCAAAGGAAATCATTGGGCTTAGTCCTTAGGAGTACTTTACACTGCTTACAATTAGGAAAGAATAGACACTATATTTAACTAACATATGGGAAGTAACCATAAGGGAAGCATAAATTTAGCTCCTCATCACTTTCACTCCTACTCCTATGGCTATAGTGAGACCCCCTGTATCCTGAAATTCCATCTCCTGTATAAGCTGTCCATGTCTGGGATGTGCTCTTCCTTCATATCCAACTCTCAGAATTCTTAACTTCCTTCAAGGCTCAAGTTAGGTACCACCTTTTCTGAGAAGCCTTCCCTGATTGCTCTTATCTCCTCTTCAAATTTTCTTGTGCTATGTCTGTGTACTTTTTACATTCTCATTCCATCTAGGCTCTCTTGGAGGGCATGAACTATTTCCTTTTTGTCTTTGAGTCTCTGACATCTGAACACCTTGCATATAGGAAGTGTTCAGTCAGTTGATCTGTAAATTGAACTGTAAATTTAATTGCATTGACTTCAGGGAATGATTTTGAAGGAGGGATACTTAAACATTCTCTTATTAGTTGGTTAAAACTTCACAGAGTAGGAGAAATGTGTACTGTAATAACTGTAATTTGTTTAGCCTAATCTAAGGACAAGCTGTGGATTTAAAGCTAATTAGAAGAGCGCAAAAAGTGCCTTATGCAGATAAATTGAAAGTACTGAAGTGATTGAAAATGAAGGGGGGTAAACTGTAGATAGATTGATTGATGGTCCTCAGATCTATGAAAAGAGACAGTTATTGTCCATTCTTCAGAAAGGAAACAAGAGGAAATGTGTTAATCACCTTCCCTCTTGGACTTCCAAGAACAATGATCTCCATGTCTTGTCCCCTTTTAGCTTCATGAAGACAGATACAGGTATTATTTAAACTTTCCATCTTCCCTAGTGTTTAGCACATAATATAGACTTTCCTCCCATTTTACTTTATTTTTCATTTAAAAGCATTTTCTCTCTCCCACTTAACCTAATTTGAAAGTAAACAAAATGTCTGTACAAACAGGTATAATCAAGCAAAACAAATTCATAAAAAATGGGTTTTTTTAATGAATGTTGGATGAAAGACAAAGGGAAAACTTCATAAAAAGGAGAGTTACTTCACATTAAAGTGACTCCTTCATTAAAGGAGAGTTCTAATTCTCTTAAACCCATTCCTCTGGGATCTTTATTCAGTCCTTACTGTAAGCTAAAAGACAAACTAATGGCTCAGCTCCTCTTCTATCCCCATAATTCCCTTTGGAGGACTGCCCACATAGATGTCACTAGCATCACTGTTTTGCTGTAATAAATTAGTTTATTGTGCTACCTTACTCTAAATTTGAGCCCAGATATATTTTAAACTTTCTAACACTTTTATATCAATGACTCATTTATGATAGAATCATGAACCACAACCCTTTAAATTGAGGGGGAGTGTGAAACACTCACTTTAGCCTTAAATTCTTTTCTGGGTGGCCTGCCTCTAGACATTTTCTTGTTGACGTCATTAGCTAATAGAATTGCTACCTGAAGAAAACTGACAAGTGGGCTGTTTTCAGAATTAATATCAGACACATGGGATTTTGAATATGAGTGAATAATGAAACATTTCTTTCTTTTTTTAACTGTCCCTACTATTTTTGGCTTGGTTTTTTTCCCCCAGTCATTTTCCCTTTCATCTTCCCTTAAGACTCATTCTGCATTCATTCTCTTTTTCGTTTTTCTTCCAAATTCAACTCCCTCCCTTTATGCCTACTCTGGTCTCTGCATTCTTGAGTTGTTTCATTCATTGAATCTTGCCTTCAACAACTACTGCTCTTTCAGATGCTTCATGAAAACACATTTATATTTTTGAAAGCTCTTAATTCTTACTTGAGTGTTTCAAAGATTAGAACTAGGTAGGATGAAATGAAGGAGGTACTATTAATAAGACTCATGGTATATGTGTTTAGCCATGGTCTCAGCTGGTATTTTGTCTTGTTTAGATTATCAACTCTTTATACAAAGACTATGTTTTTTGTCACCCTGGTGCTTTGGAAGCAAAGTGTATTAAAGTCTCCGGGTTTAGGATGAATATACCTCTTCAGAGCACACCAAACCTAAATTCTTTCTGGGAATCTGTCAAAGATATCTTTGTGCTTTCCAAGAGCAAAAAAACCTTTTTGAACAATGAAGAGAGGAAAAATAAAGTTGTGAAAAGAGAAAGTATATATGCATGTGTGCTTATATATGGGGGGCAAAGAGAAAGTGATGTTTTTTTTAATGTGACAAGAAATTATTTCAAATCAAAATGGTTATATAACAAGAAATGGGTAGTATTGAATAGATTGTATTTTTATTTTTAGCCAAACTCCTCAAAAGCCTTTGTTTAATTAATTAATTAATTTTTAATTAATTATATTTTAAATTAATTTTTGTTGAATTCAATAATCATTTGTTAAGTGTCTGCTGTTTGCTAAAACATACAAAATGAATATAGTTCCTGCCCTCAAGGAGCAGTCAAAGTATTGAAATAACATAATACACAGAGAAGTAAATACAAAGTAATTTGGAAGTTGGGGATGAAGTTTATTAATCTCAAGATTAAAATTGGTTTTCTTAATTTTCTTAGTTTTAGGGCTAAACATTCTGAAGAACATGTTTGCAGAATTTCATCAAGCATATGTTTTTAGAAACGGAATTGAGTTTTCATGGATTGTTGTATTGTATTTTTATAATAGACAAAAGTAACAAACCTCCTAATTGTTTTCTCAACTTCATGTCTCCTCTCCCTCTCCAATTCTTCCTTCACATACTTGCCAAAGTGCTACTCCCAAAGCACAGTTCTAACAGTGTCACTTCCCTACTCAGTAACTTCAATGACTCCCTATTATCATTAGAATCAAATGCAGATGTCTATATTTGGGCATTTCTTGTCCTTCATAATTTGGCTCCAACCTATATATTATTCCCTTTCATGTACTTTTCAGTCAAGACAAACTGGCTTTTTTGCTATTTCATCACAGACAACTCTCCATCTGGTCAGTGCGTGCCTTAATCTCCGTACCTGAAATATGTATGATCCTATTGCCCTCTCTTAGAATTCACATTTTCTTTCAAAACTCAGATCAGGCACTATTTCCTATATCTTTGCTGACTATCTAGTTGCTATTGTTTCTCCCCATGTCAAATGCCTTTTACATATATACACTTTGTGTTTCTTTCTATAGAATGTAAGCTCTTTAAGTGTTTCAGTTGTGCCCAACTCTTCATGACTCCATTTGGGACTTTTTGGGTAAAGATACTAGAGTGGTTGGCCATTTCCCTCATTTTACAGATGAGGAAACTGAGGCAAACAGTGCCTTGCCCTGGTCGCACAGCTAGTATGAAGCCAAATTTAAACTTAAGAGGGCTAGTCTTCCTGCACTTCCAGTTCTCTAAACAATTGGCATCTAGTTGCTTTCCCTTGAGAATTGGGACCATTTAATTTATGGCTTTGTATTTCCACTACCTAGCACAATACTTAGCACATAGTAGGCAGTTAATCAAAAATCACATATATAGTATCTATCAAGAGAGTAGAGGAAGACAGAAATTTGTTACCTGATAAGTCTTCCTAACCCACCCCCAGAGTCTTTTTATTTCACAACACACACACTCACACTCACACACACACATACTCTTTCTCTTTCTCTTGCTCTCTCTCTTTCTCTCTCTCATTCTCTCAATATCCCTCAAGATACATGTACTGTTTTGTTTTGAAGCAGTTTTATTGGTGCCTTTTATTTTTATATCCTTAAAATTAATGTTGTAACAAAGACAAATAATAAAATTAAAACCACATAATCTTTATTTCAGACAGGGAAAAATAGCATTCCCTATCATAGTCTCCCAATTCTTTCAGGAAGGGAAGGAATACTATTGTGACATTTCCTTTCCTTCTTTTCCTCTTCAAGACAATTTTGAATCATTTAAACCAGACTTAATTTTATTAAAGATGTTAGGAGAGGAGAGAGAAAAAAGGGGTCTCACATCCTAATGATGGTCCTACTTGAACTCTTTCATTTTTATTCTTTCAGACTGCCTGTGGCATTATGGTATCCTAGTGGCTTGAAACAGATTATGCCCTTTTCTAATACCTCATTTGTATCATTACTTTCATCTCTGTTTTTTCAAAAGGAATAATTTATATGTCTTGATTATCTGGCTGAAGATATATTTGTGTAATATGTATAAGTCACAAAATCCATAAAGCCTTTTGATTTTTTAATTCTCATGTTTGACTTTTTTTTTAACAAATCTAAAACAATAATAAAATGTTCATATTTATTCCTTCTCTATTCCTTGCTATCATATCAAAGTTTGATTATGTCTCTCCTATGTTAGGACACTAGCCTGAGGCATTGGGAATAAGCACAAAACCACTTGGGCCTTCATAGCTTAAAGGTAGTTAAGCAGCTTGAATTATGTCTGAAGGGAAAAAAAACAAAACAGAAAACAAAACCCAAGCTTCTTTCTTGCATCTTGTTTTATTTGGAGTTGTAGAAATCAAGGTGATTTCTTTTAAATCAGCCTGACATTCTCCTTAAGACCATCTGTTTTATTTGTAGTCATTCACAGTGATGACCTGTATTCATGTGACGATAGTTCCAAAGACCTAAAGGAGATATGTTTCTGTGATAGGCCTCCAGCCTGTCTCCTATGCAAGCACTGCATTGCAGTACACACACTTAAGGCAGCTGTACCTATCAAGTCTCTTTCTCCTATACCTGTCATAGATGAAATAGAACCTGCTCAAAAGGGAATTTATCATGTCTCCTACACCTCGTAGAGATCTTCCTTCTTATGATTATGCTTTGCTTTACAATAGGTAAGTAATCAGGAAATGTATCAAACAAATGTGTACAAATCGACTTGTGTTTTCCCATTGATGAGCCTTTTAATTCCACAGTGATTTTTTTCCCCTTTATTTCTGACTACTTTTTAATTGATGGCACCTCTTGATACTAAAGTTTGTCATTTGTCTACCTCCTTTTCTATCCTTTTATCCTTCTATCTTTTTCTGTCCTCCTCTACAATGTTTCCACTGTAATAAAAAGTGAAAACAAACAAAAAATTCTTATTTGGAATAACTCCACAGTGAATCAACCAATTAACAAGTATTCATTGAAGTCTTGTTATATGTTCAGCACTAGGAGGGGCAGCAATAAAGTGTCAACTGTAACTTCTGCTTTTCAGAAACTTTGAGCTCAGTTAGGGAGAAGATCTTGGAAGACATGCAAAACAAATCAAGTCTCACTTTAAAATACTGACCATATGACCCTGGCTAAATTAGTTGATCTTCAGTGCTCTAGACTTCAGCTTCTTAAACTGTGGTTTGTGAACCCTGCTCCTAATTAAATGTGAAGATCATAAAATTATGATTTATTATCACTAAATATTTGATTTGTGTACCTATTTTATATATCTAAATATAGCCTATGGATTAAAAGGGATTATGTGTGGAAAAAATTTAAGAAACCCTCCTCTAGGCAATTCTTTTAAGGCTTTTAAGTTGCAGAGAAGGTGCTGACTTACATTGGTAGAGGAAGAAAGTTTCCTCATCTTGGAGTTTCTCATAGCAAGGAAGGAAGGAAGGGAGAGAGGAGGAAGGGAAAGAGGAATGAAAAAGGGAGGGAAGGAAGAGGGACAAAAATCTCCTGAAGTCATAAGAACACATTTTATTTCTTTTACTACAAATAGTAGTGAAATATTAGCTACATTGTTTTCCATGCACAAGGATGGAAAAGTTGACCTAGAAAGACATCCTTCAGGTAGAAGAGAATTAATCACATGAAGATTTTACCCAGACTGCCATTATTTTAATCATAGCTTTTATCCATTTCAGTGTCCATAGAGCAATTAATTTTTCTTGAGAAAAGGCTTATAATTCCCGCGTGCATTTTTTAAAGCTTGCTCTGTTTTTCTGCTGCAAAATAAAAATAAGCTTTCAAATGTTTCCTTTCATAAAGCAAGACAGAATATTTAGGCTGATCTGGTACCACCATAGTTTCCTACTTTGAGATAAACTTAATTAAAGAATTATTTTAGTTTTGCTTTCCTTCTCTTTAGTCTTTTATAAGGATAGTAATAACAGTTGGCATGTCTATGGAACTTTAAAGGTTACACAGTGCTTTACATATTTTATTTCACTTTAGGGTTCATGAAATTCCTTTTTGCCTCATGGGTGATAGACAGCATCTTACTGGTCTTTCATTTGAGAAGAAGGAGAATAACTTATTGTACCAAAGATATTTGAACAAAAAAATGACCAAGAGGGGATAGATAGCTGTGATGTATACGAAGGTGCTAATAGAACACCGAGCTTTCCTAATAAACTCACGTCACTTGGCCTAAATGAACTACATCATAAGATAATGAAAGAACTGGCAAATTTAATTAGTGAGACACTTGCTAGTGATATTTTAAAGAGCATGGAAAACAAGAAAGATACTACAGGATTGGAGAAGGTTAGAAGTCTAATTTTTTTTTAATGGAAGAGATCAAACTGCAAGCTATAAGCCAGTAAGCCTGACTTTGATTCCTGAGAAAATTCCTAATTCGATTATTAAAGAGTTGGATGCTGAACATCTCAAAATGTAAATGATGATTTCAAAAAACCAGCATGATTTCATCAAAACAGGTCATTCTAGACTTATGTCCTTACTTTTTTTTGGCAAGATCACTAAACTAGATGTGGAAATGACTGTAAATATTGCTTCTTTACTATATTTTAGACATTTTTTTTGATAAAGAAATGCATTTTTTTTTGTGGAGAAGATGTGAATTGATTACATAATAATACAATTAGATGAATTCAGAACTAGTTAAGAGGCTGGACTTAAAAAGTAGTTATTAATAGATCAGCATCTGCAGAGCATGAAATCTACAATGCAGTATCCCAGAGTTCTGTTTGGCCTTCTATTGCTTAATTTTTTAATCAATATATAGATAGGTAGATAACATGCTCATCAAATTTAAAGATGACAGAGTTTAGAGGAATAGTTAACACATCTAAGATCTTGACAGACTAGAACTTTGAGCTAAATCTAATAAAATAGAATTAAATCAGCTTTACAAATAGAATATAAAGTGCATACTTAGATAGTAGTTATTCTGATTAAGATCTGGGAGTTTTAACTAAGTAAGAATTAATAGTGTAATTTGTAACCAAAAAAGCTAATGTGTTGTTAGAATGTATTCAGAAAGGTAAAGCTTAAAAATTCAGAGGTTCTACTGAACTCTTTCATCAGACCACATGTGGAGTGTTGTAGTCAGATCCATCATCACAATTTGAGAAGAATATTAAATATTATTTTTAAAAAGAAATTTACATGTTAACTTTGTTGCATATTTAAAAGAAATATATTGTCTAGGAAATACTGTGACATATTTAACATGTATAGGACTGCTTGCCATCTGGAGGACGGGGTGGAGGGAGGGAGGGGAAAAGTCAGAACAGAAGTGAGTGCAAGGGATAATGTTGTAAAAAATTACCCTGGCATGGGTTCTGTCAATAAAAAGTTATAATTATTAAAAAAAAAATAAAAGGAATACATTGTACATTGTTGATTTGCAGTTTCATGTACAATCTTTTTTTTAATCATGCCATGTTATAGAAATGCTTGTTTTATTCCATAAATTAAAGATAAAATAATTAAAAAAAAAAAAAAAGAAAATATTTATTTAAATATATAATTGGAAAATGGACAGGAAAGGGCAAACAAGATGGCGAAAGTCATTGAGACTAAGTTCTGTAAGATGGGCTGAAAGAACTGAGTATATTTCACATGAAGAAGAGAAGACTTAGGGAAGACATGTTAACTATCAAACAACTATTTGAAGGATTATTGTGTAAGAGAAAATAGACTTGTTTTATTTGACCCCAGAATGGGGAGACACAAACAGTGGGTAGAAGTTGCAAAGTCCAACTTAACTGGGGTCTGAAAAGCTTTCTAACATTTAGAGCTGTCCCCAAAATGGCAGGGGCTTCTTGAAAAGACAGTTTGTTTCCCCTTCTTGAAGGTCTTTAAGCAAAAGCTGAACAAATAGTCACTTACCAAGCATTTGTAAAGTTCTATAATGTGTTTAATAAAAAATAAATAACTAGTTACATAAAAGATTGTGTGTGTGTGTGTGTGAGTTAGTGGGGAAGAATCTAGCAGGGAAAGGCTTCTTGAGGCAGCTGGGATCTGAGCTGAGCTTTGGAGAAACCAAGAGGCAGAAGTTAAGCAGAGAGAATTCCAGGCAGGAGGCAAAAGCCATATAAAACCAGTGAGATGGGAAACAATGTCATATGTGAGAAATATCAAACACGTCGGGGACGCTGGCTCAGAGAATGTATGGGAGGGAGAAGAGTATAAGAAGGCTGGAAAAGGGAAGGAGGAACTTCTTGCTATATATGTTATAGTAAGAATTCCTTTCATGAATGGATTGGATTAAATGGCCATTGAGGTCCCTTCCAACTCTCAAAATTATGTGATTCTGTGATTCTGAGTAATTAATTTAGTATAAGGTGCTTTTTTGATTGATTGGTTGAAAGACACGGTGAATGGGATTGAGGGGATGAAGTATTTCTCAGTATTGAGACTAGGCCTGAGTCACATGATCCCTATCCCAGAGGGAAGATGAGACTTCGGGTCTCAGGTTTCAGAAAGTCATATGATCCCTATCCCCAGCCTTGAACTCTGGGATGCAGGAAGCTAGTGAAGTTGCAGGAAGTGACGTAACCCACAGGAAGCAGACAACATTGGTGATCATTGGTCAAGGACGGTTACTTCCTTTTAGTCTATCCAATGAAAAGGCTTGGGTCTTTTCCTATTTAGTTGACTGTTCTACTTCTGGCTGATCAGGTTCAAGAGCACATGATTGAGTGGGGATGTCTCCCAGGTGTGCCCGGGCCTCTCCCTGCAGGGACTAAATCAATGCTTTCTCTTTGTACCTGAAGATGGCTCTGATTGTTAATTTGGGAAAGGGGGTCTAGCACCCATCCCCCTCACAAGGAACATAGTGCTTTTATTTAATATGACAAGGGAAGGTGGAGTCCAAGGAACACAACAGGAGGTATTGTCTTGTTGGGATTCTATTTTATTAGATTTAGCTCTAGTTCTAGTCTGTCAAGATCTTACTACACTTCAGTATGTGGAGTTTGGACAATTTAATCTTCTTGTACCTTGATTTTTCATTTTGAAAATTGGACTGATGATCATGTCTGATCTTACGGAAGGCTTATAAGTAAGCCTGATTCAATTATTATAAAGCTTCTTTTCACTTGCCTCTTCCCCCACTACCATAAAATAATAAGCATTATTAGTATGGTTAATAATAATACATGTATTTAGCAGAGTGCCAGAGATCACTTTGCAATAGGCTTCTTCTAAGGCAGAGATTTCTAGCTTGGAGTCTACAGTCTTTGAAGGATAAATTTCATACGCCACATAGATTTTAGGGATATCTGTGAACCTGGATAGCAAAAAAAATGCATCTTTATTTTCAGTAACCTCATTGATATTTAGTATTTCTTCTATTTTTTTTTTTTTTTTGGTTTGGTTTTTTAATAGCTTTTTATTGGCAGAAGACATGCATGGGTAATTTTTCAACATTGTCCCTTGCAAACACTTCTATTTCAACTTTTCCCCTCTTTCCCTCCATTCCCTCCCCTAGATGGCAGGCAGTCTCATACATGTTAAACATGTTAAAGTATATCTTAAATACAATATATGTGTACATATTTATATGTACTTAAAAAATACTTTTTAAGTATTCTGAGAAGGGATCTATAGGCTATACCTGACTGCCAAAGGAGAAGTCCATTATATAAAAAAGGTTGTGAACCCCTGTTTTAGGATCTTTTTCTTCTTTTAGAAACTCAATGTATGTACTATTAACAATAATTCATATTTATATGGCCCTTACAATTTTACAAAATGCTTCCATCACTACAATCCCATGAAATTGGTAGTGTAAGTATTTTAAGATCCCCATTTTACAGATGAAGAAACTGAGATTTGAAGTTAAATGATTTTCTTGTGGTCACATAGCTAAATGACTCTGGGCCAAGTTTAGGGATCCTTTCACAATATCAAGTTTCTCATATTGAGGCATTAAGATGTTAGAATTTGGTAGGAAACAAGGGCCTTATATTCTACGTTTGGCTACATTTTAAGAAAAATGAATATTTTTAAGATAGCATTGGGGAGGGAAAAAGGAGAGTTTTGTTAAAATGTTCATTTTTTTTCTTTTTCTCAGCTGAACTGGAGTTTGTCCAGATCATTATCATCATTGTTGTGATTACGGTGATGGTTGTGGTGATCATTTGCTTGTTGAATCACTACAAGCTCACAACACGGTCCTTCATCAATCGGCAGAGTCAAAACAGGAGGCAAGAAGACACTTTGCAGCCGGTAAGTCAGGGTTTCTGGATCCATTTTAATCATATACGCAGACAGTGTGTTTGGGGGAAGTTTTTAGAACTTCAAAATAGTAAAATATCAATTCCAGGGGGCTACAGACAGTCTTTGAAATAAGCAGACATTACTTTGCCAAGCAATTGTAAACATTGATATTCTTGGAATTTTCAAATGTAACCAAAAATGGCTTTACTTATAAGTTGAATTTCTGCAACACCTAAGATCCAAAAATAGAATTAAAAGGAACTCCATATGGGCAATGTCTATAAGATCTTCAACAGCAGTATGGAAACGAAGAAGCATCAAATGGCCGAATCGAATGGATTTGTCTGTGGAAACAGAGGGATTTATGTTGTCTAATTAACTTATTGTCATGAGAAATCACAAAAGGGTTATTCTTAAGGAACCTAGACTTAATGATCATATTTATTATGCAAGGAAACAGGGTCCACATATGCAATATGATTACAATCTTTCAAAATATAATTTCTACTAAATACTTAGTAAGACATAACCTGTTAGTAAGAGTAACACATCAGATGTTTGCTGTCATTTATATAATCTTTTAATGTTTTCAAAACTGCTGTAAATATTTTGGCACATATAGATCCTTTTTTTTGATGTTTTTAAATCTCTTTTTAGATACAGACCTAGTAGTGGTATTGCTAGGTCAAAGGATATTCAGGTTTTTATAGACTTTGGGGCATAGTTTCAAATTGCTCTATGGAATGGTTGAATCAATTCACAACCTCACCAATAGTACACAAATGTCTCTTTTTTTCCTCCAATATTTGCCATTTAACTTTTCTGTCTTGTTAGTCAATCTAATAGGTATATGTTAGAACCTCAGAATTGTTTTAATTTTTATTTCTCCAATCAGTAGTAAATTAAAGCATTTTCTTATGGCTATAGATAGCTATGATTACTTCATGTGAAAACTGTTCATGCTTTTGATCATTTGTTAATTGGAGAATTACTCTTATTTTTTTATTTTAAAAATGCTGATTTTTCATTGGAAGTATCATCTTATTTTGTGTGGACTTTTTCTTCAGGAAAACCTGAATTCAAATACCATCTTAGACATGTAACGTTGGATAAATCACTTAATCCTCACTGTGCCTCAGTTTCTTCATATGAAATTAAGGAATTATATTCAAAGACTTCCAAGATTCCATTTTTAAATCTATGTCTAATGATTATAAAGGTGTTCTGTGGTCTCTAAAAGATCATACAAAGTCTTCTAATTCCTTTCCACATCTCTGGGTTCTCAGAGGCTATACAAAACAAGAACAAACTTTGATATATGCTACCAACTCAGAGAATCTTAATGGACAAATCCAGTGAGAAACAAATATTCATCCAAAGACCAATTTACCTAAGTTTAATCAGATGTGTTGTTTTTTTTTTCTGTCATAGCATCACTTAATGAAGGAAGAGGTAGAGGGTGGACAATTGTAGAGCTTCTTCCAGATTCTCCATTTAAGGAGGAAACCCAAATGAGCCAGCTCATAATTCCCCACAAAGGACTTTGTTATGCCCTGTCTCTCTCATCCCCTAGCCTCACCTTTTTCTGCTTCATTTTATGTATTGACTCCCCATTAGATTGTGAGCTGCTTGAGAATGGGGATTGTCTTTTGCCTTTTTTTTTTGGTATCCCCAGTATTTACACTTCTTGGCTTGATTGAAAAACACTTATTAAATAAAGGCTGAACAGATTGCACTTTCCCCTAGTGAAGAGAGTATTCATACTAATGAAAAAATGGATTTTAAATTATTGAAGAGTCATATGATTTTTTTTTGATTTGTTATTATATGAAACTATATAGCTCTTTGTCATAATCATCAACAAAAAATTTGTTTAGTATTTACTGGTTGAATGCACTGAACAGAGTGCTATGAAGCTCCTGTAAGTTTGGTTAAAGTTCAATGGTTCTCAAACTTTTTGGTTTCAGAACCCTTTTACACTCTTTAAAATTACTGATGACTCCCAAGATTTTTTGTTTAAGTAGGTTTTGTGTTTTGATATTTGCCATCTTAGAAATTAAACTGTTACATTTTAAAATATTTGTTAATTCATTTTAAATAACCATAACAAACTTCATTATATGTGAACATATTTTTATGAGAAATATTTTGTTTTCCAAAATAAAAAAAAGGTGAAGAGAATGGAATTGTTTTACATATTTTTGCAAATCTTATGACTAGCTATATAGAAGACAGCTAGATTTTCATATCTGCTTCTGCATTCAATCTATTGCAATATGTTATTTTGGTTGAAGTGCATGAAGAAAATCCAGCCTCACACATATTGTCTGGAAAAAAGGAGGAGTATTTTAATAATCATATAATATCTTGTTGTTATTATAAAAACAGTTTTGACCTTGTGAACCCCCTGAATGATTCCCAAGGATCTGTGGAACACACTTTGAGAATTACAGTCTTATAAAGAAATGACATACAAACAAATTTTAAGCTTATTAACACTAATGGAAAAGCTTGTGGATGCTAATTTTTAAAAAATGTTATTACACTTATATATTGGTATACTTGTTCTTTCAGAAATTAATAGTATTCCAAACAACAAAAGTTATATTATGGAGATCACTTACAGAATTCATATATAGAGTGTTATGTGACAATCCCCTTCCTTTCATCCTGATCACGTTTCTTTCCAATCCAATGATTGAGAAAGTCTAAGAAGGATGTTTTGCATACAGAACCTAAATCGAGTTACATAATTTATACCATCCTTGTATTCGAGAGCTACATAAACATTTCAGTTTCAAAGGTCATCATTTGGACCATATTCTATTGGCAAGAAAAAGCGATTAGGTAATGAATTTTGCCAACTAAGCCGTTATCATATCTTCTCTTCAATTTGTTTGAAAAGACCGTATTTGTACAATTGTGCAGGGACATAGTGACCTAGAGATGCAGACTTTGTGTAGTATCTGTGAGTATCATATGCATTTTTTTTAACATGGATATAAAGTTAGAGTTGAAAGAAACCTTAAAGATTTTATAGTCTGAGCCTCTCTTTTTACAGATGGGGAAACAGGCCCTAAGAGGTAAAGTAATTTGACCAAGATTAAATAAATATTTAATTAAGCGTTAGAGTCAACATAGTTCTTTGACTGCAAAATATTTGACTCTTTCCATTGTCTCGTATGTAATTTTTTTTGAGTGACACCAAAGGCTGGTCCTAAAATGGTGATTTCTCTCCATCAGCAAAATTGAATACATCTGTTGTCCTCTTAGAAATGAATTGTATTTTCAAAGTTTCATTGAAAATAAACAAAAAATTTTCATTAGAAATGATGTTATAAATAGTTTTATCATAAAAGTCTATGCAGTTAGCAAATATTTAAATGCCTACATGGCTCTAGGCACTGGGGATATAATCAGAAAAGCAACATCCTAGCAAAGTGAGCAAAAAAAAGCCCATATATAAAGATAGACAAAATTAATACAAAGTGATTTGGGGAGGAGAGGAGAGACACTAGTAGCTGGGAAAATAAAGGAAAGCTTCATATAGAAGGTAGTATTTGAACTGAGCTTGATCCAGAATCTTGGGGTTCTAAATCTTGAGTATGAATGCCTAGTAGATGGAATATTCTCTGTGAGGAGCAGCAAGGCATTCAAATAGCATTTAAAGATAAAAACGAAAGACCCTGTCTTAGAAGAGCTTCTGGAGAGAAGCTACGTAGACCGAATATTGGTAAATTGGAGGGGAATGTATGTAGGGTAGTTATATATAATAAAGCTGGAAAGGTAGGTAGAAGCCATATTGTAAAGAATTTTAGATTCCATACATAATAGTTTATTTTTGATCTAGAGGTAATAGAGACTAATGGAAGTTTATTGAACTGGGTATATTAAATACTTATTAAATGCTTTAGCTGATTTCTAAGCCCTTAGGTTAGTAGGCTCTGAACTACAAGGGGAAGGAAGATAAACTCAAGATAAGGATTTCTTTTATGAGCGCACAACTTATCCCTAGGCAGAGTTTTAAAGTAAAGGTGGTCTTTTAGTGGGCTTCCATTCTGTCTTGGTTCCTTCCTCACTTCCTGAGACCCAAGCTCACTCAGGCCCTGAAGTAAGGAAGTAAGGTCACTTAGGACCTAAAGCTCAGAAAAATCTAGAAAAGATGGCACAATAGGGAGCATAGGGACATTCATTCATTTGTGCATTTAACATTTATTAAACAGCAGCTGTGTGCCAGGCACTGTGTTAAGTACTGGGAATTTAAGGATGAAAATGAAAGACCCTGTCGTAAAGAGGCTTATATATTTCTGACTGGATGTAACATGTACATCGATAAGTAAATATAAGATAATTCATAAAGAGGGAGAGTAATAATAGCAGTGTGGAAGCAGAAATACTTCCCCATAGGAGGTAACACCTGAAAAGAAACTAAGAATTCTAAGAAGTGGGTGTGAGGAAAGAGTACATTCCAAGCCTGGGAGACAGAATATATAAAGACAGATGGTATATGAAATACTTCTCTTGGAGGATTTCTAATGGGTCAGTTTGGCTGAAATGTGTAATGGTTCATATTAGGGAATTAATATGAAATAAGGCAGGAAAGGTAAATTAAAATCAGATTGCAGAAGGCTTTAAATGCCAGGTCAAGGGGTTTGCATTTTGTCTATTGATGAATGTGTCCATGGAGACACAATGTTCCCATGAGGTTTTAGGATTAAAAGAGTCCTTCCCTCATTGAGAAGAATTATCTTTATTTTTATTTCCTCAGTATTCACATCATGGTATACAGGAGGGGTAGGAAACCTTTCTTCTGCCAAGGACCATATGGATATTTATAATATCATTTGCAGGCCATACAAAATTATCAATTTAAAGAACTCAAGCAGTGTGAGGTGATTGTCACTTTTGGTTGTCTTATCAAGATTATACCATATGATTTCAAGGACTTTATACAGTCTGAGGGCTAGATGTTCCTCACTTCTGGTTCAGAACCTTTATCTTTATAGCATCATCTTCAGAGTTTCCCCCAAACCATCAATCTTAGATAAGGTCAAATTCTATTAATGAGCACTAATTTTCTAATTGTGCAGGGACTCCACATCCTGAATATATCCCCATGATGATTATTTAATTCAGTACTCAAAAGTGCAATGTACAGTGGCAGTTTTAATCAATGCTGCTTTGGCACCAAAAAGAAACAACAAACAAAAAACTGCACCACCCTAACAACATTTTGACCCATAATAGGATAAAAGCTATTTTAAAACAGCTGATCTGACATATAAATTGAGTTGAAAAACTTTACAGTCAGTTATAATTTGGGAGGAAAAGGGAAAAAATCTTTAGGAGATTGTTAAAATGATAGAATAAATAGCCTTAATTTGACTCTGTGCTCTAAATAGTTTTATTCAACCAAAAAAAAAAAAATCTTAGATGAACTTTACAAATGTAATGTGGACCTTCATGCAGCTCTGGGAGTTTATTTTACTGTTTTGATTTTCTCTTCATCTCAGTCTCAACCAGTAATTCCCAGCTGGACCATGATAGATTATTTATGGAGTCAGACAAAAGTCATTTAATTAATCAGAATATTAGTTAAATCAATAACTAGTTATTGAATCAGGTTGTAAACATTTCCACAATTAAACCCTTTCTTTCCCCCCAACATGGCAGGGAGGAGATAAGGTCAGATCACTCACTCAAGCTATTAGATATTAGAATTTTAGCTACATTTGTTTCATTAATTCTCTTTCATTATTGGTTAAAAAAAAACAAAAACGCAGGATATATGAATCCATTTGGCACCTCTCAGAATTCCATTCTACAAATTTCTGAGTTTACTCACATCAGATTGGCTCTTGCCATTCCAGTTCACATTCACAGCAAGGTCTAGACATGGCTACTATTTGTAGCTCTCATTTTCCTGCTTGCATCTTCCAGCCATCACTTACCTGAATTTCACCATTCTCCCATGAGACTCTCATAGCCTCTTTTAAGCTATATGTACTGAAAGCAGTCCTACTCAATCAGGGTGTGTCCTGGATAATGTTGCCATGTTTTATACACAGCCTTCTGGGAAATGTAGTACAAAGATTTCTCACTAGATATTGTAGCTTTTTTCCCCACCCCAAATCTTGTAGAAACTTGGAAACTGTCCATGTGCACAGAATTTTCACTACTAATTCTAGGGGCACTAGGGAGCCCAGGAAAGCTGTTGAGATCACCAAGAAAGAGTATAGAGTATCCATGCCCACTTGACATACTTGTCTCCTTTCCTGTCCTCTTTACCCTTTGCTCTTGCCATTTAAAATTCCCATTAAGTCAGCTATTAAGAAAGCATTCGGACTAAGCTGTTAAGATTCCAAAGCTGCTTTCTCCCAGAACTGTGTGCTTTTTTTTTTTTTTTTTTTTTTTTAAGAGGATTTTTGTTTACTTCTAGGGGCAGACTGGTCTACTTGAAAGAGCACTGAATTTTGAAAAATAAATTCTGGGTTGGAGACCTAATTCTTCTACTCACTAGCTTTGTGGTTCTAAATAAGTCATTTATGGTCTCTGAACTTTAGTTTCCTCATCTGTAAACTAGGGATTATAATACTTGTAAGTCACAGCGTTATTGTGGAGAACATGGTCAACTCAATTCAACAAAGGACTATTAACAGTCTGAAATGTGTAAAGCATTGTGTTAAATTATACAAGTATAGTGAAACCATTCCTGCCCCAGAGGAGCTCACATTATATTACTAGGGACATTGATAATAATGATTATAGATCATTATCAGATTAATGAGTATTTGGTGGAAGTATAATGCAGAAAAAAAAAAAAAAAAAAGATGCCTGAACTTGGAATTAGAAAATATTTGGGGCAAGTCACCTTAACTCTCTCAGCCTCAGTTTACTTGTCTGCAAAAGGGGAATAATTATACTTGCAGTCCCTATCACAAAAGGTAGTTATGTAGCTCATATGAAATAAATTGTATAAAATACTTTATAGACTTTTAAAATACTAGCTGTTATTAAATAGAAGTTTTTTTTTTAAATCCCAGCAATTCATTAGAAAACTATATTTGGTCAGTTTTGGACATATTTGGACAGTGTGGTCAAGGCAACCTATTTATAAGTCAAGCTCCCCAAAACTGCTTCTATGTATTGGCTGCTTCTTCCCTTCTACTTTTGAACCTATAGGGTCTCTAAAAACTGTAATAGTGTCGCTGGAAGTCCTATCCACCAGCATTATTTTGGCTGGCACCATGTCTCTAGTAGGGCATGTTCTAAAACCCCTTTCCTAAAACCAGGGACAAGAGGATGGAACAGAGAGGGGAGTCATGGTCATCTATGGCCGTTCATCTCTATGAGTCATTCACAAGTTCAAGGGATTATACAGTATCTGAAAGTTTGAGCAGAGAGATAAAAATGTAAATCCTTTATCTTCTCTAGCTTAATAGTTAATAACCACATAGCACTTTAAGGTTTACAGAGCATTTTATAAATATTATCTCAGTTTATCCTCACAACAACCCCCAGGTAGGTAACCTATTATTATTCCCATTTTACAGAACAGAAAACTGTAGCTAGCAGAGATTAAATGACTTCCAGAAGCATATAGCTGAGGAAGTATCTGAGGTCAGATTTTGAACTTGGGCCTTCCTGATTCTAGGACCAATGCCTTTACCACTGTGTCTCTTGCCTTTCAACATCATTTCCTGCACATTTATTGTTGTTTGTCCTTCATTCTCAACGGGGACTAATAACTTCAGGAAGATGATACTATGATAAGCATGTGAATGAGGGCTGAGCAGGTTCATCAGCCTCACTCTGTCTTCCAGAGATATATGGATCAGGATGATGGCTCTGGATGCACTGGGAGAGCTTGCTTTTTTTCCTTTTTCTTTTTTGCTTTGGCAGTTTGGGTTAAGTGAGTTGCCCAGGGTCACATAGCCAGGAAGTGTTAAGTGTCTGAGTCACATTTGAACTCAGGTCCTCCTGACTTCAGGGTTGGTGCTCTATCCATTACACCAACCAGCTGCTCCAGATCTTGCCTTTTTTAAGCTAAAGTCTTTCCTAGAAGATACCAGAGCAGCCCCAAAACTATAACATCTCCCTTCTACTTTTCTTTAAGTAGACTAATGACTTTGGACTCCCCTATTTTGGGTGACTAAACAAAACTAGGTAGACTAGTGGCTGAGATTTCATTAAATTGTTTTTTTTTTTTTTTTTTTTTTAATTTGGGGAATTCAGAGGTTGATGATAATTTGCTTTCATTGTGCTGGGAGAGCTAATAAAATAATGTCTGTAAAGAGCCTCTTCCATTTCTTAGAGGAAAGGTGTTTTGTGAACAAAGATAAATAAATATATATTTGTTTTTGTATGTTAAAGTTTCCCTTGCTCCGGTTTTCACGTTATACTAAGCCAGGGCTGGACTGAAATGGGACAAGTCTTAAAACTTGCTATTGAAATCTCATGAGCATTTGATGCCCCCTGCTGAGCAAGCTGGGGAAGTGGAGTGGTATTGATGGAGGCAAATCTACAAGCCTCATTCTAGTTCACTATTCTTTCAGGAACTTGTTTATGGATCTAATGATGCTGCCGGTAAAAATGCTGAAAGATGAGCCCCAAATAACACCCCCCTGCCTGTTTACAACTCATTTGGATACATATCACAGAGTATCTTGCTTCTTAGTCACTTTGACGCTTTGAGTTGTGACACTCAAAAGTATCACTCAAAAGCAAGAATTTACATTTAGGGAATTATAAATTCTAGAAAGCATTAGAGGAAGAATAGAAGAAGCATGTGCTTAAAAAGGACTTATACCATCTGAGAGGGAGAAAATCAAATAGCATGATGTAATGGATCAAGGTTTAAAGCTCAGAAAGGCCATCTGTCAGTTTGTAGATGGGGAAAGCAAGTCACACAATAATAAGAGGGGAAGTCTGGATTTAAATGCAGGTCCTCTTGATTCCCAATTCAGTATACTGTCTGTACTACCTCCCTGGACTCAGCATTAGGAAGACATATATTCCTATCCTCCTTCAGATACTTAGTACTTGGGAATGATCCACAATCAACCTTTAACCAGGTGTCCTCAAACAACGGCCCACGGGCCAGATGCGGCAGCTGAGGACGATTATCCCCCTCACCTAGGGCTATGAAGTTTCTTTATTTAAAAGCCCACAAAACAAAGTTTTTGTTTTTACTATAGTCTGACCCTCCAACAGTCTGAAGGACAGAGAACTGGCCCCCTGTTTAAAAAGTTTGAGGACCCCTGTGAAATTTAAACTTTGGTTTCCTTATCTATAAAACAAGGGACCTAGACCACTTATCTCTAAGATGCCTTCCAAGAATAAATTTATTTATTAGTCCACCACGAAAAATAAGAAAAGGAATATTAGAGTGAGGAAAATCACATCTGTGGAGCATAAAAATAACCATATCTACATTTATACTTGAAAAGACACATTTCTAAAGGTAAGAGAGATGTGGAATAACTTCTGAGGTTGTTACATTTACTCCTCTCTTTTCCTTTTCCAATGGGCTTTTGTGCCCATTTTGTTCCCTTTTCTGCTCCCTTTCCCTTTCTGCCAGTGTTAAGATGGAGGTTACAAGAGGACTGTACACTGTCTCTGCCCCCTAGGCCCATTTCTAGCAGTGGTAATCACTTTCCAGAATGCCATAGAAGGCATGTAGTAGTGAAGGCACAGACTGCGATTGGACCTAGCATCCCTGCTTCCAAACTCAGCAGGGGGCCAATCTGCTAGAGCCAGTCAGCTTTCATTAGTGTGTACATTGATAAAGCCCGTCTGGTACTCTGAGATACAGTTCCAGGAAAGCCCTGTGAGGAAAGTATTGTACTGTCCCTGAATTTAGTGGGGAGAAAAAACATTTCTGGATGAAAGTGAAAAGTAACAATCCGGGACTAAATCAAATTACAAGAAAAATAAACATTTAATGCTGAATAACAACGGATGGGTCAGTGATGTAAATCTTAGTGCATTGATTCTTTCTTTGTTATGTTTGTTTTCCAGTAGTTAATTTATTAGATTCCTAAACTTTGAGACTATCCAGCTTTCTCTTTATTATTTTGAGTTATTCTTACCCTACCTCCAATATTGGATATTTAAGTCATAATCCTGGAAGATATATGCATTCCTGATTGGAGAGTTTTAAGCCAGGGCTACAGTGAGTGTGATACATGGTGTGATGAAACTTCCTTTCTGTTCTATAATTCCATAATACCACCCCACTTTGGGCCCCTGGCCCTCAACCAGGTAGCTAACTGGTATAAGGGTGAAATTGAAAGAAGAGTTAAGTTGGATTTAGTGTCTGGGAAAGGAGAATGTTCCAATGGAAGGATAAGTGTATAAAAGCTTAGAGCTAGAGTTTTGTAATATAAATGTAGCCCCCTGAACTTTTTCATTTTAAGGAATTACCCCACTGGTCAAATACATAGCACAATCCTCTACTGCCACTGATGAAAAAGGAAGCAAAACAGAATGCTAGGGTGTAAATTGTATGTTTTCATCACAGAGAATATAAAGGTTAACCTTTACTTATGAGAAATATTTGATGATGATGATGATGATGGATAAACACGATGATTGAGAATTATAGTAATAGCCATTAATAAGATATTCTGTTATTATTCAGTCATTTTCAACTTTTCATGATCTCATTTGGAGTTTTCTTGGCAAAGACACTAGAGTGGTTTGCCATTTCCTTCTTCAGCTTATTTTTACAGATAAAGAAACTGAGGCAAACAGGATTAAGTGATTTAGTGTCTGAGCTAGTAAGTGTCTGAGACCAAATTTGAACTCAAGTCTTCCTTACTCAAGGCTCAGTCAGTACATTGTCTATTATTTATATGCAATGAGTTTAAAAAGCACAATACTTAGAATGTTGGCTCTTACATTTACTAGTTTTGTGATCTGAGACATCCCAAGATTTTGGGCTTCGGTTTCTTCTCAGATACTCTGAGCATGCTAGTATCTGCCCCACCTACTTCAAAAGCTTTTATAAGAATCAAATGTTATCATGTATGTAAAGTACTTTGTAGGTCCTAAAACAATATTTAAAATTATGGTTATGGTTATTTGTTCCTATAAATACAATCTCACATAAATACAATTGCACAAGTAATTGAGCTTTAACATTTTAATGGAAGATCTTGTAGAAGTCTTTGATGCAGTATAAAGAACATTGGCTTTAGAGAGAGGAGATCTAATGAAAATCTTGACTGTCACATTTAACTTTTCTGGGTCTTGCTTTTATCATCTGTAAAATTAATGATTTGAACCAGAAGAAGGTCCTTTCCATAGCTCTAGAGATCACTAATTTTATGTGCTAGTTAGTTGATTTTTAATGAAATATGTTTTTAATCACTTTAATGATTTCTTCATAGCAATCTTGCAAAGAGACAACAAATGAAACCAATATTGTTTCAAAGTAATAAACTAAAGAAAGCAATTGTATTTGGTGCTTTGTTCCTTGTATAACAAACCTTAAATTTCTTAATCCATTATTCACTCATTGAATAGTGGAGAAGAGAATGACAAGGAGAGCAGGAGGCTTTGAACCATATCTTCAAAAAAGAATTGGTTAAAGGAATTGAAAATGTTTAGCATGGAGAAGAAAATAATTTGTGGGTATATGAGCAGAACCCTCAAATATATGAACTGTCTTGTAGAAGGGAGACCACATCTATTCTGCTCATTAGTAGAGGGCAAAAGGAAAAGCATTTTGTGGAAATTGCAGGGAGGAAAGCTTTATTTCAACATGAATATTTCGTGTAACTAGATATGGCCAATAATAAAAAAGGGCTGCCTTGGCAAGTAGTAAGTTCTGCATTAATTGGGGATTTTAATTCTAAGACTGAACGGCCACTTGTTAGAAATATTGTAGAAGACATTCAAACTTTAGGACTTGGTTGGCATAGAAAATTTCAGATATCTTTTCCAGTAATCTGGTTCTATGAATTTGTTAAATACAATCAAAGTGATGATGAGATAATCAGGCATTTATTAAGCACCTTTTTTATGCTAGGTATTCCACATAATAGTAGAAATACAAAGACAAAGAATCTTTACTTTCAAGAAACTTAAAAAGATTAATACAAGTGCTATTGGTTACCTTCTATCTATCTACTGAAAAAAGCAAGGTATTTCAAATTCATGCATTTGGATAAGGGACTAATTTATTAAACCTCTTTTTCCTAGTACCCATTCATAATTCAAGAATTTTTGTTAGTAGAGATATGGAAACATCTCATAGTTTAATGAAAAGAATGTGTAAACACACAGGAACCAAAATCTGGGATCTAGTCACATATGTCACATATAACAACTAGTTATGTGACTTTGAAGACAAAGTTTGTGCATTTTTTTCTTACTAATCTACAAATTGGGTATAATTATGCTTCTGCTACTTCTCTCACTGTCTTGTCCTGAGGCTTAGTCAATTAATCAATCGATAAACATTTATTATTAAGTGTCTATTATCTGCCAGGCATAGTGCCAGATGCTGGGATACAATTTCAAAGAATGGAAAAAATCTCTATTCTCAGAGTTTATTTTCTAAATGAGATAATAGATGTGCAATTGTACATCTCAATAAATACAATCTCAATAAAATACAAAGTACCACTACTTTTTAAAATCTTGATACCATAATTTTGATCCATGATGTTATTGGAATTCTAAACTATTTGTTTGGGGTCCAACCCCCAGAATTAATGCAGTTCTCTGCACATTGTATGTGTATAATATCTTTTCCCCTATGCATTCATTCAATCAAGAAAAACTTATACCTAAAATTCAGTGAAAACAGTATGCTGGCAGGCTGCATGCCCTTCCCTTGTCAAGAAATATTTTAGCTTTAGATTTGAGGCTTTAGTCACATGACCTGGGATGGTTTAAGTAGATCATTTCCAAAACTATTGGTTATCTCTGTTCATCCAGCTGGATTACTTCATTATTTCATGAGCCACTGAAGTTGCATTCCCAGGAGCCATGTGCAGAAATATATCCATGCCAGCTGCCCTTAATTTACTTAACTACAAACATTAAGCACAGATTTTTACTTAATCATATGCAAGTTGTCTCTTTCTCTAGTTGGGCAAGAGGCTTGCATGTAATCAGGACCATCCAGCAAATCTCCATCTTCTAAATGGGATATCCACAAAGGATTAGGGCCTAATTGAAGCAGTTGGAGAAGCATAATTTTAACTCAGTGTCTCCCTTTGAATGACAGAGATGGGGGAGGTTAAGTGCTCTGATAGCTCAACTGAAATGAGTTTTTCTTCTTATTCTATCCAAAGTTTCATATGAATGGTAGCTTGGTGAGGGACCATTGAATATATAGTGGTAAAATGACTAATTGATTAATATATTTATTAGAATTGCATTTTGAAAATGTGTTTCCTTTAAAACAGACAGATTGGGAAGCCTAGGACTATCACTGCCTTCTCTCAAAATATTTTTGGAATTCATCTCAGGGCTCATTATAGTTGACGCAAAAATAAGTTTTCAATAATAAAAGGATTGTTTGAAGGAACTGAGAACATAATAGCATAAAGAAAAGATCAGGGAAAAGGGGAGGAGTGGCTTTTTGTAACTGACTTAGGCCAAATATTAGCCAAAGTACCTGAATTATAGAATCCTGGCTCTACTTTGCTACTTGTATAATTTTGACTAAGTCACATAACATATCAACTTCAGTTTCTTTTTCATTAAAATAAGGAATTTAGACCACATGATTTCTCAGGGCTCTAGATGGTTCTAGATCTGTAAGCTTATGAATATAATAATAAAATTTAATATGATCATAGTCTTTTAAGAATTGAAAGTTTCTTACTAGAAAAGAGTTGCTATTTATGTTCAATCACTATCTTTTAAGAGTTGAAAGTTTGTGTTTCCTGAAAAAAATTGCTGTTTATGTTTCCTTTTTCAGTAGTGTTTGATTCTGGGTGACCTTGTGGATAATATAGAGTATTAGGTCCTTCTATCTTCCTCTATCTCTCCAAGTCTAAGTTCATATTCATTGTTTCTATGATACTTGTCTCTCAGTCTCATCATATCCCCTTTTTCCTTTTACCTTCCATCTTTCCTAACAGCAGGGTCTTCTCATTATGTGGCAAAAGTACTTAAGTTTCAGCTTGAATATTTCATCTTTTAATGAATAGTATGGATTAATTTATTTAAATATTGTCTGATTTGACCATTTTAAAAACATTGATTCTAAGGCACACTCAGCTTTCTTTATAGTCCAGTTATCACAGCCACACATTACTATGGGAAAAATCTCAGCTTTGACTCTATGGACCTTTGTCATCAAAGTGTTGCCTCTGCTTTTTATGATATATCCAGTTTCCAAGGAGCAAGCATTTATTTTTTTTTAATTTAAATTTTATTTTATTTAATAATAACTTTGTATTGACAGAATCCATGCCAGGGTAATTTTTTACAACATTATCCCTTGCACTCGCTTATGTTTCATTTTTTTCCCCTCTCTCCCTCCACCCCCCCCAAGATGGCAAGCAGTCCTATATATGTTAAGTATGTTGCAGTATATCCTAGATATAATACATATTTGCAGAACTGAACAGTTCTCCTGTTGCACAGGGAGAATTGGATTCAGAAGGTAAAAATAACTCGGGAAGAAAATCAAAAATGCAAATAGTTCACATTCGTTTCCCAGTGTTCCTTCTCTGGGTGTAGCTGTCTCTGTCCATCATTTATCCATTGAAACTCAGTTAGGTCTCTTTGTCATAGAAATCCACTTCCATCAGAATACATCCTCATACAATATCGTTGTCGAAGTGTATAATGATCTCCTGGTTCTGCTCATCTCACTTAGCATCAGTCCATGTAGGTCTCTCCAAGCCTCTCTGTATTCATCCTGTTGGTCATTCCTTACAGAGCAATAATATTCCATAACATTCATATACCACAATTTACCCAGCCATTCTCCAATTGATGGGCATCCATTCATTTTCCAGTTTCTAGCCACTACAAACGGGGCTGCTACAAATATTTTGGCACATACAGGTCCCTTTCCCTTCTTTAGCACCTCTTTGGGATATAAGCCCAATAGAAACACTGCTGGATCAAAGGGTATGCACAGTTTGATAACTTTTTGGGCATAATTCCAGATTGAGGAGCAAGCATTCAAAAAATTTCCTAGTTAATTTTAAATTTACTACAGTCACTATCTGGAGTCATCTTTAAGCCTAAGAATGTAAAATCTGACACTGCTCCCATTTCTTCTCCCTTTATTTGCCAAGAAGTAATGGGTCCAGTTGCCAAGATCTTGTTTTTGGGGGATGTTAAGCTTCAAGCCAGCTTTACATTCTCCTCTTTTACCTTTATCAAGACTCTTTAATTCCTTTTCACTTTCTGTCATTACAATGCTATTGTCTGCATATCTCATATTGTTAATATTTCTCCAGGTTACCTTAATTCCAGCTTTTTGTTAATCCAGCCTGGTATTTTGCATGATATACTCTGCATATAAGTTAAATAAATAAAGTGTAGATCCACAGCCTTGTTTTATTCCATTTCCAATAGTACACCAATAAGCTGTTCCCTTTTTGTTCCTAACTAGTGCATCTTAGCCCACATATAGGCTTCTCAGGAGCAGTAAAATGATCTGCCCATCTCTCTGAGGACTTGTCACAATTAGTTATAATCCACACAGTCAAAGGCTTTAGTGTAGTCATTGAAGAAAAAGGAGATGTGTTTTCTGGAACTTCCTTACTTTCTTCATAATCTAATGAATGTGGGCAATTTGGTCTTTCATTCCTTTGCTTCTTTGAAAAAGATGAGAAAAGCAGAACTAGAACTAATCTCAAAAGTGACCAAATGATATCTGTTCAAATCCAAGGCAAATCATTCAATATCACAATAATATGTCTGTGCTCCAACTACTGATGCCAAAGAAGCCAAAGTTAATTAGTTCGATGAAGACTTAGAACATCTAAAAATGACATCAAAAAAGATGTCATATTCATCATAGGGAACATGAATGATAAAGTAGAAAATAAAAAGATAATTTTGGCCTTGAAGTAGAAAATGAATCCTGAAAAGAGAGATTGGATTAAATTAAGTCTACTTGACTTAAAGCAGTTAGATGACACAGTAGATAAGTGCCAACTAGAATAAGGAAGATTCATCTTCATAAATTCAAATACGACCTCAGCCATTTACTAGCTACATAACCATGAACAAGTAATTTAAATATGTTTGTCTCAGTTTACTTATTTGTAAAATGAGCTGGAGAAGGAAGTGGCAAACTATTTTAATGTCTTTGCTAAGAAAACCACAAATGGGAACACAGAAGGTTGGACACAACTAAAAACAACTGAACAGCAATATTTAGGACAAAGGATGGAAGTTGTAAGGAGGCATCTTCCAGCTTGATATGAAGCTGAATGGTTGATTTAAAAAAAAAAAAAAAAAAAAAAAGCTTGATATAAATCCTTCATTAGGCTGAAAGACTCCCAGTAAGTTTTACCCTTTGTCCTATTTTCGCCCTCTGGGGCTGAGAAAAATCCATAATGGAATGAACTATTAGACATTAAAAGGATTCCTTATTGAGGCTATTGGAGAGGGATTCCACACTTAATGGGTGGTCTAATCAGTGATGTTAAACTCAAATAGAAGAAGGGGCCATAAGAATCCAGATCCCTGTCCACACAGAAAAATTCACATATTAATATTATCTCTGTTTTATTTCATTTTCATTTATTTTGTTAAATAACAATTTTTTTAACCTGATTTGTTTTACTCTCATAATGTTGTGATCAGATCAGGCCGAAATGATTTTCAAGGTCCCTTTCTCTCTTCTTCCCCTTCTCTCTTCCTCTTCTCCTTTCATTCTTCTTTACATACATGCATACATATGTGGATTATATATCTACATATATATATATGTAAACCTGCAAAATCTTATTTGAAGTTTAAATCTTTTAAATCAAAAGTTGCATTTTCCCTACTTAATTTCTGTGCCTCCAGGCACAGTCAGATTATTATGTATTTCATTGGAAATATAAGCAATTGCTTTGCTTTTCTCTTCATTACATCAGATTTTCTGGCATGCTCTATTTCCTTTTTTAAGGGACATGTCATCTACATGAAGGTAAATATTGATATATAAGAATAGTCTGATGCTATGTTGAAGAAGAGAAGTAAAACTAAAGACGAGAGAAGTGAGGGATGATAGCAAATGCTGTTCAAAGACACAGCCTCTAAACTCAATCTGTTACTGCCATCTAGAGTAGAAAGGGCAATAGTAAAAATAAAATAATAATACATAAATAGATAAATTAAAAATGTATAGTAAAGAAAAGTTGTGAGAGAAAAAGAGGAAAATAAAGAGGACTTAACTTTGGTATAGATGAATTGCTCTAAAAAGTAATGCTGCCTGTGTTTTGAAATTCTCACACCTGAACAGGTGACTTTGTGGAATAGAAAACTAAGACTCAGGGACTAAATGATTCACATTAGTCCTACAACTGGGTCAGAGTGTATGAGAAATAAGGGAAATTTGGAGGCAGATCATCTAAGTCCATCTTCTCAATCTGAATCCTGAAACCATTCTATACTAAATTGCTTCTCTAAGCCTTCTAGGCTTTCTATTTGCTGAAATTAGAAGCATTTACCCAAAGAGTTGTTGTAGTAGTTGTTTAATCTTATTATGAGGATTCATTTCAGAATCCAGGTTCCAATTTAAAGACAGCTTGTTTTTTTTTTGTTTGTTTGTTTGTTTGTTTGTTTTTTTAAAAACCTCCTGAAGAAACAGAATAAATATAAAGTATTTTTCTTAGCAATGAGCAAGTTGCTTTAGCTCATTGGCCTTAGCTTCCTTCTTCATAAAATGAGACTTTAATATTTTTATAAACTATCACATGTTATAAAGGCAAGTGTCAAAGCACCAAGGAAACATGGAAAACAAAGCTGTGCCATTCAGATTATTTCATTCAGACTGTGCGTTCCTTTAGAAAATGCAATTCAGAAGCTAAATGGAACTCTATTGAAAATGTAAAACCATCATGTGTACTCTGGAAAATTTCCATTGGACATAATAACAGCCTATAACCTAGGGTTCTACTCTAGCATCAATTACCCTTAGTGTTAGAATTGTCACCAATGTCAATCTGTTATCTCTGTCTGTGATGCTTGAGAATTGCTTGGTTCCAAATGAAGAATACCTTAATAATGAAGTGTTTTTGGATCCATTTATATGTAGTTCATTAATACAGTGTTGTTGGACTAATGAAATAATTATAAAAATTATGTATACAAAGGAACAAGTAGATTATAAATTTTATTGAGGACAAGACTATCCTTATTTTTATCTTCCTGTCACATCATTTAGAATTCTACTCTACTCACAGCAGGAGCTTAATAAATAGTTGTTGCTTAATGAATGAACCTACCATGACCTCTATCAAACTATGAACTAAACTAAATAGCTTATGTTTGACTTAGGTGGCAAGATGAGAAAGCAATTTTAATCTTGTGTTAACAAAACTATAATGAAAAAATAACATGAGCTTAATGGAGATAAGGCATTTTATGCTTTTAATGAAATGGAGAGTACTTTCTATGTGAAATATGGTGATAACATTTAAATATTGATAGTTCAGTCGGAAAATAAGTCAGAAATCCCAAATGTAGGATCCCAGATTTAGAGATATAAAATGTTATTGAATCCATCCTCTTCATTTTAGAAAGTATAGGGTTTCACAAAACATTGTTTTGTAGGCGTCTGGCAGATTACTTTTATGCATAATGATATTTTTGTGAATGAGATCTCTTTTTGTTTTAAAAGGTCTGAAATCTAATTCCTCTATTTACTAGTAATGTGACCTTGAATAAGTCACTTGTTTTCCCTGTTTTTTCATCTGCAAAAATAAGCATAAGAATACCTACAGTATGTATTACATAAGATTGTCTTGAAGATCGCATTTGATAACATATAAATCACTTTGTAATCTATAAGTTGTTATAAAGATGTTAGACATGATATCTACTATATGACATCAGAATAATAAATAGAGTGAATAAATGAATATCATAAGCTTACTATGTAGAAAATCAGAAAATCATTATGAATCATTAAATGAATCATCACCTAAATCTTTTTGAGGTTCAGCTTATACTTGATGCCTTTTCTAAGCTACTCCTTTCTTCAAAGTGTTAGCAATCTCTGTTTCTCTAAAATTGTTTTATAATTATCTTCCATTACTTATTTGTGCATGTTGTATATCAGTTCCTTGATAGAAAGGACTGTTTTGTTTTTTTCTAATATACTTTGTATATAATAGGTTAACAGGTGCTTAATATATTAAAAATAATGGACAGGTTTTTCCTTATCCTGCCCAAGATCAATGACATTTCCCTACTATTTCCGAATCAGTCCACTTACACTGTCTCTCATCAACTGTCTTTCTTCTACTTGTAGTGCTTCTGTATGTGCTGTCTTGTTAGACTATGAGTTTCTTGAAGGCAAGAGATTGTCTCGCTTCTTTGAATTTGTATCTCCAGTGTATGAGCACAATATCTGACATATAACCTGACATATAATTAGTACTTTATCATTAATTTGTAAAAACTAGTCCTCCTGGTTTTTCTGAATTATTTTGTAATTTAGAAAGGCTTAAAACAGGCATCTTACATAATAGATCTATTAAGCATGAAATTGCTTTGGATATTCCTACAGGGAAAGAATTTAATTTATATTGAAAAGATGCATATATCTGTGTATTTGCAGAATAGTTTGCCATCATTTGTTACTATTCCCCATAACAAATCTGTGAACTCCTTTTTAGTTCCATATTATTTTTATTTCTCAGTTTTCATCTAATCACAACACATAAAAATGCCAGAAACATTAGTTTTCTATTGTTGAGATAAAAATCTATTCTATGATAAATCCAGAAGCATTGCTTTTTGAATTAATGTCAACATCTAATTAGTTCCTATTCTTCCTTCAAAAATTATTAATAATATTGGGCATATTAAGAAACTGGGACATATATAAGCTATTAGAGAGAATGCATATCCTGCTAAATCTCTACTGCATCCCGCAGTAGGGGGGGTGAGGTGTTCCTATGACAATTCTATCAAGAGGCTTCAATACTGAATTGGCCCGGAAAAGAGTACCCTGATGAAAGACTCTAGAGCAGAGTTAGAGTGAGAAAACTGAGAGTCTCCTTTGTGTAGAAGCTTTTTTTGTAGGATTGTTAAGAAATAAAGGATTATAAATCTCATTTGAAGAGCTGGGGAAAGTCCTAACAAGCTTTTCATGATTGAATTAACAAAAATAGATTAAAAAGTTATCTTTGCTCAGAGAAACAGAAGATCAAAAATTCATTGTTCATTGAAACTCATGTTCATATAAAATATGGAATTGGATTTTCTGTCCTGGATAATTCATTTTTGGGAAAGACATTGAAAAATTAGAGGAAGCCCAACAGGGATAGTGATTGGACTAGAATCATTTCGATATGGTACATGGATTAGTTGAAGAAAATGGGGATGTTTATATGAGAAAAGAGATGAGGTCTGAGGAAATGAAACTTTCTCGGGATATAAAGGAACTCACAGAAAAGTGCCTTGGCCTTAGAATATAGGATTAGAAGATGTGGGAGGGAATTATAGAAGCATACTTTGAATCTGTGTTAAGAAAGAATTCCTAACAATTAGATCTATACTGAAGCAAGAGTGAGCTCTCCAATACTGAAGGTCTTTAAATTGAATTTTGACGACCATTTGCTGGGTCAAGTACAAACTGTTTGGATTTGCTGACCAAGTCTGCATTAAAAATCAGGAAACATGGCTTCTGATCATGACCTCCAAGAATTAGCTTCATGACTTTCTCATTTTCATTTTCATCTTTACTTTATCTTCATCTGTAAAATTAGAATGTTGATTAGATAATCCTGCTCTGTGAAATTTGATCATATGATCATAGATTAAAGCTGGAAGTATCCCAGAAATTAGAGGTTATCAAGTCCAGCTCTATCCTTTTATAGACAAGGAAGTTAAGACCCAGAAAGGTATTTGACTTGGATCCAAACCCAGGTCCTCTGATTCCAAATTCAGTGTTTTCCCTTTCACCACAGTGCCGTAAAAAGAACATTCTAAAAGTGAGATTCTGTTCCTGCCTCTGTTAGGAATTAGCTGTGTAGCATAGAATCTAAAACTGATACATGAGGAATTTAGGATTTAAGAAAAATGACCTGATAACTATGAACTACTGCAACAAGTAGTTGAAGGAGTCTGTAAAACCTGTACCTTGGATAAAGTTCAGATGTCATGAGTTCATTTCAGAGTCAGCTATCTAGGTGACAACATCTCTTTGTCCTTCCATGATTTTATGGTGGTGATGAAGAATGGTTCACAATCAGGCATAAAATCGAAGTTTTAAATTTCTGGCAACATTACATTTCCTGATCTCTCTTAATTCTAGATATAATTCTATATATATATATGTATATATATATATATATACACACACACATACATACACACACACATATATAGACACATATAGATAGATTGTACATAGCGGCTTACATATTGACTCCCCTTTTTGAGTGTGAGTTTCTTGAGAGCAAGGATTTTGTCTTTTACCTTTCTTTATCTCTCCTAACACTTGCACAGTGTGTGGCACATAGCTATTTAATAAATTGTTATTGACTGCCACCTTTTGAAGCCCATAGGCAGTATTGTGTATAGTGTGTCTGTGTGTCTTGTGTGCATTTTCTAAATGTTACATTAATAAATAACTTCAATTTATGATTCTTGGTAAAAACAAGTATTTCTAGACTAGTGGACATTAATTGACTTACCTAGACTATACAGTAAGCCCATTCATAAATAAGAATAGAAGGTATTCTTCATTGGATCTCCATCAGTATTTTTTACATTTTATAGGTCACAATCATTCATCATCCTGTGAGTTTATTGCCTATGGTCTTTCAGACAATAAATATAACATACTTTCTCAAATTTGACTGAGTTTTTCACCTCTGACTTTCACAAAAATCACAAATTTGAGAGTTAGAAGGAACTACAAGGTGTTGTGAGCTTTTTCTTCTCAAAACACAGCCAGGTCATAAAAGTTCAGATCTTTTATTATTTCAATATAGCCCGGTTAGCTTAGAGGCCTATCTCTCTGCTTGGTTCCAAGAGCTCTCTCCGAATGTCACCAAATCCAAAGGTCTGGTCCTTCAGCCTCTGCCTCAGTTTTCTTCAGCCTCCAGCCAGCTCCAACTCTTCATGTCATTCCGCTGAAATCTCGACTTGTAGCGTCTTCCTCTCTGAAGAACACTTCTGCCACCAGCCAGCCAAGTGGAAAATATTCTGCCTTGCCTCGGAGAGAGGGCTTCTGGCGTAACTCTACTGAAATCTGACCGAGAGCTTCTGTCTGTTTCTTTTATCCAAGAGGGAGGAATTGTGGGATACGAGAGAGAGGGATTATGGGTTTTCTCCCATAGTGCTCTCTGGCCCAACGAGCTTCAAGGGAGGTGTGAACTCATTGAACTTAGTTCTACTTAGTACCTTGTTTCAGGTTCTGCCCAAAACATCTTCTTGTAAGATTAGATCGACTCTAATTAGTTAGCAGTTAGTAAGGATTCCAACATCTCCCCCTTTCTTTTGTTTTAAAACATAGGGGGTTTCTGAGGGGGTACACATAAATCCATCAATATGGGCCAGAACTTTGTAACAGATATACATGGTATACATAAATCCATCAATATGGGAGGCATTATACATAATTTACATGAGCACATAGCAATATAACACAGGCCAGTGGTAATGTAACTACTGCAAAAGTCTCATCAACAATCTTTCATCTCAAGAAATCCAATGATTCTTGCAATTGCTTAAAATACATAAGCACATAGTAATATAACACAGGCTAGTAGTAATGTAACAACATAAATCGACCTGAAAATTTACACATGTCCATAAGTCCTAGAAATAGTCCATAAGGAATCCATTGTCCATTAGTTCATGTGCCAGGAATCTAATAATTCTTGTAAGCTCTGAAGTACTGCAAAAGGTCTCATCAACAATTTTTCATCTCAGGGAATCCAGTGATTCTTGCTGGTTTTTCAGGAACTGAAAGCTGAAGATTTTAAAGTTCTTTTGACAGTCTCATTGTTAGCCTTTTCCACCTGTGGAAATATAAGCAGATCCTCTTCCCCAAGCAATTAACCTAATTCCCTTCTATTTATCAAATTTGGGATTTCTCCTCATCATCTGGTAATTACATTGGAGCTGTTTGCATTGGATATTGTCTTGTTGTCTTAAAAGGCCTGTATTCTTCCCAACTGTAATCCTGATTGCTTTTCTGTTGGTTGATGACTTCAGAGTTCTGAATTTCTAAAGTCTCTCTGGGTGTAACCTCAGCTGCTATCATGCCCCACCTGTCCTTTGATTGATACTTTAGAGCTGGGCCCTGCCTCTCATTCCTCTGGGTCAATATACATTTAGAGGCCCAGTGAAAGCCTCGGTTACATTTTGGACATGGGGTTTTGGGTTTTCTCTCACCCTGTCTTCTCACTCTATCTCCATATCTACAATGAGCTCTCAAATGTCCAATTTTTCCGCACTGAAAACATCGACGAGTTTCTCTAGAATTCCTCTGCCAAGAAGGACCTTGTCTTTCCATGTTCATCATAGTTTGGGCATAATAAGCATTTATATCCACTGTGGCACAGCGTCTAATGATTTCTTCTAAAGGAGCATTTTTGTCTAGCCCCCATATAATTCTCTTGCAAATCTCATTGGCATTTTCCTTAGCCAAATGTCTAGTCATTATTTCTGTTGCTGCATTGTCTCCAATGGTTCTTATTACAGCTGTTTGTAAACGTCCCACAAAATCTGCAAAAGGTTCATTGGGACCTTGCTCTATTTTTGTGAAAGCATTATTTCCATCTTTCTGTCCAGGGAGAGAATTCCAAGCTTTTATTGCAGCCTTAGAAATTTGCTCATACACTGTTATGGGATAATAAATCTGTTCTGAACTCTCTGCATACTGACCTTCTCCAGTTAGTTGGTCAAAAGCAACTTGTACAATAGCTCCTGTTTGCCTATTGCGTTGGGCTTGAATCCTACATAATTCATGAAACTCCGAAAGCCACAATAAATTTTGTCCCGGTTCTAGACAAGTTTTCGTTATGGATTTCCAGTCATTCGGGGTTAGGATTTCATTAGACAAATTATCCAGTAACATCTTCACATAAGATGATGTAGCCCCATAAAGAGTGCAACCCTTTTTCAAATCTTTAATTTTTCCCAAATTAAAAGGAGTGTATTTTCTCTCTTTTTGACCTGAGGAGTTGAGCTCTTCAATCACAGGATATGCATTTATAAAATCAGATATATCTTCTCCTTCATTTTTTGCTTTAATTAATGCTTTTTCTAATCTTGTCAAATTCTGCTTTACAGGAAAAGCTGACTGTGTTTCTGTCTCTCTCCCTCCCCCTTGTTCTACCCATGAAGGGTTAATTGCGGGGGGAGGGTCATGAGATGTGGAATCACTTAATTCCTCCTTCTGTGAAGTATCATACTCAGAATTGTAATTAACTCCATTCTCATCTGATTTGTCCTCCTTTTCACCTAGTAAAGTTGGCACTTCCTCCTGTACTTTCCTTTTCATCATTCTATCACTTAAATAACTTCTTATAGCCAATTGTATTACATTATATGTATTAATTATTGAGTTAGAGCATTTGTCATATGACTAGAAATGGTTTTAATTTCTTTGTCTGAAAATTGTTCATATCCTTTGACCATTTATCAATTGGAGAATGAATAGCTTATATTCTGGGTGACTTGCTTTTAAATTTCCACTCTAATATTTCCCTAACTATATGACTTTAGGTAATTTTTTAACCTTTACGGGCCTCATATTCTTCATCTATAGAATAAGGGTATTAGAACAAGATAATCTGTATGGTACATTTTTGTTCTAAATCTTTACTCTTATCAACAGTCCCTGTTTGTGTTCTGTACTTTCATTTGTCACTTATGTAATGTGGTATGTTTGAAATGGCTGCTTGACAAATGCCCTTTGATTGGGGAATGATTAAACAAATCATAGAATGTGAAGGTAATATAAGACAGTAGCATCAAACTTAAATAGAAACAGATCTTTGCAGGCCACATGTTGACTTAATTAGAAAATAACAAATTAACAATATCTATATTTTATTGTATTTTTATTTTATTAAATATTTCTCAGTAACATTTTAGTCTTCTATTTAGGGCTTCACTGAAAGTTTTGCCACCTGTGCTAAGAAATTGTGTGTGTATTATATATATATGAAATTATGAATATGGTGATATGAACTGATAGAAAGCGAACAGTAAAATAATATCTACAATGACTACAACTATGTAAATAAAAAGAATAATAAAACCAATAATACAAATGTTGTGAAATTATGGGGAAGAGGTAAGAGAAGGGAAGGGAAAGGAAGAAAGGGAAGAGAAGAAAAGAGAGCAGAAGGAGGGAGAAAGGAAGGAAACCACAAGCATTTATATAGTGACCACTATATTTTAGGTATTGTGCTAAGCACTTTACAAGTATCTCATTTGATCCTCACAATAACCTTAAATATTTTTTTTAATCCCCATTTTTCATTTGAGAAAATGGAGGTAGCAGAGATTAAGTGACTTGTCTAGAATCACCCAGCTAATAAGCATGTGAAGCACTCAGTTCTTCCTAACTGTAGGCCTGGCTATCCCCTGCACCTCTTAGCTGGAAGTGATAATATGGGGTAGTAGGTTGAAGACTTATCCTGGAGTCAGAAAGACTAAAATTCAGGTCCCGCTTCTGACATATATTAGTTAAATAACCATGGGTAAGTCACTTATCTCAGTTCCCATGGAACTCTCTAAAGCTGTAAGTTATAAATCATCTTTCTTTTCTGGAAGGGGCTTTTATAGCAGAAACTCTCTATAAAATCTCACATCCAGTTGAAACCAAAACAAAATAGTGGTTTGACTTCAGACAACTTTGTTAGATAGAGGAGAATGTTAGTGGTATGATTTCAATTGTAGATGAGGAAACTAACTGCGAAAGACTAAATTGAATTGTTCATTATCAAAAAGCTAGCATTTATTTGAAACCAGGGATCCTGATTTATATTAGATGTAGAGGGAGAGGTGTGAGAGTTGCTTTAAAATGCTGGAAAGGCTTCCTTGTGGAAGAAGTTTTAAGTTTATTTTGCTTAGCTTCAAGGAACAGAACTAAAATCAGTGTTTACTGGAAGATATAATGAGGATAATTTCACCTTCCATATAAGGAAGACCTTCCTAGTAAAACTATCATTTGGACTATATAAGACAGTAACTTTCTTATCACTTAAATTGTTCAAAGAAATGCTGAATGACGATTTTCAGGAACAGATGCTTTCAGTAAGAATTAAACTAGATACCTGCTAAAGTCCCTTTCAACTCTGAGGTCTAATAAATAAAAACAAAAACAGATTACCCACTTATCCTAAATATATTAGATGTCAATTAAGGTCACTTACATCACTTTCTCATTTGATAATATGCTTTGAAATAACACTTTTAGCCATCATATACTATAGCATTTCTGACTAAATGATAAATAGAATCAAAGGATGACTTGTTAGACAATATTTGTAAGACACTGAGATTTTGAGAATAACTTTTGATGAATTTGAAAAGCATTGCTTGCTTAAGCTAAAATTGGTTGCTTTTTTTGGATTCAGAAATACCTAATTCTGTATTTGCCATCCTATTTCTACATAAAATAAGAACATAAAGTAAATCATTTTGGCGACAAAAGACTGCTTCTACTAAATAAGACTTTTTCCTTCTCTCATACTCTTAATCCTAAACTAAGTAATACTAGCTTAAATATGTGAATTTCCCAGAAACTAGGCAAAAAAAATAGGGGTGTGTGTCTATAAATTAAAATATTTTTTACTTAAAACTTAACTTCAAATATATTATAAATTGAGTCTAAACTTTTCAATATTCTTTGTCACAATGGACCTTTGCTGTTCAAATTCAATCATGAAAAGGAAAAAGTCCTTCTCTATTCTAACAGCTTAACAGATGTTATTTTTTCTTATATTCATATATTTGAATAAATAATATTTGCTATTGTGGTGGTTAATAAGAAATTAATGGCATTTTTTTCTGTGTGTGCTTTTTTCTGTCTTCACCATTGCTAGGAAGGGTGCTTGTGGCCTTCAGACAGCTCAGGACCACGGCAGGCTGCTTCAGAGGTATGGTATTTAAATTGCTTTTAAAGATCCTCAATATCATTTAGGAGTAATGGGCTATATTATGTAGCAAGTGTCTACCAAGAGACTCCTAAGGGAATAAGGAAAGAGGGGGAGAAAAGAGTTTAAATATATGACAAATGACTTTAAATACAGCAAAACCTATGGGAGGCAAACATACAAGTAGAGTATAGACTAAGACATAACATACATAATTCAAATGACTGCAAATATGATAAAGAAATAGGTGCACCATTGAAAATTTAGGATGTAGAGATCAGAAGAAACAAAAGATATTCACTAAGGAAAGGTGTGGAATTGTGAAGGTAAGGATCTGAAAGAGGGAAGTGTTTGGTGACTGACTAGCTATTTATTTAGAAATCAGTGGTGTCAAACTCAAATAGAAATGGATGTCAGTAATCAGTACTTAAAGATCTTTGTGAGTTGCATATTGATGTAATGTCATCACTATTATATTGTAATTTATTTCCCCTGTTCAACTCACATTTTCCTTGGTTCTGATACACTCAGGATGGTTTCTATGTTTGACACCTCTGAAATAAGGCACCTTCAAGGTCTTCTCAAACTATAAATATGGAATATATTGAGAAATTTCAAAATCATTTACCCAGCAATTTTAGCATTAGAAGGCGCTTTAGAGTCATCTGTTTATAGAATCACTGATTTAGAAGTGGTAGAGACCATCAAAAAAATCTGTTCATTTTACAGATTAGGAAAATAGGTTTTAAAGAGATTGTGTCTTTCCCGTTGTCACAGTCATATAAAATATAAAACTATTCCTGACTTCAAATCTTCCACTCTTATCTATGTATTTTGTCACATTGCTTCTTGGTTCAGAGGAGCTAATATTAGTTAGCTAACACTGCTAGTTAGCAACAGACCTAAGTCTAAGGTAATTGAATTTACAGTCTAACAGAGGAAAAGATTATTGCTTTTGTCTTGAACAACAACTATTTGAAGTTGTCTTGGCAAAGATGCTAAAGTGCTTTGCTGTTTCCTTCTCCAACTCATATTGCAGATGAGAAAACGGGTTAAGTGACTTGCCTAGGGTCACACAGCTAGTAAATGTCTGGTGTCAGATTTTAAACTCAGGAAGAGAAATCTTCCTGACTCCAGGCCCAGCATTCTATTCACTGTACCACCTACTTGCTTGCTTCATAAGTACTTGTTCATTGATTGATTATTATTTAATATGAAATAGAAAGACCATTCTCTGCCTTATTTTTTACCTAACCGTAATTACTGATTGGGCATTGATTCAGTCAGACTGAGATCTATTAAAAACTTTATCTTAAAAAGACCAAGGTCTTCCACTTCATCTGGGCTGTTTTCAATTCTACTGATCTATATCTGGCCACTAGAACCAGATGGCTCCAATGGAGAAAAGGAGTCTAGAAACATTGCATAGTTCTACCTCACTTAAATCCAATTCACTTGCTTGTCATGGCATCACTTCCCTGGTTGTGGGCCTCTTCTAGAACAAAGGACAAAACAACAACATGAAATAATAGATATGTGAAAAATTAAAGTAATCTGTGTATTTTTGGAAATAAATTAATCCATAATCCAGGTGTGTTATATTTGGAAATACTTGGTTAACCTAAAGAGCTAATTATTTGGAATATTCCATTCCCTTATTGTATGTAGCATGTATGTGTGAGAGTACGTGTGTGTGTGTGTGTGTGTGTGTGTGTGTATGTATAAAAAGTTTTTTGGGGAGAACTATGTTGATTTCATCTTCCCTGTCAACCTCTTCTTTCTATCCTGCTCCCCACTAGATTAAATCAAAGCAAAATAAGAGGAATTTCCTCTTATTTAGGACAGTAGGGTCATGTCATGTTCCAACTATTTGGCCCTTTGGAGGGGAAAAATATAGCTATAGATATGGAAATAGATACACACACATACACAAAGTTGTGTATATATGTGTGTGTGTATTGTGCATTTATGTATATACACAAACACCATAAATATACACACATGTATATGTGTGTGAACTCTATAACAATGTATTACATTAGATGTATTATATGCTATCTTTTTGTATATGTATATTTCTTTCCAGTTATCTGTCCACAATACAGAGTAATCTTTGTTTCCTCCCTTTCCCCTAAAATAGTCTTCCTTTCCTTTTAAGAAGCGTTTCTTCATGTTTTTTTCTTCCCTTTCCAGATTATGTATGCCCCCCGGACTAGGGACAGATTTACTGCCCCATCGTTTATGCAGAGGGACCGTTTCAGCCGCTTCCAGCCTACCTACCCTTATGTACAGCATGAGATTGATCTTCCTCCCACGATCTCCCTTTCTGATGGGGAGGAGCCTCCACCATACCAGGGACCCTGTACCCTGCAGCTTCGGGATCCTGAACAACAGATGGAACTCAATCGAGAATCTGTCAGGGCCCCACCCAACCGAACTATATTTGACAGTGATTTGATAGATATTTCTATGTACAATGGGGGCCCATGCCCACCAAGCAGCAATTCGGGCATAAGTGCAACCAACTGTAGCAGTAATGGAAGGATGGAAGGACCACCCCCAACTTACAGTGAGGTGATGGGTCATTACCCTGGCTCCTCTTTTTTCCATCACCAGCACAGCAACACCCAGAGGGGAAACAGACTTCAGTTACAGCAGAACAATTCAGAGAGCACAATAGTACCTATCAAAGGCAAAGACAGGAAACCTGGGAATCTTGTCTGATTTCCTCTTCTGGGCACTTGAGAGGAAGAAAAGAGAAATCAGTAGGAGAGAGTCGCCCATCCTGGCCTGCCTCCTATGCACAATGTTTCGAAGTTTTACATGGTACATCTGAGTAAAACCAAATGTGCAAACATGTTCTTTGTTTCTGATTCCTTTCAGGGGAATTGCATGCAAAGTGGATTGAAATATTACAGACTTCCATTCAGGTTGACCATGAACAGTGGCTTTTTTGGGGGGGGGAGGGTTGGGGTGATTGGAGGGAAGGAAGGAGGGAGAATACTCTAAAAAAAAAAAACAAACATAAAAACAAAATCCATAAACATTATTTGAATTATTTAATTCTAAAAGGAAACTTAGCACATAAACAAGGCTTCTAGGGCCTCTTTTCTATTGACTGAATGGCAGAGAGAAAAGATGAAAGTATTACTATATGATCAAGGGGAAGAATTGGCCAGTTTACTTTTCCTCCCAGGGTGTGGAATTTTTGTTTTGTTTTGTTTTTGAAATATGAATCAAAATTACTGTTTTGTGTGCCAAGGTATAAAGTGGGGAAATTAGATGAATGCAAGGAGTTAATTTGTGTTGTGATAAATGTGTTTTTAAAAGTTGCACTATCTTACTTAATGTTAGGAAAAAAATATATATATATCTTTATATATATATGAGGGGAATTGTTTTATGTGAAGTTTTATCTGTTGTCTTTTCACCTGTGGATTAAATATTAGGCCCGAGGAACACTCTGGAGGTATCTGCCCCATTACCTCAAGAGAAAGGGAGTTGGTTGGTTGGTAGGATTTGGCCTAATGTTTAGCAACTTTCTGAAATCAAGAAATGTGTAGAGCTCATCCTTGCAATAATAGACATTAAAATGACAGAATAACATTGAGGTATCTTGGAGGCTCTTGGATGGAAGATAGCAAAAATTTAATTCCAGCATTTCTAACTTACATAGTTTTAGCTATTCTTACTACAATTTTAGACTAAATATTTTATTAAAAACAAAACTGAAAAACCAGACACTAAATTTCTACGTTAACTTTGAGAAAATGCTGCCACCTTCTCCTTTGGACAATTTAATATCTGCAGTACATTAAAAAAATAAAAATAAAAAGGCTTTGGAGCTTTTGTCTTCACCATAGCCAGAGATATATTTAGTCACATATTCTGACAATATGCAATAAATTGCTTGAAAACGCAAGGATTTGGGGGTTTTTGTTTTTTGTTTATTAATAGGTTTGGATCATAGGACAGTTTGTTGTTGTTGTTTTTCTGACTCAGCCAGTGTAAATGAGTAGTCCCTCAATAGTCATTCCTCTGACTACCTTCAGCCTATTCCTTAAATAGTATGAGGGATGCTAGGTGGTCAAGGGGCTTACATATTCTTGGAAAACCACAGGAGCTAACTCACCAGACACAACCTGAATTGTGTATGTAGTCTTGGTCAAGTCATTGACTTTCACTAAGATTGTCCCTCTAGAGTGAAGGATGCCCTTATTGTCTCATCCCTAGGATTTCACTCAGCATTCCCCTGACTGAAGGCCACTAACAAAACAGTTGAAGGATGGATGTAGTGACTTTGAAAACACAAGATAAAAGCACAATATGCACTCAAAATGCAATTAGGAAATTAAGTTTGAACCAGTAGTGTTAGTCTTAGTCTAAATAATACTGATATTTACATGTCTTATTTCTCACTTCAAAGGGAAATAAGTCTATTTTTTCCCATGGTCTTCAACAAATTTCTTTCCTGACAGTAGCAGCTGAGTGCACCGTAGAGAAGTACTGTAATTATATTACCCATCCTGGTTTGGGGAGGTTCAGTTTCTGTGGGACTTCTGCACGTGAGAAAATGTGACTGAAACCCTGATTATTAAAGTGACTATTTGATCTATGCAGAGTTTTAATGCCAAATCAGCGTATGTGTAACTTGTGTTTGCTGTTTGTGAGTCTCTGGAGGTAATTTTGTTGTGAGATGACTTTGTGCTATTCAGGTCTGAACATGTAAGTAATTGTATTAGAATCTAAAGTCGTTTTGTACTAATCCTGGCCTGCTTATTTCTGGATCCGAAATGTGACTGAGACAGAGCGAGGAGGTTCTAATCCTTCTGCTTTTCTCACAGAGCTCTTACTCTTTTTTGGAGGAGTGAGATGAAGGCATGTTCCTAGCACAACACAGACAAAAGAGAGGGAGAATGATGGGCAGCTTCATTTCCCATTATGCCGGAAATCCTGACTAGGGAATGTGCAAAGAGAGAGCAAATTAAAGATTCTGAGACCAAATTCAATCACAACCTGCACTTTTGGAATCTTTGAAGAGGCTGCCTCAGAGCGAGCCATTGATGCTTACTTAGCATGTTCCCCCAAGAGTCTTGATATGGGACCAGTTTAAATCTTCCCATTGCTTTGGAAGTCTCCTGAAAGATCAAGTCTGTTAAATATGCCCCTCATGCTCCTAGTTCAGAACCCACTTGTTTTGTGTCTATCATTTCTAGCTTCCATGAGCTTTTCTTAAATGACCTTGGAGCTTCATCTGTGAAAGATGCCAAGAATAATTTGTCTACTATAGCAAAAAGCATATTCTAATTGTCAGGTTAGAATTAGATAATTATTTGTTGTACAAATAGTGAGCCACTCTGTCTATAATAATCCTGTCAGAGGATATTTAGTTTGATTATATAGGTAGGTATTCATGTGGGGTCAAAGACTTGTAACCCTTGACACCCATTAGATCTGTATGAAAGCCAATTAAAGTCATGAATGAGAAGAACATTCCCAACATATCCTGTCATTTTAAGCAAAGGGAGCAAATCTTCTTCATTGCAATACTCAGTGATTTTGCAATATTTACTTATAATTGACACAAGAAAATATTTGCAAAAGTAGCAATTTCATCAACTCTTTCTAGGATCTGTGTGCTAAGATGACAAACCTTTGGTTTAATTCATAGCCCTATAAGCAAGTGGCAAACTTTCATCTTTCATTATTGCTGGGATAGATATTCTAATGGTAATGGGGAAGAGATGTTTCTGAGAAGAAAAAGGCTTGGCAACAGCATATCTTTTCAGTCACTGAATCTTGGGGGTAACCAGTGACATTAGGATTAACTTCTGAATTGAAACATAAGAACAAATTATAAGATAAGATCATTTAGTACAACCTCTGTTTTACAGATGGATAAAGTGAAGCCCAGAGGGGTGAAAAGACTTGTTCTCAGTCATAAAGGTAGTAAATAGAAGACCCCTAATGTAAAACCAGTCCCAATTGATCCAATATTTTCTTCTCATTGAACCACACTGCCTGAGGCAGTACAAAAAGTATCTTTTCTCAGTTCAAATAGATCTTAATCTAAATAATGATCTATGGGTCAATGTTTCTTTAAATGACTTTTTTTTTTAATTTTAGGAACAGAAATTGTACTAATCCCCAGTCTAAAAAAAAAAAAATAAGGCTTTTAATATATTAAAACTTAAAAGGCCTGATTTAGATCACTAATCTTACTTTGGGATCCATCTTCGGCTCCTGAATGGTGCTTAGAAGAATTGATTGAAGCATGTAGTATAAATCTAGGAACTTTATTTATTATCATCAAGAACTCCCCAGATACAATTCACAGAAACTTAAGAATTCTGGGGGACAATCCAGACGACTTGATTTAGAAGGTCATGGCTTTTGGTGTTTGGATTTTTTTTTTTTTTTTTTTTGGTTTATTTGTTTGCAAGAAATGTGAGATCCTGAGCTTTTCTGAGGCCTGCCCTTTTCTATGACCAGTTTCCATTGGGGAAGAGTTTTGGGAAAGGTCATCTGTACCTGAGCTTCAAGGGGCAGGTGCCCTGAGGCATGCTGGAGCAATTACCTATCACCAATCCACACTTTTGTTAAGTAATTGAAGTTTCAAAAATTAATGCTTAGAGCCCAAATCCAAATGTTATACATCTCAAAAATAGTACTTGAATGCAAAACATGGATTCTATAAAACCTGGAAATTTTGAAGTAATTCTGTATTAATCCACAAGATTTTTTAAAAAATGGACTAATGGTCCTTTAAAGCTCCTGGTTTCAAAATGATTGATGTAATGATCTTAAAACCTTTCAAAGAATATCTTTTGTACACTTGGCATGCTCCTGGATATAAACTCATGTGATACAGGAAAAAATGGTTACCAACAAAACATCTAGGAGGAGGGGAAAGAAGGCGTCTGGAGTTCCAGTGTATTGGAAATCTTTTCTATCAGGACATCAGTTGTATAACTTTATGGCTTTGGGGAGTGTCTAAGGGCATTGAGAGGTTATATCACTTGCTCAAGGTCACTGAATTATAAGGGAGGGACTTGAATCCAGGACTTACTTACTCAGACCACTTCTCTGTCCACGGATCTGCATCCCTGTCACCAGTGAAACTCTGGCTTCCTTGATCACCAGCATAAGGGATGCAAAGAATGTGTGAGATTGCTTGTACAGATTTTAAATGTATGTGAAAGATCCCAGGGCCCAGATGAATGAACACATCTTAAGCCTCTTACTACCCCTCTTCTTTCCCTCACTTTCCATTTTCTTTATAGTCCTTTCTGATCATCCCAGGAATGAGAAGGTCACATGAAGAAAGTGCATTTTAAGTGCTTTGCTCTTGGTAGGAGATAATTAGAAAGGGGGAAGACAAAGAAAGAAAGGCAATTCCAAACCACCTTACTTACTAAATCAGTGGTTTCTTTTCTTAGAGTAATAGTGCATCTTCCATCCAACTGTTCTTTTTAGGAGGTAGTATGTGGAAGTAGGGGAATGGGGGGAAAGGGTGTCTAAAAAAAAGTCCTACAACTCCCTTAGTTACATGGTCTTTAAGACCTTTAAGATCTATTAAAGACAAGGACAGTCTTTAAGAAACTCAAAAGCACACAGTCTCAGTCTAAAGAAAAACCACCACTGTGGTGTCAATAACTCAACAGCACTTGTGTCTGACCAGAGGGTGAATTCTATGTCACTCCTTCAGATCTTAACTGAAGGATCGTTAAGTCTTGATGTGTTTGGTGTTGCCTATTTGCTTTGCTGTTACCCATTTTTGCTACTAAACTAATCCAAAGGACTTATAAAGCCTGCACTTATCTGAAACTATCTGAAAAGTAGTATAAGGAGGGAAAGAACTTTCCAGTCATCCCAAAAACCACACTGGATTTGGGACATATGGGCCAAAACACTTTCCTGAAAAAAAAATCAGCAACTTTCCATTAAAATATCTATACCTGTTTTCCCTTTCTAAAAAAGACTTAACAGAAATACAGTTTTTGCTTTGGCAGGTATGTATATACTTGTTCAGAAAGGCCTAAACTTAGGCCAGTGACAGAGTTTGGGAGCAGGCCTATACCTACCTAACCTTCTCACCTCTTTCTCACTTTTTAAAGTTCATTACCTGCACCTCATTTGCTTAATGCTGGTAGTTATTAGCAAATGTTCTTCCATCTTCTCATTCCTTAGCTCTTTAATTCATCATTCATTTCCTTGAGAACTAGCTTTTCTCCCACTTTATGGAGAACATAGCACTTTCCAATTCCCATTTCCTGCAGAAACTTAGAATCATAGAGAATGTAAAAATTGGAAGGGATACCAGGGGCCACTCAGTGTGTTCCCGAACAGGAATCCACTGTACAACTTAATCCCCTGCTCGGGTGCCCACTAGCCTAAGGCAGCCCTCAGCGGCTCTTAGTCCGGCCTGCATTTTGGATCTTCCAATGAGTCCCTGCTGCTATCAGGACCTGTCTGAAGGAGCTCCAGAGTGGCCACAACCGCCTCTAACTCTTACTCTGGAAAATGTGGCTCTTCCTTGACTTCACTTCTACTTTGCAATGTTCGTATTTTGTTTTGGGCACCACCTTTTGTGTACTTTTATTTAAGCACTGCATCTCTGTGAGGTTCAAATATACACACACTCACACACACATGCACCCCCCACACAGATATCTTCAATTATTGCCAGAGGCAATGTGTGTGTCTGTCTTTGGCTTGTTGCTGCTACTGCTGCTGCTGCTTTCTTTCCATGGGTATGTTAGCTTTCTATTAAAGTGGTAGGGGCAAGAGTTTGGGTTAGAAAGCAGTTGTCTCCCTTTCATTCTTTAGCATTTTGCCTCATTTTCTTTCTGGGCCATTTGTAGTGTGGTTGGGATTATAGCTAGATAGAGCATATAGACACACTATACATATATCATTTCAAAGAAATCTGCATGTTAGTAGTTTGTAAGCAACTAAGGTGCCTCATGTTCTCTGGTCTAAGCAGAATTAGGAACCTAACCCCTACCCATTCCCCACCTTGCACTCTATGCTCCCACCTTTGTCGTGCCTCACTTAAAATGGTGCTTTTTCAGTTATTGGTCTCTTCTGTTTTTATTTGTAAGGTGCTGTATATAACTTGAATATATTATGCACATATCCTACCTACCCAATGGGTAGAATAAAAAATGTTAATACTGTAAAATAATGTATAGGTGATACCAATTTTAAAAGAAATGGCATAGAATTTGTGAATGCCTACGTGCTTTGTCCTCTTTTGTAAGAAAATTTACAAATGGATGCATACAAATAAAGTCTATGTAGTTTATTTTCCTATTAAATATCAATATTATAACACATGGAAAAAATCCAAAAAACAAGTGACAGTTTGACCAGCCTGTGTATAGATAGCCATCAATTGTTGCACCTTTGCTGTGAAGATGATTTTTTTTAAACAAGCATACACAGCTTTAACGTTACAATTCAATGTGTCTCACGTCAGCCACCATTTTGCTGTTATGAAGGTGGACCAGTATTAGCTGCTTTTGTTTTGGTCAGAAGAGATCTTGTTTTTTTTTCCAACTTGCTTATCAGACAGAAGATGTCCCCACCTTGTACTCATTTGAAAGTGCAAAGCTCTGTGAAAAGTCCAATGGTTTTGTGTGTGTGTGCAAGTGTGTATACTTGCACATATGCGTGTGCACGTGTGTGTATGTGTACATTACTTTGTAAAGAAATGAAAGAATAAGGAAATCAGCCTGTTGTCAAGGGCTTTATTCAACTAGAAGCATTTTTGACTGTCTGTGTTACAAGTCTCTCTGTGCCTTTTTCTTTCTCAAAAAAAAAAAAAAAAAAGTAGCTCTGGCTATTAAGCTTGTGAGCAATCCACATAGTTCATAGAGAAAGAATACCTCAGGAAAAACAGACTTTTATTTTAGAGTACAGATCCCATTCTTAATTTAACTGAGAATTTCTGCAAAATCCTTCCTTCCCTTCCCCCATCCAACCTCCCATCCCCCAATCTTTAGGAGGGAGTTAGCCAGAACAGTCAAATGAAGAGTTTGTCTACAGTGGAAACCAAGAGCCAACAGGCCTCCTCTCTGTTCCTGTTGGCTTCTGGTAGGAACCACAACACATAATAGTCAACTGTTGAATAGATAGGTCAGAGATAATATTAAGTCTTGGCTGTAGCTAAATGTTCAATTAAGTCTCACAGCATGCAACAGTAGTTGAGTGTGCAAGGTGGCTCCATTCTGAAAGTTAGACTATAACCTTGGCACATTTAGCTTCAATTCGACTATTTACCTTAATGTCATTAAAGAGAAAAACCCTCAGATTCCCACTCAACTGTATTTATTAGAATCTTCATTAGGATTTAAAGCCTCTGATGCCAGGTGCTATCTATTGTATCCTGGACATGTCCTTTCTGATTTTATTTCATTGATTGGTAATATACATAGTTTTTCTGTTTTCACAATTTCTCCTTTAGTCTCCCAGAGGACATGTTAATTCCAGAGTTTTATTTTCATTGTGTTATTTTTCTAAAGTGTCCACTTCTGAAAAATTTCTAATGAAAAACAAAAACTTTTACTGAGTAATTGTACAAAAAACCCCAATAGCATCACCACAAAACTTTCCTCATATGTTGAATGGACCAAAAAAAAATTTTTTTTTAATTAGTGATGCTTTGAAAGAATAGTGAAAAAAGAATGTCTAACAAGTATCTGAATGGACCTGAAGTCAATTCACAGTTTTTTGGTTTACTCTGTGCTATACCCTGTCATCAATGCTTTAAGAGAATTCTATAGTAACAGCTTCAGCCACATTACTGCTGAATAGTCCAAAACACAAGGCTGATCCTACTCATTTTTATCCATACATTAGAATAGTTAAAAACTTTTTTGGGAGTTATGTGTGTGTGAGGAGAAATTGTTGCCTGACTATCTGAAAGCCATCACGAAAAGCTCAGGATCCAGAGATACAAGATAGACAAAAACCAGAGTTTACTTTTACAATATTACTTCCTTGTACCACACTGATCTAATTAGGATTTCAATTTTGCTGTTGAGACATTCATTTTTAACCTGCTTTGTTGGTATAGGACTGTTGTACATTTCATGGCTTTCAAAAATCACATTCTCAGAGTATATACTTGTCTAGTTTAAAGCTATTTGAAACGATGTAAAGTACTATCCGCCCGCATTTAGTTCATTTAATTTTTATTATAAAACAAATCTACTAATAAAACGTTTACACCTGTATTGGAACTTTTCCATAGTTGTTCATGTGAGCTCTAATGACTGGCCTCTGTTAAAGTCTTATGTTTCCTTTAACATACCCTTTTGTGGTTTCTTTTTCCGCCTAACTCCCCATTATATGCAGGAAGAGATTTCCAACTGTTGTGTTATCTGCCTCTTTTAACTGAGCAATGGTGATGTAGTTCTTAGACCTAAGGTCTGTAACTGCAATACTTTTAAAGAGACATGTTGCTCTAAATGCTGTTTGTTAGTGATGAAATACAGATTTTTCTGCTTGTTCTTGATGCTGTGGTCAAACCATGGCACAAAATAATTAAAAAAAAAATCAATGCTATGCAACTGCTTCCTGTTTTTTTTTTTTCCTATTTCATTAACTGAAAATGCATATCCACATTTTTTAGAAAAATTACAAGTTTTAACCAATATATTTGGAGAATTATTTACAGTAACCCTGTCATTCAAAATTCTTTCCTTCCGACCTATTTAATGAGCAATCTATTAAGTCATATTACTATATTATATTACATTATAGTATTGTGCTATATTTGACTCTGGTCAACCATGTCTGGATTTTGAGTTTACTTTCAGAAGAGTTGACACTTGACAAGCTATCTATAGCTAAAGAAGATTTGCAAAAGATAATGAAATTATGTTAAAACCACATAATACGAGGAAGAGTTGAATCTGCTGCAGCTCTTCGATCTGGAGAAGAGAAAACTAAAGGACAATTCTTCAAAATCTTCAGTCTTTAAATGTTGAGAAGGCTATCATGACGAAGTAGGAGTAAGCTTGTTAGTCCATGGGGTTACATAGAGTCAAACATGACTGAACAACAACAAGGGATGTTACAGAGGGTATGAATAGAAAATGGGACCCTAGGATTGGAAGATCAGGGTTTGATCTTCATTTTTTTTTTAAATAAAGCTTTTTATTTTCAAAACATATGCATGGATAATTTGACAACATTGATCCTTGCATAGCGCCTTGTGTTTCAGATTTTCTTCTTCCCCCCTCCCCTAGAGGGAAAGCAATCCAATATATGTTAAACATGTTAAAATCATGTTAAATCCAATATGAATAAACTTATTTATACAATTCTCTTGCTGCACAAAAAAAAAAAAAAATCAGACCAAAAGAAGAAAGTAAATGAGTAAGAAAACAAAATGCAATCGAACAACAACAAAAAGAGTGAGAATGTTAAGTTGTCATTTACATTCAGTTCCTACAGCCCCCTCTCTGGATGTAGATGGCTCTCTTCATCATAAATTGATCTTCATTTTGACTTGTTGATGATGACCACATAACTTGACCTCTCCAAGTCTCAGTTGCTTCATTATTCAAGTAATTAGTAGCACTTATTGTGCTACTTAATGTGACAAATACTATATTAGGCATTGGGGAATATGTTGATCAAAAAAAATTCTGCTGAAGGAGTTCACAAATAGACTGGAGAAGCATTTATATGTATAGATAGGTACAAAAACACCTATACATTGTGATTTGCCGGGGAAGGACCTAGCAGCTGGTGGGATAGGTTAAGGAAGGAATCAGGAAAAGCCTCAAGAGCTTAGGCAGGTAGTAGGTAGGTAAAAGCAAGAAGAAAGTCCTTTCCACACCAAAGGAAGAGCCACATGCAGTATTAAGTGTGAGAAACAAGCAGTAAGAAAAGTTAGACTGCATCATAGTGGCCATGAAAAATAATAACTAGCATTTATATAGTGCTTTAAAGTTTTCAAAGTGCTTTACAATTTCAATAGGTCTTTACAATGACTCTGAGAGAGAAATGCTAGTATTGTTACCATTTCACACATAAGGAAACTGAGGCAAACAGAAATTAAATGACATTCAGGGTCACAAAGCTAGTGAGTATCTGAGGTAATATTTGAACTCAAGTCTTCCTGATTTCAGGTTTAGTGCTCTATTCACAGTGCCACCTAGCCATCTTGAAGAGAAAACAATTCATAAGACCGAAAAAGATGTAGTTAGGTACAGGGCTTTAAATGCCAACCAAAATTGGATTTTAGAAGTAATGAGGAGCCACTGAATTTTATTAAGGGGGGTGATATAAGGATATAATCCACCTATCGGGTTGTTTTAAGCGCCTTGTACATTCTAATGTGAGTTCCTGTCGGATGGAAGTTTGAACTCTATTGTCTGGTTTGACTCCATGACTGTAGTTTAAACATCCTAATTATAAAGCCTATTTTATATGCCCAAAGTTAAATAGAGCAGGGACTCCTGATGCCAAGAGGTAACGGGCGGTAGGAACCCTATGGAACTCTCCCAAATTCCCCTGCAGACAATCTGAAAACTGCCTCAGAACTTATCGAGGAGCAGGGAAGCAGCCTATCAGCTCTGCAGGAGAGGTCTCTCACTGGAGTGGGACGGGGACAAGGGTTCCAGAGCAGCAGCTGACCTCCCAGGGCCATCCAGCAGCAAAGCCTGCCCTCCTACAAACCAGCAGCCTGAGAGCCTCTGTCAGTGGCCAGCCTGCTGGGCAGGCAGCCAGCAGGGGCCCACCTGGAGCTCCACCAGCACAGGCTCTGCTCCACTGCTGACCAGCAACGGAGCCCCACTCCAGCAGAGAGACCCTGATTCCACAGCAACTCAGCAGCCAGGCCAAGGCCTATGGGCAGGCCAGAAGCAACATTCCCCCTCCCTTCCACCCCACAGAGACTCCCTTTCCCCCCTTGTTAAGAGCCAACAAGGAGGCTTGGAGACTCAGTGAAAGACTGCAGGGAGACCCAGCATAAGAAGCCTGGGACAGTGCAGTAGCAGAGTCCAACTCTCACATGAACATACCAAATCACAAAATATGCAGGAAAAAAATGAGCAAAAAATTTAAAAAAGAACTTGACTATAAAAAGTTACTATGGTGCTGGGGGAGGAGGGGAGGCAGAAGATCAAGGCACAAACCTAGAAAAGGACAAGTATCCAGATGGCTCTATTTGAAGCCTCAAAGAAAAATGTAACTTGATCTCAGCCCCAAAAAGAACTCCCAGGAGAGTTCTTGTAGGACTTTAAAAAGCAAATTAGAGAAGTAGAAGAAAAATTGGGGAAAGAAATAAGAAGAATGCAAGAAAATCATGAAAAAAAGAGTCAAAAGCCTGGAAAAAGATACACAAAACTTAATCAAAGAAAATAACTCTTTAAAAAACAGGATTGGCCAAATGAAAAAGGGGGTATAAAAGCTCATTGAAGAAAATAATTCCTTAAAAATTAGAACTGAGCAAGTGGAAACTAATGACTCTATGAGACACCAAGATACAATAAAATAAAATCAAAAGATTTTTTTTTAAATAGAAGAAAATGTTAAGTTTCTCAAAGGTAAAAAAAACTAATCTAAAAATATATATCTATGAGAGATAATTTAATAATTACTGGATTATCTGAAAGTCATGGTTAAAAAAAAAAAGGCCTGGAAAATATCTTTCAAGAAATTATCAAGGAAAACTGCTCTGATATCCTTGAATCAGATTGCAAAATAGGAGTTCAGAGAATTCAGTGGTTATCATCTAAAAGAGATCTCCAAATGAAAACTCTTAGGAATATCAAGCCAAATTCCAGAGTTTCTAGGCCAAGGAGATAGTACAACTAGCCAAAAACAATTCAAATATCATGGAGTTACAATTAAGATTACATAGGATTTGGCAGCTTCCATTTTAAAGAACTGGAGGGCTTGGAATATAATCTACCAGAAAGCAAAGAAGTTAGGATTACAACCAAAAATCACTTACCAGAAAAACTGAGTATAATCCTTCAGAAGAAAAATAATTTAATTTATTTATTAGAACAATAGTTCTTGACTTTCAAGAATTCTTGATTAAAAGACCAGAGCTGAATAAAACATTTGGTCTTCAAATACAAGAATCAAGGAACACATAAAAAGATAAAAAGAAACAAGAAAGAGAACACATAAGAGATTCAATAATATTAAACTGTATTTCTATACATCATAGACATCTTCCCAATATAATCAGGAGTGAAGCAAGGATATCCATTATTACCTTGATTATTAATATTGTACTAGAAATTCTAGCTACAGCAATAAGAGAAGAAGAAAATACTGAAAATAAAAATAAACAATAAGAAAAAAACTATCACTCTTTGCAGATGATATGAGGGCATATTTAGAGAATCTGAGAAAATCAATTAAAAAGCTAGTGGAATAATTAGCAACATTAGCAAAATTGTAAAACTTTCATAGCTCAATTACATTTCTTTATATTACCAACAAAGCCCAGCAGCAAGAAACAGAAAGAGAAATTCCATTTAGAACAACTATAGACAATATAGAATACTTGGGAGTCTACTAGACATGACAAACACAGAAACTATATGAACACAATTGTAAAACACTTTTCACCCAAGTAAAGTAAACGATTGGAAAAATATCAAGTGCTCATGGATAGGCCAAGTTAATGTAATAAAAATATAATTCTACCTAAATTAATTTACTTAATTCAGTACCTTACCAATCAAACTTTAAAGAAATTACAAAGCTTGAAAAATAATAACAAAGTCCATCTGAAAGAACAAAAGAGCAAGAATTTCAAGGGAATTAATGAAAAAAAATGCAAATGAACGTGGTCTAGCTGTACCAGACCTAAAACTATATTATAAAGCAGCAGTCATCAAAACCATTTGGTACTGGCTAAGAAATAGAGCAAGTCGATCAGTGGAATAGGTTAGGTTCACAAAACACTATAAACTATAGTTTGTACTGACTATAAACTATAGTCAATGACTATAGTAATCTAGTGTGTGATAAAACCAAAGACTCCAGCTTATGGGATAATAATTCACCATTTGACAAATATTGTTGGGAAAATTGGAAAATAGTATGGCAGAAAATAGGCATTGACCAATACTTAACACCTTATATCAAGATAAGATCGAAATGGGCATGATTTTGACATATAGGTGATAGCATAAACAAATTAGGAGAACACGGGATAATCTATCTCTCAGATCTGTGGAGAAGGAAGAAATTTATGGCCAAAGAAGAATTACAAAACATTATGAAATGTAAAATGGATAATTTTGATTATATTAAAAAGGTTTTGTACAAACAAAACCAATGCAGCCAATACTAGAAGGAAAGCAGAAAACAGAAAAAATGTTTACATCCGAGGATTCTGAACAAGGCCTCATTTCTGAAATATATGGAGAACTGACTCAAATTTATTGAGAATACAAGCCATTCTCTAATTGATAAATGGTCAAAGAATATGAACAGACAATTTTCAAATAAAGAAATTAAAGCCATTTCTAGTCATATGAAAAAATGCTCTAAATTATTTGATTAAAGAAATGCAAATTAAGACAACTCTGAGGTACCACTACACAACTCTCAATTTGGCTAAAATTACAGGAAAAAAGATAATGATAAATATTGGAGGGGAGGGAATGTGGGAAAACTGGGACATTAATACATTGGTAGTAGAGTTGTGAACTGATCCAACCATTCTGGAGAGCAATAAAGAACTATGCCCAAAGAACTGTGCATGCCCTTTGATCCAGCAGTGTCTCTATTGGGCCTATATCCCAAAAACATCATAAAAAATGGATATGGACCTACATGTGCAAAAAATATGACATAGCAGCTCTTTTTTGTAGTGGCAAAAAACTGGAAACTGAGTGGATGCCCATTAGTTAGGCTAAGTTATAGTATATGAATATTGTAGAATATTATTGTTCTATAAGAAATGATCAGAAAATGATTTCAGAGATGCCTGGAGGAACTTACATGAACTGATATAAAATGAAGTGAGTAGAACCAACAGAACAATGTACACAGCAACAAGAAGATTATGTGATGATCAATTCTGATGGATTTGGCTCTTTTCTACAATAAGATGATTCAGGCCAATTCCAATATTCTTGTGATGGAGAGAGCCATCTGCCACCAAAAAGAGGACTATGGGGACTGAATATGGATCACAACATAGTGTTTTCACTTTTTTGTTGTTTGCTTTTTTTTTTCTCATTTTTTTTCTTTTTGATCTGATTTTTCGTGTGCAGCATGATAAATGTGGAAATATGTATAGAAGAACTGCACATGTTTAACACATATTGGCTTACTTGCTATCTAGAAAAAGGGGGAGAAAGAAAAAAGTTGGAACACAAAGTTTTACAAGAATGAATGTTGAAAATTATCTTTGCATATATTTTGAAAATAAAAAGTTATTATTAAAGAAATAAATTAACTATAGACAACATAAAATACTTAGGAGTCTACTTGACATAGAACACAGGAACTATATGAACACAATTACAAAACATTTTTCATACAAATAAAGTTAGATCTAAACAACTGGGAAATATTAGTTGCTCGTGAGCCCTTATAATCAAAATGGCAATTATACCTAAATTAATTTATGTATTCAGTGACTGTTAGGATGCTTATAAGGTGCTAATTCAGTTATCTAATTTAGCATGGTACTTAACAGTTCTCTAGTTCATTAATGTACTTAGTACTTATTAGAGTTCTACAAGATTTACATCTTTAAGAGAGCATATATAAGTTAGGAGCCTCAAACAGGATTCAGTCTGGGACATTCAGAAGTTATTCTATTTTCCACCTTTGTGCTGGCTGGAGTCTTTTGGAGGAAGCTAGAGACAGAAGCTGGCAGAGGCAAAGGACTAGTGGCAAGAGCTCTTGGAACCAAGGAGAGAGATAGGTCTCTAATAAAGCTAACCAGGCCCAAGGAAGGACACAATAAAGGATTTGGATTTTAATTCCTGGCTGCATTTGGGGTGATAACTGAAACTAAGGCTGCCTCCAGAAGCCCCCAAGAAACCTGCTCCCAGAGAACATCACATTTCAGAGAAGAACATTACAAGTGACATACCAAACTACCATAAAATTTTTACAGAACTAGAAAAAAATAATAAAATTCATCTGCAAAAACAAAAGGTCAAGCATATTAAGGAAATTAAAAAAAAATGAAGAGAGAACCATTTAGCTATACCAGATTTCAAAATGTATTACAAAGCAGTAATTATCAAAACAATCTTGTACTATTTAAGAAACAGAATGGTAGATCAGTGGAATAGATTACATACATAATATATTATAGTAAATGGTCACAGAAATATAGCAAATGATAATCCCAAAGATACAAGTTTTGGGGACAAAAACTTCTGGAAAAACTGGAAATTTGGCAGAAACTAGGGACAGACCTATATAGCAAGATACACTATAAAACAAGCTAAGGTTGAAATGCATGTGTGATTTATACATAAAAGATAATGCCATAAACAGATTAGGAGTACATAATTCATCTGTCAAATCTATGGGCATGCAAAGAATTTAAGACCAAACAAGTTATAGAAAGTATTGCAAAATATAAAAGAGAAAATTTTGATTATATAAAATTTAAATAACTTTTTATGCAGAGAAAACCACACAACCAAAATTTAAATGAAACTGGAAAACTGGCGGAAAATTTTTGTAACAGGCATCTCTGAAAAAGTGTTCATTTCTCAAGTTTATAGAAAACTGAGTCAAATTTATAAGAATATAAGTCATTTCCCAATTGATAAATGGTCAAAGGATATGAATGGGAAGTTTTCAGACAAAGGAATCAAAACTATCAATAGCCTTATAAAATGCTCTAAATCACTGTAGATTAGAGAAATAAAAATTAAAACAACTCTGAGATACCATTTCACAAATATAAGATTGGTAATATGACAAAAAAGAGAAATAATAAATGTTGGAGATGTGAGAAAACTGAGGCAATGATGCAGTGTTGGTGGAGTTCTGAATTGATATAATCATTTTGGAGAGCAATTTGTAACTTTGCCCAAAGAGCTGGTATAGAACTGTGTATGTCTTTGACCCAGCAATACTACTACTACATTTGCATCCCAAAAAGATTTTTTAAAGGGAAAAGGACCTATTTGTACAAAAATATTTATAACAGTTCTTTCTGTGGTGGCTAAGAAGTGAACATTGAAGAGATGCCCATCAATTGGGGAATGGCTGAACAAGGTATGATATATGAATATAATGGAATACTATTCCTCTATAAGAAATGATTATTAGGCAGATTTCAGAAAAAAACATGGATTAAAATGAACTACAATATTATATAATGAAGAATTGCGAATGACATAGCTATTCTCAGCAATAGTGATCCAAGAAAATCCCAAAGAACTCATGATGAAACAGGCTATCTACCACCAGAGAAAGAGCTGTTATTATCTGCATAAAGACTGCACATGTATAACTTATATCAGATTGCTTTTCATCTGGGAAGAGAAGGGAGGAAGCTAGGGATAGAATTTGGTAAACAAAACTTAAAAAAAAAACATGTTAAAATTGTTTTAACATGTATAGGGAGAGGGGAGAAATAAAATATTTTAAGAAGTTAAAGTAGCCAGAAATGTTTTTTTTTTCTTTCTTATACATTCTTTTTTTATATATACATTTAAAGTCAAGTAAAACATTCTATATTAGCTATGTTGTGAAAAAGTAAAAAACAATATGCTTCAATTGGTATTTCTCTCTCAGAAGGTGGATAGCATTTTTCATTGTGAGTCCTTGGAACTATCTTTGATCATTGTATTGATTGGAATAACTTAGTTTTTCACAGCTGATCACTGTTATGTTGTTGCTTTTTGAAACCATCTTGTTCATCATTTCCTACAGCACATTTCCTTCCATCACAACCATATATGACAAATTGTTCAGCCATTTCTCAACTGATGAATATCTCAATTTCCAATTCTTTGCCACACACAAAAAGCAGTGATAAATGTTTCTGTCCTTTTACTTTTTCTTTGATCTCTTTGTGATATAAAATAGTATTGCAGAGTCAATGGGATTGAACAGTTTAAAAACCTTTTGGCATAGTTACAAATTGTTCTCCAGAATGGCTGAACCAGTTCACAACTTCACCCAATAGTACATTTATGTTCCACTTCTTTCCACATCCCTTCCAACATTTGTCCTTTTTCTTTTATCATGGTAGGCAATGTGATGTGTGATGTAGTACCTGATAAATTTTTTATTTAAATTTGGTTTAATTTTATATTGATCATTTTTATTTTAATTTTCATTTCTCTAATCAATAGTGATTTAGAACATTTTTCATATGACTTAATATTTTGGAGAAGTATTTCTTCTGAATTTTGTTTTTCTTCTGAAAATTATTTATAAACTTTGACCATTTATCAGAGAATGGCTCTTATTTTTATAAATTTGGCTCAGTTCTCTAAATATTCAAGAAATTTCTCAAAGAAATTTGTTATAAATTGTTCCCCTCACTTTCCTGCTTTCCTTTCTATTTTGGCTATATTTATTGTGTAAAATCTTTCAAATGTGATGATCAAAATTACTCATTTTGCCTTCTGGAATTTTTATCTCTCTCTTCTTTGGTCATATTCTGTTCTCTTTCTCATAGATCTGATCAGTAAGTTTTTCCATACTCCTATAATTTGTTATATCACCCTTTATATCTAAACCATGTACCAATTTTGACCCTATCTTGGCATGCAACTTTATTCTGATGAGATGTTGGTCTACACCTATTTTTTTGCCATTCTGCTTTCCAATTTTCCCAGCTGTTTTTAATCAAATAGTTGCTCCAAAAGCTTGGATCTTTGAGTTTATCAAATACTAGATTATTATGATTATTTAGTAAACTATACTATAGTAAATAAGTACTTTATTTCTCTGATCAACCACTCTATTTCTTAGTACCACATTTTAACGAGCACCATTTTGTAGTATGGTTTCAAATTTGGAACTGCTAGGCTAATTTCTTTCACATTATTTTTTCATTGATTCCCTTGACATTCATGATCTTTTGTTCTTCTAGATGAACTTTGTTATTATCCTTTCTACTCTATAAAATATTTTAGGTAGGATTGTCATTTTTATTATTCAGCCTACCCATGAGCAATTAATATTTCTCCAATTTAGATGTCTTTCTTTGTATGGTTTGTAATTATGTGCATATAGTTCCCAAGTGTGTCTTGGCAGGAAGATTTATATTGGCTGTAGTTATTTTAAATGGGATTTTTCTATCTTTTTTTGTTAGCTTTTGGTAATATATAAATGGTGGTGTTTTGTATGAATTTATTTTATATCTTGTAACTTTGCTAAAGTTGTTTCAACTAGTTTTTTAGTTGATTCTCTAGTGTTCTCTGAGTATGCTCAGAATGATAGTTTTGCTTCCTTGTTGCTTATTTATTCCTTCAATCTTTTTCTTTCTTATTGCTATAGCTAATAGTTCTAGTATAATATTGAATAATAACGGTTATAATGAACACCTTTGTTTCACCTCATAATGGAAAGGCTTCTATTTTATTTCTACTACAGTTAATGCTTTCTAATGACTCTAGGTAGATTATTTTTTATCATTTTAAGAAAAGTTTCATTTATTCTTATGCTTTCTAGTATTTTTAATAGAAATGGCATCATATTTTGTCAAAAACTTTTTCTACATCTATGGATATAACAATAACTTTTGTCAGGAATGTCTTTACTTAAAACTTTTTGGAAGGAAAATTCAGAATATAAAACAAAGTGATGTAAAAAGAACTAAGATATGATGAACACAAGTATGTTTTGATACAAATAGAGGTACATTCTCTATTCAACAAGAATAACAAAATATTCTTCAAATGTTATAATCATATACTTGAGAGCAATTGAAAAAAATTATATTCATGAAATAAATGCTGGTTAGAAAGATAAGGTATTTCCCAAGCTTATATAAAACAGATAAAACCAGAATAGGATTTAGGGTATCTGAAGACTTCGTTCAGTAACCATATCAGCTTCCTTTGCCTTTGTAAATATCACGATCATTTTTCCCAATCATAGGAGAAAGCTACATTTTCTTTCCTTTGCTCTGAAAATTATTCAAAAAATGACTTGACTTAATGAGACACTGGATGTGGAAAGAGCACAGACAGGATAAAAAGAGCAGCCTTACATAATAAAAAACATTAGACTTAAGCAGTAGGGTATCAAATTTAAATGGATGAGAGGCCATCTAGTCCAATCTGTACCACAAAAATCATCTCTTCCTACTATCTTGAGAGGCTTCTGGAAAGATCTTCAATGAAGATGTACCTACTATCTGCTCTGGCAGATTCTTTTAAGTTTTTGGATTGCTCTAATAGGAACTTTTTTTCTGCTGTCAAGCTTAAATTTGCCACCTTGTAACTTTTACCTATAGTTTTTGGTTTTTTCCTCTGAAGCCAAGCTGAACAAATCTATTCCCTCTTCCATATGAGAGCCTTCAAAATACTTTAGATGGTCATTATGTCTACACTCCTATAGTAATTCTTTCCTCTTTTTTGAGTTTGAGTCCCCACTCCAAATCAATCTGGTATTTCATATGTGAACCATTAGGCTAGACTTTTTTTGAATTGTACTGGATCTTATTGAAGTGGTGTTTGTAGCATAGCTAGGTTCTGATTAGTGTGAATAATAAACCCATGAAATGATCATGTTATTTGAATTTAAATTACATGTGAAATATGGCAATTGGTTCCAACCCAATAGAAACATGTAGTCTTAATTAGAATGATTTACAAGATTATTCACATTAAGAGGGCCAAGCTGTATTCTGAGTCAATGAAATAAGCACTACATCATTTACAAAATGGAACATCTAGAAGACCTCAACTTTTATGGAGAATCCCTGTTGTACTTGCAATTCATGCAAGACATTATTTAATATGCATGTCTTCTGTTCTATTAATTTATTAAATGCCCTACTCTATTTTATTAAAATTATCAACCCCATTAAAATTTATGTTTAGCAAATTATGTTTTTTATTAAATGCCCTACTCTATTTTTATTAAGTTCATTAATTTTATTAAAAATCAGAGAGTCATTAAACAAAATTTGGTTCAATTTTTGATTGTTGGAAAAAAAATAAAGTGGCAATAAAAACAGGTCAACAATTAATTATGTGCTCTGATTTAGAAGATTGTGAAAGACTGTTACCTTCTCATATATTCTTCAGGAATACTTTCAACACATATGTAGGTCATTGTTATAAAAATTCTTTTAAAAATCATAGGCTATTAGTTGGTGATGTCTATTGATCAATTTTGCAGTGGCAATAACATTAATTTTTTTCTATATTTTCCAACATAATTTTTAGTCTTTCCAATACTCACTTTGTTAAAATCAAATTATTTTATGTATTATATGTGAATTTGTAGAATTTCTCTCCTTCATCTTTTGGAACCTGCATGAACATATAGGAACATAAGCTTACATTTATTTACATGGTGGTCTTTCTGTCATATTTATACATCATGAGCAAAGGAAAGTGAAAATATCAAGATTTTGTGCCTCTTTGTTAACTTAGGTACACAATGAAATAAACTCTTTAAAGTTATTTGTCTAAGGAGAATCTGTGAAACAGCATTCCATTTAACTACAACTTGTTCTAACCAGTTTTATGGAGAGAATAGTAATAATGCTTTCTCTAAGAGCATGCCATCTCATTGATAACTAGACCTCATATTTATAGTGCCATCAGTCAAAATATTTTAAATAGGCCAAACATTAGCCTCCTCTGCCTGTATACTTGCTGATGTCATTGGAGGAGAAGTAAAAGGGAACAAAATTAGAAACAAAATGTATTATTGTTCCATGACTTGCCATGGCCAAAGAATTCTGCAACAAGTGGCAAACCTATTACTCTTGTCAAGGATTTAAAAAAAGTTTGTCATTGTGGGAAAAAGTGAGACATCTCAAATGCCCATCCCCATTTCCCACTAATGTTTCAACATGGATTTTTCATGTAATTTAAACTCTGTGCCTCAGTTTCGTCATCTATAAAACTGACTGGAACCTCCAAGGCCCTTCTGGCTATAAATCCTATCTTTTTTTTTCCATACATGACATAGTATTACCCAAACCTTTTTTCTTTTAAACTGAGTAGATTGATAATGCTTTTAAAACATAAGAATTCTCTGAATCTCCTTTCAGGCATTCACTTGTATTGATTTTCATTATAAATATCACATTTCTAAATTTGTAAAATATGTCTCACACAGATGAACTTATAAGTCTGTTACTTAGAATAATTAGGCTTCTCTCATTAAATTGTTTTGATCTTATTTTATATTGAACAGACTAATTAAAATGCTTATTTTAAAAATAGTCAATTTTCTTTTTTTTTTTTTAACATCTTCAGAGTCCTAGGTGTTTTTATGCCATGCTACTGTCAAGACTGATTTCTAGAATTACTTGTATACCCATAGGGGAAAGGAATATGAGGAAAAAAAAATTATATAGTGTCTTTTATGTATAAGGTACTATGCTATATTTTCTTCTTTGAGCCTCACAAAACACTGCAAGGTAGGTATTATTACCCCCATTTTACAGTTGAAGAAATGAGACAAATAGGGATTAAACAACTTGCCCAATATACAGCTAGGGTCTGAGGCTGGATTTGAACTCATCATCTTGACTCCAGGCTCTGTGCCCCCTAGATTCCAGAACTCTGCAAAGTTCATAGCATTAAACTCACTCTTTAAACCCTGCTCTTTTCCTTTTAGGCTTTAATATATTAAGAGAAGTGCAATGGTCACAACTTGCCTAGATTTGGATATGGACTGCAGTCCTAAGTGTCAATACTAGAGCTCCGAGGAGCACTAGCAGGCCAAAGCTTGTAACCACAGGGAAGCTGGGACCTTCGTCACAGTTTCACGGAGAGAAAAGTGTGCTTCTGGTCACTCACAGACCACAACTTATGCAAGGAGAGTAGTAAACACACTTCTCCCTAGCTTCTATCACCTTGGAAGAACTGAAAGTATGTAGGTCTCCAGAAGTATATCTGAAATGGCTACACAAAAAATTTTGGAGTTTGGGAAAGTGACCTCTCTATTCTGGAAGCAGAATCCCTACTTTATCATAGTTGAAATAAGACCAAAAATAAACTGGAAAAATGGAAAAAAAAAAAAAAAACCCAGCAGAAAAAAAAAATCGATTGTGAGATCGATCGTGACCATAAAAAGTTACCATGGTGACAGGGAAGATCAAAACACAAAATAAGGAGAAGACAACAAAATCAAAACTGCTATATCTGAAGCCTTTAAGAAAAACATAAATTGGTCTCATGTTATGAAAGAGTTCAAAAAGGATTTTAAAATCAAATAAGAAAGGTAGAGGAAAAATTGGAAAGAGAAATTAGAGTGATGAAAGAAAATCATGAAAAAAGATTCAACCATTTAATAAAGGAGGGGCAGAAAATACACTGAAGGAAAAAATACCTTAAATACAAAATGGACCAAATGGTAAAAGAGCACAAAAATTCACTGAGGAAAAGAATTCCTTAAAATGTAGAATGAATCAAATGGAAAAGAGATACAAAAGCTTATTGAAGAAAATAACTTCTTAAAAATCAGAATTGGACAAATGGAAGATGATAACTTTGAGACATTAAGAAGCAATAAAAAAAAATCAAAAGAGTGAAAAAAAAAAGTGAAATACCTCATTTAAAAAACAAATGGCCTGGAAAATAGATCCAGAGAGAGAACTTAAAAACTATTGGGTATCTGAAAGCCATGATCTTAGAGCTTAGTTATCATCTTTTAAGAAATTATCAAGGAAACTGGAAAATAACACCAGAAACTCAGGATATACCTACATCTCACATCCAGTAACAAAATAAGGTCAAAATGGGTACATGATTTGGACATAAAGGGTGATACCATAAGCAAATTAGGAGAAAAAGGAAGCATTTATGACCAAAGAAGAGCTAGGCCATTATAAAATGTAAAATAGACAATTTTGATTACATTAAATTGAAAAGTTTTTTGCACAAACAAAACCAACACAAACAAGATTAAAAGAGAAACGTAAAGCTAGGGGAAAATTGTACAGGCAGTATTTTTGATAAAGGCCTAATTTTCTAAAATATATAAAGAACTAGGTCAAATTTATAAGAATATAAATTATTCCCCAATTGATAAATGGTCAAAGGATATGAACAGACAATTTTCAGATGATAAAATTAAAGCCATCTATAGTCATATGAAAAAATGTTTTAAATCCCTGGAGAAATGCAAATTAAAACAATTCTGAGGTACTATCCATACCTCTCAGATTGGCTGATAAGAAAAGATAAATGTTTGAAGGGATGTCTGAAAACTGGGATACTATTGCATTGTTGGTGGAATTGTGAAATGATCTAACCATTCTGGAGAACAATTTGGAACTATGCCCAAAGGGCTATAAAACTGCATACCCTTTGATCCAGCAGTGCCATTATGCAGTCTGCATCCTAAAGAAATCATAAAAGAAGGGAAAGGACCCATAAGTGCAAAGATGTTTGGAATAGCATTTTTTGTGGTAAAAAGGAAATGGAAAATGAGTGGATGCTCATCAATTAGGGAATGGCTGAATGAGTTGTGGTATATGAAGGTAAGGGAATTATTATTGTTCTATAAAAAATAATGAACAAGCTAATTTTAGAAAGTCCTGGAAAGATTTAACCAAATTGGTGCTGAATGAAACAAACAGAACCAGGAATACACTGTACACTGTAACAGCAAAGTTGTGTAATGATCAATTATGAAAGATTTGATTCTTCTCAATGGGTCAGTGATCCAAGGCTATCCCAATAAACTTTGTATAGAAAACACCACCTGAACTCAGAGAGAGAACTATGGAGAATGAATGTAAATCAACACATTTGATGTTCACTTTTTTTTCTTTTTCTTTTTTTTTCTCTTGTGCTTTTTTCCTTTTGTTCTTATTTTTCTCTTCCAACATCATAAAGAAATGTGTATTTTAAAAATGAATATACATGTATAACCAGAAAAAACAAAACAAAACAATCAAAAAAGAAATCATCAAAGAAAACTACCTTGATGTTCTAGACTAAAGGGTAAGATAGAAATGGAAAGAATCTACTGATCACATCCTAAAAGAGATACCAAAATGAAAATTGCCAAGAATATTGTAACAAAATTGCAGCGCTCCCAGGTCAAGAAGAAAACATCGCAAGCAGCCAAAAAAAATTTTTTTTTTCAAATTAGGCAGCCATAGTCAGGATAACACAAGATTTGGCAGGGTAACAAAAGATTCTATGTTAAAGAACTGGAGGGTTTAGAATATGATATTCCAGAAGGCAAAAGAGCTAGCATTATGACCAAGAATCATGTTCCCAGTAAAATGGGGATAATCCTTTAGCATAAGAAGGCAAATGGGAAAGAGAAATCATAAAGGATTCGATAAGGTTAAACTGTACATTCCTACATGGGAAAATAATACTTGTAACTCCTAAAAATTTGCTCATTATTAGGACAATTAAGAATATAGAAAGAGGGGCAGCTAGGTGGTGCAGTGAATAGAATACCAGCCCTGAAGTCAGGAGGACCCGAGTTCAAATCTGGTCTCAGACACTTTAACACTTCTAGCTGTGTGACCCTGGGCAAGTCACTTAACTCCAATTGCCTCGTTAAAAAAAAAAAAAAAAAAAAAAAAGAGTATAGATAGAAATATAGAAAGAGGGCCAGGGTGGTGTGAGTTGAATATGGAGTATTTTCTAAAATATTTAAATTAAAGGATGAGGAGCAGTGCACTGGAAGAAAGGGAAAGGGAGAAGTAGAATGGAGTAAATTATCCTCCATAAAATAGTTTTTCAGTGAAAAGGAAGATGGGGAAGTTGCTGGGGTTGGGGGGAAGAGTAGGAATGTTACTCTCACTGGTATTGACTCAAAGAGGGAATAACAAATAAACTCAGTTGGATATAGAAATCTATCTTATTATACAAGTAAGTAAGAGAGGAAGGGGATTAGAGAGGAGGGAAGGGGGCTGATAGAAGGGAGGTTAGATTGGGGAAGGTAAAAGTAATTAACAAGACACTTTTCAGCATAAACAAGGTGAAAGGAGAGCATAGGATCAAGAGGGGTAAACAGGATGGAGGAAATGCACAGTTAATCATAACTGATAATTTAACAGCAACTTTCTCTGATACAGACCTCATTTCTCAGAGAATCAAATTAAATTTATAAAAACAAGATTCATTTCTCAATTGATAAATGGTCAGAGTTCATGAAAAGGCAATTTTCAGCCAAAGTAATCAAAGTTATCTATAATCATGTGAAAAAATGCTCTACATTACTAGAATATAGAAATGCAAATTAAAAACAATTCTCAGTCACCACTCCACACCAATCAGATTGGCTTAATATGACAGAAAATAAAAATGACAAATGTTGGAAAGTATATGGGAAATTTGAGACACTAATACTTTGTGGGTGAAGTGTTATACTGATTCAATCATACTGTGGAACAATTGGAACTGTGCCCAAAGGCCAAGCAATAGCACTAGTAGGTCTGTATCCCCAAGAAAAAACCAAAGAGGACCCGTATGTACAAAAATTTTTATAGCACTTCTTTTAGTGGTGGCAAATAATTTTAAATTGAGAGATGTCAATCAATTGAGGAATAATTGAACAAGTCATATATAAGTGTGATGGAATACTATTGTGCTATAAGAAATGAGGAGTAGGATGCTCTCTGGAAAACCTGAACTTAAATGAACTGATACAAAGTGAAATGATCAGAATCAGAAGATTATATATAGTAATAGCAATACTGTATAATGATCCACTGTGAATGATTGCTATTCTCAGTAATACAAAGATTCAAGACAGTTCTTCAGAATGCATGATGAAAAATGCTATCCATCTCCAGAGAAGTTTGGGGTGGGATTTGTTTGAATGAAGTTCAAAACACATTAAAAAAAAAAAAAAAAAACAACTTTCTCTTTTTTGATCTTTTTTCACCTCATGACTAAAAGAAAAATAAATTTTGCATAGTTGCACATGTACAATCTATAACAAAATAGCTTGTCTTCTCAATGAGGGCGGCAGGGGAGGGAAAGAGGAGAGAAGTTAAACTCAAAAAACTTTTTTATTTTAAAAATTTTGTTTTAGAACTCAAAAATTAAAAAAAAATGTTAAAAAATTTTTACATGTAATTGGAAAAAAACAAGTAAAACTTTAAAAATTAATATTTAAAAGTATGAGATGAATGATTAAACAAGTTTTGAGGATACCCTTCTTCTGCAGCATCTCAAGAATAGTAGAAGAGTAGATCTTTAATGCCACTTGTTTGAAGTTATTTTCATTTCACTCAGAGAGCAATGATAATGATACTTCACCATCTCTGACCTCAAGGCCGCTTGAAAGCTCACAGACACCATCTTATGACTATGACCAACCCTCTGAGGTAAGCAGGTGTTTACAGATGTTAAGTCTTAGAGCTGGCCACCATCTGAAAAGTTCAATTTTCCTATTGTACAGTTGAGCTGAGGCCCAGAAAAAGTTAACGGGCCTGAGATGATAGAATGTTTGAATTCAAAGGGATCTAAGAAGGGGCCAGGCCAGGCTGAAAACCAAGCCTTTTAACTATTAGAAGCCTTTTCTTTGACCCTCCCCTCTTCCAATATTAGGAGCATAGCTTTTTTCCCCTGTAAATACCTATCTATAAAAAAGGCATGGCTTTTTGGCTTACAATCTCATTTTAAATTTTGACTAAACTCACATTTTATTCGCTTCCTAAAATTCTTTTTCTACGAATGTTTTCACTTTCATGGCCAAAGGAGAAGAGATTCAAACTCAGCTTATCAAACCAAGCCAGAAGTTGTCTTTTCCACACTCTATTTAACAAGGAAAACAAAAACAAAACAAAACAAAAAAAAACAACTTGCTTTCAAATATCAGATGTGACTCTGATTTCTTAATTTGACTTTTCTAGGGGATTTAGAAAGAAGTTGGTATATCTCTGTCTACAGTGAAACCAAATCATTCTCGCAGAGGATATACTGAACTCTGTAGCTTTAGAAGCTTGCTCCAAATGCTAGCTCTTAATTACTTCAGATGTACCAGTGATTGGCAGGCAGTAAGTGGAAAATTCTGATCTAGGCTAGCTCCAACTATGCCACAAACTTTGGCTCAGACAAGCTGACCCATATTTAACCTCACATAGGGGACACTATGAATCAGAAAAAGTTAACTCCATTTCAATTTGAAAATAATTTCCACATGTTTAATTTTCCTTTGAACATAACAAAATTTAAACACAGGTTAATATTATTTTTGAAATACTCATTATTTGCTCCAAATTTAGGTTTCTGGGACTATCTGAAGGAATGACAGAATCAGTCATATTACATAGTAAGTAGGTAAGAACTGAATCATCATAATTCTAGGACAGCCTATTTTTAGTTGAGGAAAGTATAAATACTGCTTCCTTTTTTAGAATTATTAGAAATAGTCTTTTTCTTTTAATATAATGAACTAAGGGAGGTGTAAGATGAGAAACTGAAGAAAAAAATATGCAAAAATCAAAAGAAAAAAGTCAGCATTAAGAACAGAGGGTGGGAAGAAAAGGGTAATGGTATTTAGTTTTCTATACAAGATATGCCTTCAGATTGGATGCTCTATCTGTAATCACCATTTTCTTTTTAAACATCTTAAACTACAGTTCTCCCTAGTAGCTCTGAGACTTTCTCAAAATCCGACTTAATTTTTGATTGAGAAGGGAAGAAATGGAGAATGTAATTTACTATACACCACACTTGAAGCTTATTTAACAGGAGAATAAAAATTTGCTTGTTGATAAAGCTCTATAGCAACATAACCTTGTAATTCAATCTTCACACTGTATTTAAGGGAGGAGAACGATCCCAAGTGGTATTTGAAGCTTCAGACAGAATTTCTGGCATCTTATTGTCAGATGGAAGAGAAATAAAAGTACAGTCACTATTCTTGGAAAAGTAAATGCTAGGGCAACACAAGTTAATTCAGTTATGTAAGAATTATTAAGTGAACTATTCAAATAAAATGAGAAATCTGGACTCTAAATAAAGTTAATTAGAACATGCTTAATTTAGCTGAACTGTTACATCTAACTTTAACATTAAACATGATAGATACATTTTCAAGATGGTTTATAAATAATTTGTTAAATCACCAAAAAATATCAATTATAATTAAGGTATTAACTAGTTTTATTTTTTTTTAATGGCTAACTTAAAAACTCCAAGTAAGTCAATATTAAGCTGAATGAAAGGTATGTTAGGAAATAAACATATGCTAAATGACAAATTTGCTCTAACATTAATCTACATAACATGTCTCTTATAGTAACCATTTTTATTTAAATAAAAAGGGGGAATGCTATTTGTTCAAATTAAGAGGACTAAAAATTAAGTTTTAAAATTACTTTTGAAACACAAGAAACAATTATGCAATTTTAGTTAGAGCTAAATATGCTTTCTGAATACTTCAAATATAGTTCTTTCACATTTGTTTCAAAAAGCAATTTTCTTTTGAAACTAGTGCTTAAAAATTTTTTAAAGCTTATTTAGGAGATTTACACTATCAATTTTTTATATTATATAAACTACAATAGCATTAGGCAAAATTTTTTTATTTTCCTAAGATTTCTGTTCTTATAGACCTTAGAAAATAAAATATGGAGAATGCCTTATGTTTAGTCTTTTTCTTTACAAGTGTTCTTACTCATAAAAAATTGTATTTCCTGAAGAATTTTGAGTGTTGGCTATACATTTTCTTCTCTATGATTGTTCAATCAATTCACCAGAATAAAGAACAAGCTTAATATTACACTCTGTCCTGAAGGTTTCTGAAATCAAGACTCATTCTTTCTACTTCAAAGATCATCTTCATTAAAATAGCCAGATAATTGCCAGAGGATAATTATGATTCTATAATTATTATTGTTGGTGACTGCAAATGATTCACTTAGAAGAATGTAGCTTGATTTTCTATGACTAACCCTGAAGGAACACAATCAAAAATTTGTTTTGACTAGTATTCTGAACAAACTTGACCTAGAAGTCACAGAGGAAAAAATCCATAGGGGAAAACAAGACCCAAATGACTTAACTCAGTGATTCTAAAGTTTACAAATCAGTACAAAGATCCTTCAGGTATCAGAAAGTCAGCCAGAAATTCATCATTTTCCTTTGCTTATGTAGGAAAAAGATGTCCAGAGAGTAGTCATTTTGGTCCAGGACAAGAGTTCTTAACCTGGTATCTCCTGCCCTGTTTTTTTCCCCCCTGCCTTCTGTTAAAAACAAAAAATCTTGATCACTCTATTTCAAGATCACTGGTTTCCTTTTGTATGGTTTGTATGTTTCTATGTATATTGTACATTTATTTAAAAACACGATTCTGAGAAGAGTTCAATCGCTTCTCCAGACTGTTAAAGGGGCCCAGGCCACAAAAATGCTTAAGAATTTTGGCAACAGCAGAAAAGGAGGAATCCTAGTGTGAACATCCTGCTTTGCGCACATTCCTTCAATTTTCTAAATATTTTGCACCTCTCTAGGCTATTTAATCTTGTATTATTACCATGTAATCAAGGCAGAATGGAAGGAGATAGAAAAAAAGAAAAACCAAGCCCCCAATTCTCTGATCTGTTGTGTGTGGATGGCCCCTTCCAATTGGTTCACTACCAAAAGGAGTGTTTTTATGTACAAAATTGAGTGTTGAATAAAGAAAATGATACACTTCACTCTGCCCAGCTCAGAGCATCTGGAGTACTGTGTTCATTTGTGGGTAACATTTTAGGAGATATTGTCAGAGTAGAGTATATTCAGACCAAAAATCATGTCATAAGAGAAAAGTTGAAGGAGTTAATTTAGCCTGGGGAAAAGACAGGAAATCACTTTCTTTGGCTAGATGATGGATTGCTATATGAAATTCAGAAGAGCTAAGATCAAACTTTTTCTGCTTTCTTCTGGAGGGCAAAGTCAGGACTACTGGGGAAAACACAGGCAGATTTTGGCCTCAACATACAAAACAATTTCTTAATAATTTATTAAGTTTTCCCAAATGAAATAGGCTGCCTTGAGAGATAGGGAGATTATTACAAATTTATAAGAAGAAGCTGGTCGGCTCCTTGCCCATGATGTAGATGGGTTTCATATTCAAATACACACAGTATGAATAAAGCTAACACTGGAGATCCTTTAAAATCTATAATTTATAGCCCATGAGAGGTATATGCCTTAATGGGCAAAAAGTGGTCAAAAAATTTAGACAGTTTAAGGTTATAACCTCCCTTGGAGACAGGAATCTGAATCTTTTTAGGAGAAAGCATAGAATAGTGGAAAGTGTATTGAGAGAATAAGAGGACCTGAACCCAAATCCCAGCTCCACTACTTTCTTATCATGGGTGAATCATAACTTGTTGAGTTTCAGTTCATCTCTAAAATGAGGACTAACTTCAGTGGTCTCTACAGAACCTTCCAACTTTAAATCTATAATCCTGTGACTCTTAATTTTAGAGGATGCAAAATGGACCATACTTCTAGGTTTCTGTGCAGTCAGTTTTAAATACAGGCATATAGCTATATTTAATACATAGTGTGTTTAAATATTTCCTAAAAACCAAAGATTCTGTAGAGATTACCTCATTCTAGAGCAAACCTCCTTAGAAAATTTTATAGTTTTACATTTTAAATAAGTGTGATCACTAAATTTAACTTGACAGTTTATAACAATTTACATTTGAAAATGATTTGTAGCAAAGAGACATTCTACTTGTTTATATCTTAAAATTTTTGCATCCTTCTTTATATGTCAGGCTCAAAAAATTAATTCCAGTCAAAGAAATTTTAAAAATTTAAAATAAATGTAAAAATTAAAGTTCAAGGAAAAATAGAGGTGAAGATAACTGAGCACCCAAAGCCTAAATGGTGAATGACTAAATTCTGTTTATGTGATTGTTTTTAAGAATTTTTAAAATATATTAATCCAGACAGATCTAATTCTGTAAAAATTAAGAAATAACTTCAACTTCCTTAAAACAAGGTACTCTCATGATAGACATCATTAGACAAAATCTTGTTACAAAATCCTCTACTTTATCTATTCTAATTCTGGGTACATTTAATGTATGTTTGAGCAAGCTAACAAATTCTGTGGACTCCTTGACTGCAATAGAAGGAAAAAAAGAAATGAGAATGCATATATGAATATACAACTTGTCCCTCAAACATTAATCCTACTTAACTTATCAAATTTTTCATTTTCTTGGAAAATTCCAAGAAAAAAGAAAATTAATTAACATAGATCAATGAACAGTAATCAGTAATTCGACTTTAACTTTAGATGCCTGGAAATAAATGGGGTAGAAATAAACTGATTTGCACATGCCCCAAAGATATTAAAGACAGAAAGACCAAAACACTATTGGTAGTACCTTTTGTAGTGGTACAGAACTATAAACAATGTAGATAGCAACTGGGAAATAGTTGACAAAAAAATCATGGTATATGAATGTAATGAAATACAATTGTATATTTAAAAAAGTCAGCTTTGAGGAATTAAAAAAGTGAGATTTGGATGAACAAATTCAGAGCTAAATAAGCAGACCAAGAGAATAACATAGAATGATGTTAATACAAATGAAAAGATTAAAAGGTAGTGAAATGCTAGAATGATGGAAATAGAAAGATGATTTGGAATAGATAACAAAACGTCCTTTCTCCTTTATGACAAAAAAGTGGGGTACAAGGCAGCTAGGTAGTGCAGTATACCAGTCCTGAAATCAGGAGGACCTAAGTTCAAATGTGATCTCAGGACTTCTTAGTTGTGTGACCCTGGGCAAGTCACTTAACTCCAACTGTCTCAGGAGAAAAAAAGTACGGTAGTGCTGGAATAACATAGTGTACACACACACACACACACACACACACACACACACACACTGTCAGCACATCTCATAAGGATGTTTTGCTTTTTTTTTTTTAAATAGGAGAGAATGAAATTATAAAGACAAAATTATCAAAACATAACAGGTAAGAGAAGGTAACAAAAATAAGTTAAAAATAAATGGGTGAGTAAAAATGAATGAATTGTAGATCTTTTAAAAAAGGTTATGTAGTTTTAAAGTTTTTTTCAAATTTGAGCAGAGAAATATTTTTCTTAGAAAACTGTTCATAATTCCACATTTTTATTTGTAAAAGGGTATTGCTAAATAAAAGGAAGTTTTAGAAATTGGATTTAGGGATTTCTTTTGGTGGTTGTTTTTTTGAGATTGGATCATTTATCTTGTATATGCTAGAAGTGAGTGGTCACTCATAAGCCTGAATACAAAACTGGCTTATTTTGTTCTATTTCTGCAACTGAGCTAATTCAACTCTATACTGTTCCTCCATTTGGGGACCGTTGGCTCTTATTTGTGCCAGACTTAGTGCAAATACTGCTGCTAAGAACATCTAAACTTAGGAAATATCTCTCAGTTTTAGGCCTTCATTGGCAGCAGGGATTATAGGCCTGTTTTCATTTCATAACAGACTAAATATGCCACTCAATCTCCCCTCCCCTCTCCCCCCAATGAATTTGCTGAGCAAATCCTTTCCCCACCAACAGCACAAAAAGTAAATGGTGGTTGCCTCTCTTTTTCTTCAATTTTCTTAGTTGAATGTGAGGGCTCTGATCTTAGGCATTAAAAATCCCTCTGTCCAATTTTTCATTGATACTATAGATGAGCTAATGGGAATTCCAAATTAGTTGAGGAACACAATGAGGTTTTATTGCATATGTTTTACTATATTGGACACAGCAAAATATTTCATTGTAGTATGTTAGCCATTTTGTCTGCTATTAATATTTCAAATTTAACATACTACAGATGTCCTATTTTATTTGTAATCTGGACTACATTCTTGCACTGTTAATAATAGCATCCCTATATAATTTCTGATGTCAAGCAACAATAGTACTTCCCACAAATCTAGAATTTTTATGAGACAATTTCAAAGTAACTAATGGCAGTATTTCATTTTATACTTGTGAAAACTGCAGATTAAAAGACTTAAAAATTTGGAAGTCTACAAATAAAAACAAAACAAAACAATCTAGTAGACTAAATAGAGGACAGGTCTCAGGAAAAGTGAATTCTGACATTTCCAGGATAATACATGATTTGACATTGAAAACATTTCTTAAATTTCCAAAGGTGAAGAATCAATAGTTTCCCCAATGAAAAAAGTAGGGATACACAATATAATTAGTTACACAATGTGAAAATTGAGAGACTTAGAAGAGAGGATCTGTGGTTCTATATGACATTAAAAACATGCAGGAAATAATCTTAAAACTAAGACAATGGCATAATGAGTACACATAAAAGAACTAATCAATCATTCTCCTATGTTAGAATTCTTTTGGAGAAAACTGCTCAATTTAAGCTTGTTTGTAATGCTAGGGGAAAACACCCTATACTTCAGTTTTAAAAAATATATATTTTTAGCTATTCTCTAATTGATAAATGGATAAAAGAATAGTCAAAATGAGCAGTTTTCAAAGAAAGAATCAAAGCTGTCAATAATCACATGAAAAATGCTCCAAATCAAAAGTTAGAAAAATGAAAATTAAAGCAGCTCTAAGATTCAATAACCATAAAAATAGGAAAGATGACAAAAAAGGATGACATATTGGAGGGACTCTGAGAAAACAAGCACATTAATATCCTGTTGCTGGATCTCTGAATTTATTTGGAAAGCAATTTGAGACTCTACTCTTATTCCTCCCCACTCCTCCAATCACTAATCAGTGCATATCTTTTGACCTGGAGATATAACACCAATAAAACCTTACTCGATGTTACTTTTTCTTACAAATTCTATGAATTGATCTGCTTTCTGTTCCTCACTAGCAACACTGCATCTTCTATTTTGTAAGATTATTTTGAATAAAAATTGCTTTATTCTTTTAATTTGTATCCCTAACACCTAGCCCAGTCCCTGGTACATAATTGCTCAATAAATGCTTGTTAAGCTTGGGTACAAAAATGTTTATCATAGCTCTTTTGGTAGGTAAGAACTGGAAACTAAGGCAGAAGTCCATCAACTTTAGAAGATAGCTTAACAAAAATCATGGTATATGAATGTAACGAAATATTACTGTGCTTCTAGAAAAAACAAAAGAAATGGTTCCAGAGAAACTAAAGAAGCTTTATAAGAACTAAAGATGAGTGAAGTAAGCAGAACCTGAACAATTTATACTAAAACAATATTGGAAAGATAATCAACTTAATTTCAGAGGATCAATGATGAAGCATTTCATTTATCGCCTATTAGAGAGGTAAATAAATATGACATAAAATAAAACATACTTGTTTTGGACAATGAATTTGTTTTTCTTGACCAAGCATTTGTTATGATGGTTTTTTTTTTTTTTAAATTTGGGGGGAGATGAGGGAGCTGGTTAATTAAAAATAAAATTTTAAAATGTGTTTTTTTGCCAGTTTAAAATATAGTATTAAACTTTTCTATAACAGCAGAAATGAAAAATTACTCAAAGCCTCTGCATTTCAGAAGAAGAAAGCAGGAAGCCTTACAAGTTTATGGAATATGAATTCATATAATATTCTAATACTGTGATTATGCTAACGAAAATAAATATTCCTTCAAGTTCAGTTTTGCCAATGACCCCAAGTGAAGTTGAAATATTCTAATATTGGTCAGTGGCATGAACCCCAGGGATAATATCTTTACTCAAATCCTACTGCCTTATTAAGTGAGGTATGTGTGTATATATACATACATACATATATATATATATGTATGTCATGAAGAGATATCGCATTCTTCTCTACATATTAATTTAAAAAATACATAGAACTGAAGCCACCTTCACCCTGACATTTTAAATATTTCATAATGGCTGAATTCTCCTCCAGGCATTGCCACTGAAGACATGAATGGCACAATCCTCCCAATAAAATTTCAAGTATAATGTTCAACCCAGTAATTTCTGCCTAAAAAGGGAAAGCTATGATTCTTAAATTTACAGAGTAAGAAAATGAACACTAATATTGTGTCTTAACAAAGCTGGTAGAAGCATGTGAATGCTAAAATATGACAAATTTTAGTTTGTAGTGTTTTTAAGGGTGCCCACTGATTCCAAAATCAGTTTCTCTATTCTTACAACTTATTCAAATAATAATCATAAACATGAGGCAAAAATTATGAAAATCTGATTTCAGTAGCAAAGTTTAACAGCAAGTGAAATTACTTTCATTTTTACTTTGAAAAGTTTGATGATGAAGAGGAAAATTTTGTATTTTAGATGACAGCTACCAACTTAAATCTCTAAAAAAGAATTATAGACATATGTACTTACTTTGAAAAATTTGACACACACAGATTTTAGGCAAAACTATTTTTAAAATGCCAATTTGTTTAGTCATTTATATATAATCAGTACATCTCACTTTTATCACAGATACAATCTCAATTTTAATTCAACTTCATATAAAATTAAAGTTTTAACTGGCAGATGGTTATTAGAATGGCCTTATCTTGCTTTTTTTTTTTTTTTTTAATAGTGAAACATTTCTGAGATTCTGAGAGACAATTTAAAAAAAGACCCTTATTGACTTGCAACAATGGTGCTAAGAGCTCTCCATGTTGAAAACTGATTATAGTTAAAAGTCTAACTAATGGATAACATGAAGATCATGATCCTAATAGAGCCATCCTTTCTATCAGACAAATTTCTTATACAAGTAGTAAACTGCTTAGTCTGTCATCACTGCAGTAGGGAATAAAATCAGCAAGAAAGATACTTGAAAAATCATCATGACATAAAACAATAACAATTATTTATGCTGCTGCTGCTATAAAATTCGTATACAGGGTTCATTTTTTTTTTTTTTTTTTTTGCACGCAACACTGATTTTTCTAGTGATATTTAACTTTAAAAAGATTTTATGGGTTCTTTAACCCTTGCAGTACTAGTATTTCAAGACTGCCAACCAAAGGTATAATTAGGAGAACATGTCTTTGTCCACAGTCTCCCGAGGAAAGTGCATGACTTCTGTGAGGCCTGGCACATAACATTTCCTATTCCACTTTTTTCTTAAAGGAAACTTTTCCTTTGGTTTCTTGTAGTTTTTCTGTGAGTCTATCTTTTGTTTCTCCCATTTTTTCTGTAATAAGCTCCTTTGTTTCCTCCATTCTGTCCTGTAAGTACTCTTTAACTGGAGGTGGCGTTGACATGTAGCCATGGCTACGAAGATACTTGACAGTAATGGATGTTCCTCCCAAAGTCACAGCGTATCTGGCAGGTGTTGCAATCTTAAAAGAAGGAGTAAACGTAGGGTAGATTAGTTAAGGCAATTGAATGCCAGCAAGAAAGAAGTGAGATTACAAATATAAAGTGTGTCAATGAAGAAATTACTATGATAAATGAACTATTTCCAGGCATTTTGCATATATTTCCTCATCGGATCTTTTTTACTTTGAGTTAGCATTAATAGGAATTAATAATTAATAGGAATTAATGCAGGCACTTTTGCAGATGTAGGAAATGAGGCTCACAAAAGTGAATGACTTGCTCAAGGTCACACTTAGTAAGGTCTGAGGAAGTCTTCTTGACTCCAATTTCCATTATAACATGTTTCTTCTTATATAAAGTTAAGCACTACCACCATGATTTAGAACTGATATGAATAAATTATGCATGCACATTCTATTAAAATATATTTATTGAATAATGCAAACATGTTCCTGGTACCTCTTAAGTTTCCTAAAATGAATTTTGTAGGGGGCAGCTAGATGGTACAGTGGATAGAGTACAGGCCTGGGAGTTAGGAGGAACTGAGTTCAATCTGGCCTCAGATACTTAACACAACCAGCTGTATGACCTTGAGCAAGTCCCTTAACCCCAAATGTCTCCCTCTCCCCCTTCCCCCCCCCCAAAAAAAAAAGAACTTTGTGTATTACATAGCAGCAATAATTTCATAGTTGTAGAAATCTGGCCGAGAACTTGAAGACACACCAGGGTTTAATTTCTTTCTGGCTAAGTGACCCAGAGCAAGTCCTCAGGCAACAGTCTGTTAAGGTTATAAACTGCAGACAGAGTTTTATCACAGGGAATTCTCTATAACAATGAAAGCACAGGCCTCATGTCCCATAACAAACTCTATGTGCTTTTAAAAAATGTTCTGTAGTTTGAAATGTGGTGGTAAATAAATCACACCAAAAAGATAAATTTTTTAGTGTACTTTTAAAAATCAAAAGAACTAGGATTCTTACTATAAAAACCTTGGAAGTTCCTCCTCTCTATCAATAAAAAAATGGAAAAATAATACCACTCTGTTGGCAACAAGAAAAATCTTTGTAGCTATTTTTTAAACTATTCCCAATACTTCAGAAACTTTAGATGCCTAAAAAAACCCAACCAAACAAACAAAAAAGTCAATTTGCTAACAACTAAAAATTCAAATAAAATTAAAGACTCTGAATCTCTCCAAAAGGGATTCCTTCCAAAGGGAAAATTCCTCCAAAACCCAAACCAAAAATACCAAGGGTTAGAATTAAAGAACTATAGGCAGAATATTGGGTAAATGTTAATTTTTACAGAATTTTACTTGCTTTCAAGGTAAAGTTCATTTCATCCACAACTACAGCTTTACGCATACTTTTTTCTTATCTTCCCAAGCCACAGGATAATAAAAACTTCATTTCTTTAGTAAAAAAGTAACTTATTTCTCATGAAGCAGCAAAATAAAAATTGTCATCTTAATTAGGTTCCTGTCTATTATCTTCTTTTATAGTAACAGCTACAGAGAAAAATTGTTAAGAATCATGAGTACCAGGCAAAAAAAGGGCATGTCAATTTTGTAGAGAGTGTGGTAGGAAAGGCACAGAATGCACTGTTGATGAAATTATAAATTGATCCAACAATTATAGAAGAAAATTTGGAATTATGTCCAAGTCACTAAAATATATATATATCAGCAATACCACTACCAGGCATATAGCCTGGTATATGGAAAATACCTATAGGTATAAAAATACTTATGATATGATTTATTGTAGCAAACGCTGGAAGTAAAGTGGATACCCATGAATTGGTGAGATGGTCAAATTATGTATTTGAATATGATGGATTATGATTGTCCCATAAAAATAATAAAAGAAATACATTCAGAGACAATTGAGATGATCTGTATAAATTAATGCAGGAAGATTTAAAGAGGAGTCAGGAAAATTACTTTTACAATGACTATAAGTAGTGTAAAGCAAAACAATTTTGAATGAATTATGAAATGTGATAACTACAATCATAGTACTTCCCAAGTCTTACCATGAAGCAAACTTTCCACTTTCTGAAAATTGATGGACTAGAGATGGAGAAAAAGGCATATTTCCAACTACAGCTAAAGCATGGTTCTGTCTTAACTAAGTTTATTTGAATAAAAGAGGGCTTTTATTCTGGGTAGTCATAGGGGATAGAAGCAATAGGTGATTATTGATATAATAAAAATGGAAAACAAAGAAACATTAAAAAAAAAAAAAACAGCAAAATTGCAAAAACACAGAAGATACCTGGAAGAAGTATACATGAAGATAAACAGACAAGGGGTATTGTACCAATACATTAAATTTAACATACATACACTTTTAAATCTACAATATTCATAGTTTCCATAAAAATAGTGAAACATATAGAAATTTGTCAAATTGTACCTGGTTATCTTATTTGTAGAAAGCTATGAATGACCCAGCTCTTTATTCTAAAACTAACATATGTATTAACATTTTATGAAACAAAAGGGAACTTTAAATTTTAAAAATATAAAACATAACATTATTTCAGCTCAACAAAGAAACTTATGAAGAATTATGTATATTGGTTAGATCTAGGATTCAATGTATTTGTTAAAATACCCACCTTAAACAATGCATATGCAGTTAGTGCATTTCCACCTTGGGAATTTTTCAAAATGTCCACTATACTGTGAGGTAACCCAATAAGTTCCAGAAAAGGAACAACATTGACTCCTCTAGTAAAGAAAAAAAAAGAGAACAATTTACACACATACAAATTCTAAGTTTCTTGAAATGTTTTATGAAAATAATATAATTCGTCTTTGTTTTATTTTTTTAAATTGACTATAACCTACCAAGTACTTTCAGCTGGTAAAAGTTAGCTGTTCCTGTGATAGCATGTTATTAAATATTTCAAAAGTAGAAATATTTAAAATCAATAAATGTGTTTGTGCTACAAGAAAATTAAACTGATTAAGCTAGTTATATGTTTAACATCTTATGTTTCCCTAATTACCATAGTTAGACATTTCTCCTGGGAAAATTAATAGCATGGTCTTTTAATGACTGTTAAGATAGTAAGTATCCTTTTCCCTCCCCTCAAGTAGGAAAAGCAAATGGGAAGAAACCAGCAATCTCTTTGGTTTTAAAGGCAAGTGGTATTTATTTTGATTCAAAATTAATTGTTTCTAGTTTTTATCTTTAATATATAATTCAGACTAACTTTTAAATATAAATAAAAACTGATTTGTATATAGATTGGATAAACATTTAAGCATCACAGGAAGCTGGTATTAATAAGTACTAGAGGTATTCTTATTGTTCCTATTTTATAAGCTGAGCAAATCAAGATTCAGGGAATTTGAATTTAGGCCATGAACCTGAATTAACATTATTTATGATATATTTTTATTGATTTGGTCCAGCATTTTCCAATTACACTTTAATCTGAATTTGTAGTTAAGTTCAATATCTTTGACACAGATGGATAAAGGTGGGATCTAAAGCCAGATTTTCTTTCTTCCTAGTACAGAAGTAACTATGTTGTACTGAGTCTCTTAAAACAAAGATACACTGAAAATGCAAAGGTCATTTTATATTCTACTATCAAAGAATACACTAGTATTCTACATAGTTTGCTAGGAACCTCATCTAAGATTATTAGCCTACATTTAGCCAAATAACCTACAGAATTAATTCTTAAAAAAAAAAAAAAAAAAAAAGAAGGTATTCCCAATTATTCTTACTCTAAACTTTTTTTTTTAAATTTCGTTCTGTTAGTTTAACATTGCTACAAAAAATATGGAAATTAAGAGACAAATTACCCATGATTTTAATAAAGCTAAAAAAAAAAAAATCCACTGAATTTCAGGCCTAAATCATTTGGTTGTATTTGGTATGTGATTAGTAACATAAATCTTTTTTTTTGCCCAATATGAATTTTTGATTAATGTCTCCTTGATATATTTCTATTTATATGACTAAATCTTTATCAAAAATCTGTGCAATTCAGGGCAGCTAGGTGGCGCAATGGATAGAACACTAGCCCTCAAGTCAGGAGGATCTGAGTTCAAATTGGAGCTCAGACACTTAATACTTCCTTAAGCTGTGTGATCCTAGGCAAGTCATTCACCCCCAATTACCTCAGCATACACACACACACACACACACACACACACACACACACACACTGCAATTATCATTAATTATAACATACCACCAGAAAAATTGTTGGAAATCATCTGCTTAACTATTCAAGTGATCCTGTGTGCCTTCAATTTTGAATAAACTCTCCAGGAATAATAAAATCTTACAATTGGAACTAGTCTTAAATTTCCTGGTCCAAATAAAAATTTTCTAATAACATGGGGGGAAAACCAGGTCCCTTCTCAAAGAGATTCCTATAAATGGAAGAATTCTGTTTTGTGACTTGGTACTAGAGAGCTAGGTACACTGTGGTCCTACATGACTCCCGATATAATTACAATACTTAACCTAGTGCCTGGCACATAGTAGGCACTTAATGCTTATTGAATGAGATACAACAAAAGTGTGAAATAACAAGGTTAATCTATACTGTAACATTACCTTCCAACACCAGAATCATCATAAAGAAGTTAAACTGTTTCTAGAGAACAGCTATAATTCTAAAGAACAGCTAGCTGGGTGGAGCAGCAGAAAGAACACTGGAATTGCAAAGATCAATATGCCCTCAGACACTTATAAAATGATAAGAAAAGGGAGGAGCAACTAGGTGGTATAGTGGATAGAGCAATGGACCTGGAGTTAGGAAGTTCTGAGCTCAAAATCAGATACAGTTAGTGATAGCTGTGTGACCTTGGGTAAGTTACTTGCTCTGCTCCTCTTCTGCAAAATGGGAACACAATGGGGAAGGAAATGGTAAACTACTACAGTACTTTTACCAAGAAAATCCCATAGTTAAAAAAAAGTCCATATGGTGACACAGAGTTGAGACACAAAATTGAACAAGTGTTAGTCCAATTTAACAATACTCATATAATTATATAGGGTTTCAGAGAGGCATCACAGTTTTGTAACATATAAAGCCTTGTACTTAAGGCTGAATCTACATTACATCAAAACATGTAGTAAAAGTGAAACTTGCGATCAATTTGTCCATACAAGACCAGATAACCTTATTGTCTAACATATCTGATTCAGTTTTTTACCTTCCACTTATATTATCCAGAGCTATGCAAAATCAGAGCAACTACTCTAGATAATACAATCATTATTACTGTGTTTTTACAACTGTAAAATGGAGATGTCAATATCTGGCCTCTATTTTCTATAAATGATTGAAATAAAAATTTATTTTACTTTTGAAAAAGCAAAAGAAAATCCTAAACATTTTAATCATGTGAAGAATTTTGAGCTTTTTAAAGATGGGTGGTACATAAATGACATATAGCCTGAAAGTAAGCAATGTCAATTGTTTTTCACTTCACAACTAATACAAACCTTTATTTTACCTTATGTTGACATTATCTGATGAGTTGGCCAATGTGAAAGGGAATGACACTCATAGACAAGCAGGATTTTGTCTTATGAATATCAACTTGAAGATGAGATTCCCCAAAATTCTTAAAAATGAGCAGTTTTAATCTATACTACTTCTATCAGGAAAAACCTACATGTGAGCAGGGAAATGGTCATTTTGGATAGTAGAAATGAAAAATCTGTGGGCTTTTAAGGGAAACTGACACAAGCAAAATAAAATATTTGGATGGTACTGATTTGTGCTAAATTTAGAACATGATGGATATGGTCAGTTGGTTGGAGTAACTAGAATACTAGTTCATTAATATGTTATGTTATCAAGGACCAGCAATATTCAAAGTCCAGGGAAAAATTTTTTCTGGTTCAATCTAGACCGTAAAGGACATTATAGGTGGTCTCCCTCTAGATGGAACTAAAAGTTTGTATTTAATAAAATAAACTGCAATTTTGCGATAATTATTATTGCTCACAGCTACCTTGCTCTTTTCTTTAAAATTTCTTTCCCTCTCATCTTTGCATACTACCATTTCCTGAGATTATTTTCTTCTATATTGGTTATTAGCTTGGGAATAAAGCAATTTTTAGGATTTTGAGTTATAGAATTAATGTTAAGTAAAAGTTTATATACATTATTAAAAAAAAAAAGGACTGCCTTAGGAAACAAACATAATCTATTAATATTCAATGACATGGCAATATATCAGAACTGGCCTAGTAAAATTTAATTGCCATTTTAGTTTGGCACAATTGCTGGATTCAGCAAATTTGTCATCTTTATGAATAGCAAAGAGACAATGTAAGATAGTAAGAAAGAAAAATTTGTCACCTTTTTTTTTTAACTGAGAAAGCAAGAGTTCATAATCAATTAACAGGAAAGAAAGAAGGAAAAGTTTTACACATTGTACAAAACATATCACAATATCTTAATTTTACTAAGTTCATTGTATTATATGCCTTTGGGTATCTGCACTTAATTACAGAGAAACTTACCAAAAAAACTAAAGGCAAGCTATCCAAAAATGAGATTAAAAAAAAAATACTTGGGAGTGGCTACATGAGGATCTTTGGTTCCTTAGAATATGAACTCATTTTCTAAAGCCAAGGAGACTAACTCCATGATAAAGACCCACTCTTAGCGTATTTCTCAGTAGTTCTGAAAGATATCCTATTAGTACAAAATTTCAATTAAACAATGGAGACTGGTAATGCTGAAATAATTTTTATTTAGAAATGGTGAGACATTTTGTCTTTTGATTAAGGAAGATAAAACTTCTGCCTGGTCCTATTAGATATATCAGAAAATATAGCTAATAAACAAGTATGACAAGGAGATTTATGCTAAATTTAGAATAATTTGCTCAAAAGTTCATAAAAAGGGGAACATGCCCTCTAATTATGAGCTTGCTTTATTGTTGATTGTCCTTTGTTCAAAGAGGACTTTGACCTGGGGAGATGATGCCATGACATGCAAGAAAATTGAGGGGGCAAAGCACAAAGTCACCTGTCTTACTTTCTTATTTGGAGCCACTTGGGTCCAGTGGTACAGATTAGGACAATGGAGATGGCCCTGGATAAGGTGGAAGACTGGCTTTTTAAAGTCAAGATCTTTAACAGGTCTTTGTTTGATTGAAGCTGTTTAACAACTCATTCAGTGATTAAGGCTAAGTAATAAATGAGGAAGAGAATGGCTTTTGACCTAATCAAAAAAATATATATGTATGCATATGAAAGTGAATCTGAAAGCAAAGCCCCATTGTTCCCTTTGTTTCATTATTTAAGCAGGCAACATCAAAAGTGAAAAAAGAAAAAATTCTAAAATTTTTTTAGAGTGCAAGTAAACAGTATAAAGAAAGATGGTATTCACTAAAAGATAGTAGGAATATTTAATTTTAAATTACACAATAAAAAGATGGAAAACAAAAAAATACAAGACTATAGCTACTTAGAATCACTTCTGATGGCAGAACTAGAAGGTGCCTTTGAGGCTACCTAAGTTCTACTTAATTTGCAGATAAGGAAATAAAAATTAACTACTTCTCCTCTTTAACCCTAAGCTGCTGGTATGCCCAATACATAGGAAACACTTAAAGTAGTCTGTTATCTTTCACAGAAAAAAAGGTATACATATCAGTAAAAAAGCATAACAATCATTTCTAAATAGAATGGTGGTTATGTCAGAAGATGAAATGAGCATATGCATGATGTACATTTTTACCTATACCTCTATTTCTAAATGCATTTTAGTAAATGAGGATTAGATAGCATTTAATAAGGATGGTTGATTTCACAAGGCTAGGAAGTCAGACTCACTAAAAACTTTCAAGAGCTAATTTTTGATTGAGACAAAATATCTTATTTAAATAATTACCTGTATAACATAATAAGTTTAAACAAATATACTAAGAATGAAAACCTTATTAAAATTATGTTATTTCAAACAAAGTACACACAGGCATATATGTAGTTTACATTCACATGGCATATTGGAAAGAACACTATTTTGGTAGTAAGTAGACCTGGGTTATCTAATCCTGGTTCTGCCATTAACTTGAACTCAAATTTTGTAAGGCTTAGTTTCCTCATTTATAAAATGAGAGGTTTGGATTAAATGAGATCTAAGGTACTATCTGCTTCTAAAATGCTATAGTTCTATGAAACAAAATACCAATGTTTACAATATGCCTATATTACTAAAAATTAGATTTTTTCAAATTATCAATTGATGTTTGTTTATTTAGCACTTTAAGGTGATGCACAATTTCATTCAATTCTCACAATAGTCATGTAAAATGGATGTCATATGTACCATTATGCCAGAATTTAAGAACTGGAAGAGACTATAGTATCTATCTAGTGTAATTCATACAATAAATCCTCTTCTATAGGATTCTATATTTTTATATATTCCACAAGTGTTTGTTTAGTCTTCATGTGAAGAATCACAATGCAAAGGAACTAACTACCCAACTACTTCCCAAAGTGGTAGTTCGTTTCCATTTTTGGAATGGAATTTCCATTTTGTACATTAGGCTCAGAAAAACCTTCTTGAATTAGAGCCTCCAAGAGTAGTACTTTTTCCAATGTACCATGCTACTTCAATAACTTCTGCAATATTCTGAATACTGTGTTTACCACAAGAAATATGAAGTTTCTATATACTACCAAATTGTGAACAAGATATTTAAAGCAATCCAGAGATCATGTTTTTAAACAAGCCTTAAGATAGTCACAAATAAGAAAAAAATAGGTCAACAGTCAAGATTCAATAAAGAAAGATCTTAAAAGAATAACTTACTTCGAGGCTGCATAATAAAATGTTCCAAACCAAATACCGGAAGTCACTAAGTGTACTGGAATCATAACTTTTCCATACTGTCTAAATGTTTTCTTAAATCGCTGATAAAGACTAATAGATTTGTCTTGTAAAGGATCAAGAGCTTCCTTTTTCTCAGCACTTTTTTCTTGGGCTGTGCCACTAGATGATATGACCTTTTCTGAAGAAGTTTCTTCTTTTGGTTGTTTGTGATGAGAAACATCTACCGGCTTCCTTTCCTCTGAGATATGCTGTACAGAAGATACATGCAGCCAATGGTTTCGAGGACCCTGCACCAAAACAATCTTGGGCCAAGCTTTATATAGGACTGGACAGCCTTTTATGCTTTGAGAGTGACCAATGGAACCAGCCCCATGTGAAACCAAACATGTCCTATTTGCCAGTTGAGACATAGTCCGTATTACATTCCACAGCATTTTGATGAATGGTGAATGTTGATTTCAATTCCTATAGAGACTAAACCAAAAACAGATATATGCAAAAATGAGAAAGCTGGATTGTACACCTTATATGGTATAATTTTAAAGTAAATGTAGTAATTAGGTACCAGAAGATAAAAGAACATTTTCTTTCAATTCTGCTGAAGTTAACATTAAAATTTTCAGGTGCTAAAATATAATCTGAATGGAAAATGTCATTTTACATAGTTATATACTCAATAATCTAAATATAATAAAATAAACTATCCTAAGATTCATGAGGAGAAAAAAAACTGAAGTTGAGGAACTAAATGGATTATTTTTCTATGATTCTGTTCATGTGTGTCTAATGAACAAATCTCTAAAATACTGCGAAACTGTATACACATGTGCGCGCGCACACACACACACAGCTTTTTAAAGATGAGTAATATATATTTATCACATGGCTTTCTTCTGTTTAAAGATGGCAACAAAAGGATTCTTGCAATTTAATGTATTTATCCTACATGTCTGGAAGAATAGGTCCAGAAAAAGAAGAGAAAAAATATAATAAAATAGTTATCAACATTGTTAGATGGTCAATATAAAGACCCTCCTCACATTTTTCACTTTTCTGGTAAACTAGATGTTTTTTAAAAATATAATTAACATTTTCTGAATTACTCAAGGTTATAATGAGTATCATAATATTATGCCATACACTTCTGATAAATTGATGTAATTGAAACAACTAAGTACCATTTATGAGTAAGACAGTTAGGTAGTAGAGATACAGATAATAACAGAACAATCCCTGACCTCAAGGCATTTATCTTCTGTAAGATGTTACTGTTCTACACAATAATGTTACAATCTTGGAACAATACTTTCCCTTGAAAATTGAGTACATTCTTATTTCATCAATGAAGAAACTAAAGCTCAGAGATATTATGTGACAACGACAAGTAATGGGAACTGAACCCAGGTTTTGTCCCCCTTATTCCAGGTCCACCATTCTTTCCATCAAGTTGTGCCTGATTTTCAGGCTCTTCTCTCTCAAGATCAGGCCATCTTTTCTGCTACTCTTGTGAGCAATTCTGATTATCTTGCCCCTTCACCTTCTCTGTAGTTTACTATTTCTAAGATGCTGTAGTTTACCAAGCCTGTGTTTGTATGATAAAGTGTAGAATGGGGTGTGTAGTGAATAAAAAGGATAACAAGTACAGAAACATTTTGGAGTTTAGAAACCTTTAACAACAACAAAACACCAAAACACCAAAACTTATCTCCAATTTGGAATGTATTCCAGGGGCAGAGGTCTGAAGCCCCTGAAAAAATATCTCCAGATATGAGATGTTACTTTATATGTATATATACATACACACATACATACCTACAATGCACACACATTAAAATGTGTACATATATATAAAACATTCTTTGTCCATTAGGCAAATGAAAAATGTGAACATAATATGTTGTTTATTTTTTCTCACTGCCAAATTTTTGGAGTAAACCATTAGCCAGAAGCAAGAAAAGGTGGAAAGAAAATATTGTACTCTCATCAAAGTCTGTCTTGAAGCAAAAGTATAGCTAATACACTTGTCCAATTTCCAGTATTTTAGAATTACAATCAAAACTCAAAGTAATAGAAATAATAAATCATGCCAATGGATAATACATAAAAACTACCTCATACTGCCCCCCCCCCAACCATAATGAATGGGTCTCCTTGTTCTTATAAAAGAAAAGCCATTTCTTTAAACATGATCTTGGTTTAGTACACTGCAACAAATTCAAGCCCAAAGAAATACTAAGACAATCAATCACTGAATATTTATCAGAGACCTACTCCATATCAGGTACCTTGCATATAACTACAAAAATTAAATAGTCCCTATCTTTAAGGAGCTATTGAGGAAGAAAACTAATAGCTGCTATTGTCATCTACCTCCTGCATTCTCATTTAAGTGTTGCTGAACATAAATCTAAAAAGACATTCAACTGTATGAATAAGATCTACTACAAATTTACATCATCTCATTATACTTTCTTCATGGTAAAGCAATCCTTTTTACTATTTTTTTGATTTTTTCTCCCACTCAAACCTGCTCCAAACCTCCCAAGTCCCTAAATCTCCCTTCCTACCTTCCCACCCTCAGAGTTGAAGAAACCATATCATTTACAGAAAAGTGGCCAATCACTGTAACTTTCCTGCTCTCCCTTTCTCTTTGCTTTACTTCCTGAAGAAGAGGTGCCTGTTGCCAAGGCAAGTCCCTTTTAATTTCATTTCCTTCCAAGCTCTTCCAGAGATTTTCCCCATATCTCAAATTTCTGATCTTCTGGATATTTCTCTTTGTCTAAAAACATATCTATATCTCTCTAATCTTCAAAATACCTGATGAGAAAATTGGAAAACAGTAAGGCAGAAAACTAGGCATAGACCAATATCTCATACCCTATATCAAGATAAGATTGAAATGAATTCATGATTTAGAGATAAAGGGTGATATTACAAGCAATTTAGGAGAGCAAGAAATAGTTTTCCTGTCAGTTCATTGGAGAAAGTATTTCTGATAAAGGCCTCATTTCTAAAATATATAGAGAACTGAGTCAATTTTATAAGAATACAAGTCATTTTCCAATTGATAAAATGATTAAAGGATATGAACATATAATTTTCAGATGAAGTAATCAGTCATCTATGGTCATATGAAAAAATGCTCTAAATCATTATTGATTAGAGAAATGCAAATTAACATAACTCTGAGGACTATCTCCCCCTTTCTTGTGTTTTTTTTTCCTTTTGTTCTGACCGCCCCCCCCAATATTACTAATATGGAAATGTTTAGAGTTATTGTATATGTATGCATATACAATATGTATTATTTCTTGTCTTAGGGATGGGGAAAAGTAAGGGAAAGAGGGAAAAATTTGGAACTCAAAATCTTACAAAGTTGAATGCTGAAAACTTTTCTACCTGATTGGTAAGTAGTTAGAGTTGATCTAATCTTACAAGAAGATGTTTTGGGCAGAAACAAGGTACTAAGTAGAACTACCCATAATCCCTCTCTCTGGAAGGAGCATAAATAGGCCAATGGGCCAGTCGGAGAGGGCTGGAGAGAGAAAGACGCTACAAGTCGAGATTTCACGAGAATGACATGAAGACTGGAGCTGGCTGGAGGTTAAAGAAAGTAGAGGCAGAGGCTGAAGGACCAGACCTTTGGATTTAAAGACATTTGGAGAGAGCTCTTGGAACCAAGCAGAGAGATAGGCCTCTAAGCTAACCGGGCTATATTGGAGAAAATAAAGATCTGAACTTTTATCACCTGGTTGCGTTTTTGAGAAGAAAAAGATCACAACATTTTGGCGCCCTGAACGTGGGACAAACAGACCCCTCAGTGGATTTCAGTGGAAAAGCTCCGATCCTGATTCAAGTGGAAAAGCCTCTGATCCTGATCCAGTGGAAAAGACTCTTCAACCCAGAAATTAGGGTGAGTGCAATAAAGAAATTTTGCTAAAAGAGTTAAAGTAGAATTTCATCTAAGATGGGACAGATATTTAGAAAACAGCCTTCTGTTTCTGTTCAAGGAAAATGTTTAGAGAGCATTGTCAAAATTATGGAAAGCCAAGGTTTAATTATAAGTTTACAGCAAATCACTGAACTTTTACAAACTGTAAAGGACATATGTCCTTGTTTCTCTCTTGATAAGGAATTAGATCTAAGTGAATGGAAATTGGTTGGAGAGGATCTTTGTCAATTCTATGATAAAAATGGGCCTAACTCAATAATTAATACATATAATGTAATACAATTGGCTATAAGAAGTTATTTAAGTGATAGAATGATGAAAAGGAAAGTACAGGAGGAAGAAATGCCAACTTTACTAGGTGAAAAGGAGGACGAATCAGATGAGAATGGAGTTAATTACAATTCTGAGTATGATACTTCACAGCAGGAGGAATTAGGCGATTCCACATCTCATGACCCTCCCCCCGCAATTAACCCTTCATGGGTGGAACAAGGGGGAGGGAGAGAGGCAGAAACACAGTCAGCTTCTCCTATAAAGCAGAATTTGACAAGATTAGAAAAAGCATTAATTAAAGCAAAAAATGAAGGAGAAGATATATCTGATTTTATAAATGCATATCCTGTGATTGAAAAGATTGACTCTTCAGGTCAAAAAGAGAGAAAATACACTCCTTTTAATTTGGAAAAAGTTAAAGATTTGAAAAAGGGTTGCACTCTTTATGGGGCTACATCATCTTATGTGAAGATGTTACTAGATAATTTGTCTTATGAAATCCTAACCCCGAATGACTGGAAATCCATAACAAAAACTTGTCTAGAACCGGACAAAATTTATTGTGGCTTTCAGAGTTTCATGAATTATGTAGGATTCAAGCCCAACTCAATAGGCAAACAGGAGCTATTGTACAAGTTGCTTTTGACCAACTAGCTGGAGAAGGTCAGTATGCAAAGAGTTCAGAACAGATTTATTATCCATAATAGTGTATGAGCAAATTTCTAAGGCTGCAATAAAAGCTTGGAATTCTCTCCCTGGACAGAAAGATGGAAATAATGCTTTCACAAAAATAGAGCAAGGTCCCAATGAACCTTTTGCAGATTTTGTGGGACGTTTACAAACAGCTGTAATACGAACCATTGGAGATAATGCAGCAACAGAAATAATGACTAAACATTTGGCTAAGGAAAATGCCAATGAGATTTGCAAGAGAATTATATGGGGGCTAGACAAAAAAGCTCCTTTAGAAGAGATCATAAGATGCTGTGCCACAGTGGAAATAAATGCTTATTATGCCCAAACTATGATGAACATGGAAAGACAAGGTCCTTCTTGGCAGAGGAATTCTAGAGAAACTCGTCGATGTTTTCATTGCGGAAAAATTGGACATTTGAGAGCTCATTGTAGATATGGAGATAGAGTGAGAAGACAGGGTGAGAGAAAACCCAAAACCCCATGTCCAAAATGTAACCGAGGCTTTCACTGGGCCTGTAAATGTATATTGACCCAGAGGAATGAGAGGCAGGGCCCAGCTCTAAAGTATCAATCAAAGGACAGGTGGGGCATGATAGCAGCTGAGGTTACACCCAGAGAGACTTTAGAAATTCAGAACTCTGATGTCATCAACCAACAGAAAAGCAATCAGGATTACAGTTGGGAAGAATACAGGCCTTTTAAGACAACAAGACAACATCCAATGCAAACAGCTCCAATGTAATTACCAGATGATGAGAAGAAATCCCAAAAGTGGTAAATAGAAGAGAATTAGATAGGTTAACTGCTTGGGGAAGAGGATCTGCTTATATTTCCACAGGTGGAAAAGGAATCAGATGGCTAACAATGAGACTGTCAAAAGAACTTTAAAATCTTCAGCTTTCAGTTCCTGAAAAACCAGCAAGAATCACTGGATTCCCTGAGATGAAAAATTGTTGATGAGACTTTTGCAGTACTTCAGAGCTTACAGGAATTATTAGATTCCTGGCGCATGAACTAATGGACAATGGATTCCTTATGGACTATTTCTAGGACTTATGGACATTTGTAAATTTTCAGGTCGATTTATGTTGTTACATTACTACTTGCCTGTGTTATATTACTATGTGCTTATGTATTTTAAGCAATTGCAAGAATCATTGGATTTCTTGAGATGAAAGATTGTTGATGAGACTTTTGCAGTAGTTAAATTTTCATGTTGATTCTTGTTATTTGTTACATTACTACTAGCCTGTGTTATATTACTATGTGCTCATGTAAATTATGTATAATGCCTCCAACAGAGATGGAAGATCTCTCTTATCTCCTTCTGGGGGGCCCAGCCACCAATTTGCCGCGGAGAGAGGGCTTCTGGCGTAGCTCCACTGAAGTCCGTCAAAAGTGTTCTCTGCAGCAGAGTCGTTTCTCTCGAGTCTAGCGCGATCAGCCAGCCAAGAGGAAAAAATGTATTCTGCCATAGATCCTTCATCGCTGGCTTTTTATCTGCCTCTTCTGAGAGAATGGGATTATGGGTTTTCTCCCATAGTGCTCTCTGGCCCAATGACTTTAAGGGAGGTGTGAACTCTCTTGAAGTTAGAAAGTGTACTTTGTGAAGCTAGCATACTTGTGGAGTCCAATGAGTAAAGGTGGGAACACAAGCCTTGTCTTGATTAGTTCTACTTAGTACCTTGTTTCAGGTTCTGGCCAAAACAACTTCTTGTAAGATTAGATCAACTCTAATTACTTAGCAGTTAGTAAGGATTCCAACACAATATGTATTATTTCTTGTCTTAGGGATGGGGAAAAGTAAGGGAAAGAGGGAAAAATTTGGAACTCAAAATCTTACAAAGTTGAATGCTGAAAACTTTTCTACCTGATTGGAAAAAAAATACTATTAAGCAAAACATAACCAAACAAAACCAAACCTTGAATTTGATCCTACATATCATGTAAGCTATAGTCCTGGATATATCTCTTCTTTTCTTCTCAGCTAAGGAAGCACAATAGATTGATTGGCTAACAAAGAATAATGAGAAAATGATCAGAAAGAAGAGAATAGTACCAAGAAAATGGCACTATCCATGAGGGAAGAATGGTAAACAGCATCAGATGCTGTAGGGATCAAAAAAGCAGAAGATTGAGAAATGGACATTAGACTTGGTAAATAAGAGAGTAATAGCAATTTTGGAAAAGAAACAAGTCAGAAACCAGATAAGTTAAGGAGAGGAAAGAAGTTGAGGTAAATGCAATGAACTTTTTCTAGTGTTTTATCTGAGAAAGTAAAGAGAGATACAGTTAAGTTTCAGAGGATTCTAGGTTCAAGTAACTTTTTTTTTTTTTTTTTTAAGGATGTTTGTAGGCAAATTAAGTGGATGAAGAGGGGATGCCCGTGGAGGCAAACTGCCAGAAATGAAAGGAGCTAAGAGTTAAAGAGAAAAAAGGAGAAGGGGGAGGTAAAAATAAAGGAGGGTTTTATTCCCTAGATCATTTCCTATTTGACCAAAGATGTTATTTTTATCCACTAAAGTTCCTGGCTCCTTCAACTGCTACTTCCAACAAGCTGCAATTTCATGAATTCTCCACAGAAAACCAGTAAAACCTCTATATTCAGCACTGTTTTCATGAGTTGCTATGGCTTTAAAATTTAACACCAGGTAGCCAATCTAGCAACAAGGTTCTTTAAACTTAGCTTACAAGCTAGTTTAACTACTAGTCACTAATTCCTTTCTCTCCTTTCCACTCACTTTTTTACACTTTGCTAATCCCTAATACTAGTTCACCCTTCCCAAACTCAACATGCCAAACATTGAACTCATCATCCTATACTTTTTTCTAATCTTTTTTTATTTGTACTAAGGAGACTGTTTACTCAGCCAGATTTATTTTCTCTGACTCTCCATCTCCTAACTCCTTGTCTTAATCCAATCTACTGCATAATTCTGTCAATTCTATTTTGCATGTCTCTTATATCTGTCAAATTGACCTCTTCCTTCCATGCACATGAGATCACTATCTTAAATCAGGGCTGCACTATTTATCTCCTGGTTTCTCTACTGGACTGCTAAATAATCTTCCTAAAAGCACATCACTTCCTTTGCTCAAAACCCTTTGGTGGCTCTCTACTGACAAAAGTCCTGTCATTTAAAATTCTCCACAACTTGATTACAATCTCCTTCACTGGCCTCATATTTCATGTACTCACCTATGTTAGAGCCAAACTGTATTCCTATTTTCCAAAGTGAATATATCATTTTCTATCTCCATGTATTCATAAATGTATGATGCCTGGAATTAATGATTTCCCTCACCTTCGACATTAAGAATCCTTATTTTTCTTCATTATTTATTTCAGAGGTCAGGTAGCCTCCCAACTGTGGATGTTCTCCGACTCTAATTTGCAGACTCTATTCTATTCCCTTTTGTGGTATTTCTTTCATCTTCCTTGATTTTTCTAATATGATTAATAATAAGCTCAGCTATCACAGCTTCCAGTTCCTTCAGATCCCGAGGATGCTTAATTCTAATTTTGTTTCTCCTTTCTCTGCAGAGGAGAACAGATTTTACAGTAGATGAAACATAACAAAAATGACTAGCAGTGAGTTGATATTCAAGATAAAATCATGACTAAGTGGACAATTATCTGCCCTGACGAATTTAAGTTACCTGGTTGTAATGTTCTCTGGTTTAGTTTTCTTAGGGTCTCTTTTCAGTTCAGCAATCACCACAAGTGTAGCCAGATGTTAAAGTCCAAATACTTTATTGTCTCTTTGCCTTATCCTGGGCAGCTTTCTGGAGAGACTTTCAGTCTGTCCTTGGTCTTAGTGGGGGAAGTGCAGGAGGCCAGGCCAGCCACCAGGAAGATTGAAGATCAAACTGAATTTCTCCCCTTGGTTCTGAGAGCTTAAGCTCCTGTCTCCAGTTCTTTGTCTTCTCTGCCTCTGCCTCTAGTCCCAGCTTATATGCTCTACACTGAGTATAAACCAATCATTATATCACTAGGAAACTATTATTTTTTGTAAGATTAAATCAATGATACTGAGCTTAGAGAACACCCTGCTAAACTAGATAACCATTGTCTCATCAATTCCATTTAGTACCTTGTTTCAAGTTCAGAGTTCTGTCCCATAACACGTAGTTCAGATGAATTTTGCATTCTGGGGTTCTAAGAGAATGGCAAATGACTGCTGAGCTACTGTTATTCTGGAAAGATAAGGGAAGATGGAAGAGGTACCACAAAACTGGGAAAAGGGCAAGTATCTTAATTTTAAAAAAATTAAGAAAACAGAATATGAAGTTTATATGCTGCATACCTGAACTTTAATACCTGAGGAAATTGAAGACTAGATAGCTGGTGAAAACCTAAAAAGAGAAACAGTGAACTAGTTTGGATTTGTTAAGAATAGATCATGCTAGATTAACTTCATTTCCTTTTCTGACAAAATTGCTGAACTAGAAGGTGAAAGAAATGCTGTGGATGTAATTTATCCAAAGTTTTGATAAAGTACCTATTCTTTTAGAGAAGATGGAGAAATATAAATTAGATGACAGTGTAATCAGGTGATTCAGAACTGATTAAACTCCAAAAGTACCTATTAATGGTTTGGCGTCAAAAATAGGTCTCCAAGAGAAGGACTTGAATAAAAACATAGAAACTACGTTCATCAAGTACATGGATTAATGTAGCTAATCAAGGATAAAAGAATAAAGCTCCAAAAGTATCTTGACAGGCTACAATCAATCTGGGTTGAAACTAGTAAGGATAAATTTGCTATGGATAAATGTCAAGGATTTGTATTTGGATATAAAAACATCTCCTTCAAAAGTTTAAGCTTGGGGATTGACAGTTTAATAAGTCAGCAGCATAGTGTGGCAGTCAAACAAAGTCTAATGTGATCTTGGTCATTATTGAAAGGATAGTTTTCAGGTTTAAGAAGATGAGAGTGGTACTGCATTTGGCAGTTAGTGGAATTCATTTAGAGTACTGTGTTTTGTTCAGGACCCTGACAGGCTAGAGAACCTCAGGAGGAAGAGAACCATAACAGTTAAGGATTTCAAATCCATAACATATGAAGTTCAACTGAAGGATTTGGGCATGTTTAGTCTGGAGAAAACTACAATAAGACAAGATTACCTTCAAGTATCTAAGGGGCTGGCATGTAGAGTTAAGGATTAGATCCACTCTGTTTGAACACAGAACCAGAAGCAATGGGTAAAAGTGGTAAAAGAATAAGGCCTGATATCAGGAAAATTTTTCTGATGATTAGTTTTCTAAAAGTGAAATAGGCTTGCTGTAGAGGTAGTAGGTTCTCTCTGCTTGAGAGTTTTTAAACCACTAATATGAGCTAGACTAGATGGTCCCTAAGCAAATGAAGACTATTTCCTTTTAAAGTTATTATTATTTTTTTTAGATTGGAAATCTAAAAGCATGCATGTATGCTGAAGAGAAATCAATAGAAAGGAAGAGATTAAGAAAAACATAGGGGATTATCAATGAAACTAGAAGAGGGAAGGAATGGAAAATAAACATGAGGTAGTTAAAGGGGATAGTCCACTGCATCCTGAGAAAGGAGGGAAAGATGGCAAAGAATTTCATAGGTGTGAAAGTAGATGACTGAGAAATTTCCCAAGAAATTATACGTTCATTGAGAAAAAAGATAAAGTTGAAGAAAAGATAAGCCAATTCCATTTTCCTTAGTTAGATTCTAAGCTACTGAAGGTATAGCTGGGATAATATAGAATTGTGATTTCAAAATATTTCAATATATTGAAATAAAAAATGTGTTCTTCAATTGTTCATCTCAAAACTTCTGCATCAGCTCAATACACTGAAAGTATGACTGATCTAGTCAGTACAATAATGGAATTAAAATACAAGATGATAGTACTAAGTCAAATATAAGTCAGTATACGATAAATTTTATGTAAACATCAAAGTCTCAATTTAGTAATTTTTTAAAAAATAAAAAGTACTTAATTTTTGTTTAAATTTTGTTTAAGAAACTTTGAGAAATTATCTGCTTTTTGAGGTCAAGACACTTTTAAGTATGGAAAGATTTTCACCAGTAAGCTGGCCACTTAGTGATGAATTCTTCAGTCATGGCAGTTTATGAAACAAAAAGATAAAAAGTAGTCCTCAATCTTGTATAATACATTTTTATAGTAAAGTTAATAATTGAAGAAAAGGGGACAAAGGGTACTAAAGAATCACATAGATTTTAGGCTTCTGTAAACATTTACTTGGCAGTTGATATTCTAAATGTGAAATTCTTGTCCAGTATCCAAGTGATGCTTATATTACAAGAGAAACTTAATCATATCTATCTTAATATTCTTGCTAATACAAAATAAAAAAATGAAAGGAAACTGTGAGCATAGTGGAAGCATGGCAGAGAGGCAAAGAGTTGTTACTATATGGTATATCCAAAGATAACATGAAGTATTTCCTCGAACAAATTATTTCATATAGCAGTGATCCAGATTTGGAAATGGCCATTAGAAACATGACTGTAGTATGGATATGTAGTATGTAGTGTTGGTTGCAGAAAATTCCATCAAGAATTCAGTAATATGGGCAACTAGCTGGCACAGTGAATAGAGCATGGGCCCTGAAGTCAGGAGATCTGAGTTCAAATCAAGCCTCAAAAAGAGGCTCTATTTATCACACTAACTATATGACCCTGGACAAGTCACTCAACCGCCTTCTCCACCAAATAAATTCAGTAAGACATGTTAAATTAAATCAACATTTACTGTATTACTTTATTACATGACTTCAATGTAAAGATGAGCAAAGTAGAGAATGGTGAAAAATATTGTTTTAAAATATGGTTCTGGAATAAATAAAAGACAAAGACTATTAGGAACATACAGAAACCTCATGCCTGTGAGTCATGAATACTTTTTTAAAGAAGGGATTTAATTATATTTTTAACAAATTGGAAATGATTGGTCAAATAATTCTAAATTTAACTACTGTGATCAGACCGATGACATGTTAGATGAAATATCAAACTCAAAATCAAATTAGACTACAAAACAAGCTGTTCAAATTAAGGCATTGCTAATCATAAACAAGCTGCTGCCCACATAAAAAGGGATATAGCTAAAGAACAGATATTGACAGACTACCAACATTTCCAAGTCTAATAAATAAAAACTGATTGCCACCAAGAAAAAGACCATATGACTCTAGAAACTTTGTCAGTTTGCAAAACCAGGACTACTGACAAAAAAAGGCAATACTATTTTATAATAATTTATTAAAATCTTGAAGACAGTAAAAAATTATTAGTAATATTTCCACATAAGCCCATCAATAAGCAGCAGAGAAGAAAACAAATTTAGAGAAAGGAGAGCAAGACATAACAATACAAAGTTAGACCATGATAGGACAGAACACTCAAGTATGAAAATTCAAAGAAAACAAATGAAAGAAAAATGGGAAAGACCTAAAATTATATAAAGTCTTAATGTATTTTTCTTTTCAATTCAAAAACATAAAAGTTTACATTTCTAAAGACTAGGAAAGCAAAAAACTGTCAACTACTGTGTATATCTTACATTTATATTAAAAGTATATATTAAGTTTAAAAGACTACTACCACATTTGTGCTGTTTGTGTTCCTTTTTGAACTTCTTGGCTTCATGTATTTCTTATTGAAGAACCATGTTTTCCAACATATTTGTCTACTATCCTCCCTTTACCCTATTTTGCAGTATAACCATCCAATATTACAATATACATTGATTTAATTTTGATTATCTGATTTCTTTAAGAGCTTTCTCATAAAACAAATAAGTTCATAAACAACAATAATCTTTAAGGTGATTTTGTTTCCTTTTAATGTATAGTAAAATAATCTTCAAATTCCTTTATTTATCTCTGTAAGCTTGCAAGACAGCATTCCATTTACTTGCAATTTCCTTTAGTTTTGACGCTTATTTATTGAAACATCTTAATATTAGTCATTTCCAGTAGTATGACTATTGGTAGATTATTAGTCAAGGATCTCATATTTCAAATGATAATAGCTAAAGAAAAATTGTCGGATGTTTAGTACTCTCTATCATTTTGTCACAATTACTTTAAAAACAGAAGGGGATATCCTGGCCTGAGAACCTTGGAAGGAGATCTGATCTGTCTCTGATACTTATTTGATATGTGGCTTTCAAAGGTATTCACTTAATACCTACAGCCCTCAGCATCTTCATTCCTTAATAATAGTTGCTTTCTCTACTTCATGGGTTTGTCATGGAGTTCAAATGAATTAAGTTTGCATTTTGCAAACTTTAAAGTTAGATGTTAGTTACTACTATTATTAGATAACAATTACATTTGCAAAAAGTTGTGTCTTGGTGCCATTAAAATGCCTTAGTCTGGAAGATTCCAAGTAGGACTTTGTGAAGAAATTTTTATTCCAATAATTGAAAAAAATTCTTGCTTTTTCAATTTTCAAATGGTTTTAAAATTTATTCCAAATTACTCCAAAGAAAAAAAAAGTTTTCTAATACTTATAGAAAAATCAATGCTGTTAAAAGTTGGATTGGGGGGTAGCTAGGTGGCACAGTGGATAGAACACCACTTCTGAAGTCAGGAGGACCTGAGTTCAAATCAGCCATAGACACTTAACACTTTCTAGCTGTGTGACCCTGGGCAAGTCACTAAACCCCAATTACCTTCAGCCAAAAAAAAAAAAAAAAAAAAAAAAAAGTTCTATTATCACTTTATGAGTTTTTCAAACGAAGTCTTTAAATTATAGCTACCAGTTAGTTAATCAGAAATGCTTTCTTCAAGATCCATCAACAATCATATTGTTGCTACAATAGCATATTCTTGCAAAACTGTCAAATAAATTCAAGTTTATATAAAAGAGGAATTATTGCTAAGGGTCAATTTTCTTCTTTAGCAGTTACAGACTGATACTAATATTTATTACTGAAACTATAAACAACAAAAAAAAGGGGCAAGAATTGCACAAGCTCTGTTTTGGCTTGTAACAACATTGATACGAAAAATTTAAATCACTAGTATATGAAGTTAATTATTAATGTTAAACTTGGGCTAACATTACATAATTTTCCTTACCAATATCATTTAAACACTGGATTTTTATCTATTTTTTTATAATTTTGATTTTAATTCTATAACTAATACTTATTTAAAAGAACATTTTGTGGTCTTAGATGATTTAGATATGGCACATAAATTATCCTATCAAAATAGATACATTAAAAAAAATTAGTAACTTTTTTTGTATGTTCACTGTCTTAGTTTTAATAAAATTTTAAGTTCTATTTCAAGAAATCAGTCATCTTAAAGACATTTACACAATCATTCTAATCATACCTTTATTAAATCAAATTTAATTTGATATTCAGGGAAAAAAAGTAAGCATACATATTTATGACATTTCTTAGTTACTATTTTCTTCCAAGCTAATGTACTAAATCTATTCCATTTAACTTTTATTATAGGCTACTAATCTACCTCCTTTTTGTGAATGTTTGTAAGATAGATATTATATGACATATATAATATATACATACATGCATGCATATACACACATGTGTGTGTGTGTGTGTGTGTGTGTGTGTGTGTAAGGATGGTTTATAAAAGCAGATTTGAGCCAACAAAATCTCAATAGATAAATTAAGATTTGGCCCTTATCAGATTTAATTTTTTCAGAAAAGGTTAATGTATGCCCTCTTGTGAATTCCTATGGAATTGCATCTTTATACATATTTCTAAATGGAGAAGAGATAATCATCATTCTTCAACTTTACTAACAAATTTCTTTCACACAAAATACTTAGATCTTTACCTCTTTCCAAAGAATCAGATGTGGCACAGTGGAAAGAGTGCTGGATTTGGAGTTAGACAGCCTGCATGCAAATCCTGGTCTGTCATATGCCCAAGATCAACAGGTAGTAAAGTAACTTCACTTCTCTGGGCCTCAGTTTTCTCATTTATAAAATGAGGGGGTTGGACTAGATGACTTCTAAGATCCCTTCTTGCTCTAAATATGTGATCATGGGTGAAAATAGCATCATCATCCATTAAAATGTACTAAGTTCCCATCCCATGAGTACTGCACTAGGTCAGTGGTTCTCACAGGCAATCAGCAGATTACTGGTGGTCTACTGCAAAACAAAACAAAAAGCAGAAAAATTAGCATTTCTGTAATGTAAGTAGATAGGAATGTAGCTATTATTTGCCTGAGCAAAAAGCCATATAAGATGTTTTATTTGTAGTAGCTTTAGGAGTGAGCAGGATTAAGTAGATCATGATACTTTAAGATGGAAGAGTTTCTTGCTTTGGGACAAGAAAAGGCAAATCAGTCTTAGTAAACACCACACCCTAACATTCAGACATATATAACTTATTTAGTAAATTTCAGATTACCTTAACCCTGTCCAAAGGAAAGAATAAAAAGCCCTCTCTTAAACTATCCTAAACTCCTTTAAACTAAAATACCCAATTCTCATACCTCGGATTTTTATGTATATGTAAATTTTATTCTGGTAGAATTTAAACCCTTTAAGGGCAGGTGAAGTTCAATTTATGAGCTACACACTACTACAGTATGAAGTACATAGTAAATAAAAGTTTATTGACTGACTGATGATGGAATCAGAAAAAGTATCTTGCAAAAGGTAGATCAAAAAGTATCTGAGGCCAGAACCAGGATTTACAGGAAATTATAGACAGGTTTCATCTCAACAGTGTTGTGCCACAGTTCCCTTTTAATGTCCTGACCCAGTTTCCCTATGTCCTATTCAGTTACTCTGCCTCAGGTTATAACCATTCCCTCTTAATGTTTGATGGGATAAAGGTCTTTATCCATTTTAGATATCATTAGAAAATCAGGAGCCTCTCTGGTACCTCCCTCTATTATGTCATCCTAAGTGCCTCCCCTCATTAGATCATCCCCATGCAGGTACCTCCCCCATTATGTCATCGTTTTTGTTACACTATAAAAGAATCTTGTATCTGACATTCACTGCTGAATGGTCTCATTCAACCCTGGGACCACTTGGTCCTAGTAAATCTCTCCCTTTAAAATAAAATATTAAATTGTTCTCTAATCTCTATCTTGCCTCAGTTTCTCCGGCATTACATTTTGGAGGTCCCATCAAGATGTTAGAAAATCTCTGCTTAGGCCTCAGGATAGCTGGGGATTTGAATTCTTGGCCTGGAGAGGCTGGCCCCCTGGATTTTTTTTCCCCAGAGCCTCTGGGAAAGAGAGCAATTTCCAGCCACAACAGCCTGATGGTAGACACCCCCATTTTGGCTAAAGGACATTAAGTCTGTATGAGTACCTTTTGGGATACTATGTGGTTCTGATTAAGTCTTAAGACCTGTTCTGTATGCTAGCATCTGGATTCCCAGAATTATGAAATGCTGACAGGCATAAATTCTGGGAATAGGGTCTTTTGGAAGCAGGGGAGTCTACCTGCATATCTAAGACACATCTGTATGCCAGTTGGCACAACTCTGGGCATTCCAGAGTATAAATCTGGGTGTCTTTTAAGACACTATCTGGCTAAAAACTCCATTTGGATTCAGAAGACTCTGGCTATTTTTCAGGGCTATTCTTTCCAGATAGTCCCTGGTCTGTGTCTGACTTCACAGTCTATGTATGTTCTGTGTGTGATTTGTCTGTTTTTGTTAATTTAAGAGCTCTGTTAAGTTTAAGAACAATGATCAAGAAATTTGGGAATTGGTTATTTCAATGTTGCAACTGTACTTAGTATAATTACTTCTGAACTCCAGCTGGAAAAAAAAAAAATTTGATTAGGAATTTTAGGATGATTCTAAATTTGGGAAATAATTTTACTATTGCCTTTGCATGCCAGATTTGTTCTGAGCATTCTTTTGGGCAGTTTTTAAATTATGGGAAATAATTTTACTGTTGCCTATGCAGTTATCTTTAAGTATAAGATCTTAAAAGAACAACAGCTTTTTAAGAAGTTCTGTTAACTTTCCTGAAAGGGGTCATGTGCCTCTAATTAGGTAAAGTATGTAGCAAAAAGGATCTGACTTTTCTAAAGGCTTCAACTCTGGGCAAGTTGGAGCATAATAGCCATGTGGGGCTAGAGGGAAAGAGAGAAAAACTATGCTGTTTCATTATTTGAAATATGATAGGAAAAGCAGTTTTATATTATTGGGAATTTAAAGCTGTAATTGATTGGATTTTAAGTTAAAATATAGGTAGCTTACCTTGGGAAGTTGTGTTTGTATCTCCCTACTTATATGGTATATTGCTTTCTAGAAGTATTGGGTAATTTGTAAACTATATCCTTTTTCACCCCGCTGCCTCTTTGGAGGTGGAGTGGGAAGGGTAGCCATGTGGAATCTTGTCTTCTCTCCTCCCTCTAAGCTGTATTCCAGCTTTTAAAAAATTTTATCAAGTTGTAGTCAGTCACCTGGTTCTTGGCTAAAAGAAGCAAACTGATTTGTATAAATATAAGGTTGTGGTAAATATCTGTTTGGTATTTACCCGAAACTTTGATTAATAGGATCTGTTATTGGAGGTAAAATTTCTTGTGTTTGTAGTTAATATGTTCCTGCATTTTTTTCCTCCTGTAACTGAGTTCTATAATCAGAGCAATGGTCAATAAGAAACTATTAATGCAATTCAATTATGTCCATACCTTGCTGTTTCCAATCTGGTTATCTATCTGTAATCTATACGCTAAATACTTGAGCAAATAAGTATTTAATCTGGTCTTCTATTGGTTACCAGATATTATGTCTGGATATTCAAGTTTTTTTTTTAAGGTTTATAACTAATTAGAGGCCACATCTTGTAGTAGTCCTTGTGGACTAGTCTTTCTATCTCAGACTGTCCTAACTTTTCTTTGTTAGATTTCTTTTTTTTTGTTTCTAGATTTGGTCTAGATTTGGTTTCTAGATTGACTTGCTTCTGGTACCTAGATCAAGCTTTGATTGTTAGCATGCCACACTATATACCCATCCCCCTCCCTGGACTGAGCATCTCTCCACCCATCTTCAGCAGGAAACAGTTTTTGAAAAACTTGCTCCTGATGTAATTTGGACTGATATGGGGGAGTGGAAAAGTGTTAAATTATTGTTAAAATTTTAACTGTATTATGTGTTTAAACCTTGGGATGGAAACTGTTAAACTTGTGTTAACTATTGCGGTTATGTTTGAGGGATTTTTAGTCTGTTATGTATATGTATAATGTATATGACTTTTGATTCACTTGGGATTTATATGTGGAATGGTTATTTGATAATTCCTTTCTGTAAGAAAAAAAAAGGAAGACATAGGAAATTGGGGTTATTTTCTTAGGCACTTTTGCCCTACTCCCTATCTTACTAGTTCAGCTTTAATTGTAAGTCCTTTAAACAGTCCTTTTCATTTTTTACTCCTTGCTTAAATTTACTGGACTATGATTTGCTGGTTTACTTTAACTTTGAAAGCCCTTATTCTGTTGGAATTGCCCTGGCAGACTCAGTTTTGGGGATTATTTTCTAGAAACACTCAGAAATCTGACACCTGTCTTGGGACTGGCAGTCTCTCTGATCTGTATTTCCACTCCTGTTACCTTAAGTCCTTAATTAATATTTCAGCATACCTAAAAGGACCTTGCAATTTGGTATCAGGCTTCTAAAAGTTTGGGGTTTGCCTGCTTTGGTCTAACTGCATAATCTGCTCAGAAATCTGATCCTTTCTGCAGCCCTGTCTGTTCCTCTGGGTGGGGACAGGTGGAGCTACTCCAAGCCTCTCCCTTTTTCCTTAGAGTGGATTGCCCCTCTGAATGGGCAGTAAGACTGTCTTGAGCCCTTGCTGCCCTAAGCAGAGGCTGAGTTAAATGCACAAATGACCACAGACCTAACTCACAGTGAACTGTCCATCTCAAACTAGATTCTCTGGCAAGGATGCTGCCCAACTGTAGAGGACCTGACATGATTGCAATACGGAGCCTTTATGTATTACTGATTGACTCTGGGATTATCAGGGAGAGACTTTTCCTTGCCAGAAGTCCTTGCATTGTTCTAGCTTAATTTTGATTTTTATTTGGTCTATTTACTTCACATAGAGTTGGTCAATTATGGTGCTAAGACCTTCTAGAGGAAAGTAATTCAATGATTGGAATAGTTAGAAGAGAGAGTGTGGAATGTTGTTCCCTCTTAATGTCCTGACCCAGTTTCCCTAATTGTCTTATTCATTTACTCAGCCTCAGATTATAACTATTCCCTCTTAATGTTCGATGGGATAAAGGTCTTTATCCATTTTAGACATCATTAGAAAATCAGAAGCTTCTCTGGTACCTCCCTCCATTATGTCATTCCCCATCCAGGTATGCTTTAAATCCACCTCTGCTGGACATATTGGTTTTATGGAATCTTGTATTTGACATTCACTGCTGGATAGTCTCATTCAGCCTTGGGACCAAACCATGGATCCATTTGGTCCCAATAAATCTCTCCTTTTTAAATAAAATATTAAATTGTTCTTTAATCTCTATCTTGCCTCAATTTTTTCAGCATTACAACAATTATTTTTATTCTGCCATACCACTTCCTAAACTTCCAAAATATTCTCCATTAGTCATTTAATAAAGTTCAAAATACTCTATATCCTGGCATTCAAAACTCCTCAATCAGAACCCAATCTTGGGTCTTCCAATACTTCTCGATAGCCAAAAGGACCTATTTGCCAAATCCTGACAGGTTTATTCCACATCTACAAATAATGGTTCTTCCTCTCTATTGAAGCAAAAAAAAATTTTTATTACCTACCCCAAGACAAAACACTCTCCCATGATACATTTATTATCTATACTACTTATATTATATTTATCATGAAGCCTTATTCTATTTGCTTTTTACAAAAACAGATGTCATTTACATAACTAGACTGTAGATTCCTGTCTCACAGTTTTCTAAATCATTGATGGTAAATGACTGAGGAATGTTCAGTAAATAATTGCTGATTATTTCTGTTGTGATTTCTAAAATATGAATTCTAGGGCCTCTTGGAGATAGAAAAGATGATCATATGGTCTCTGTGACCTGGAAACTTTAAACTAGGGGAAGAGGTAGAATTTGGTTTTGTTTCTCTTTGCGATTACTTGAAGGTTATAATAAATCAAATACATACAAATAATTAGTTATAGGGTAACAGACTTTTATTACACCTATACAGAACTCAAAGTCTGACTAATTTAGCTGCTTTGATGTCTGGATTTAAAACATTTAAAGAAGTGATAGCAGCCAAGTCTGAAGGTCACAAAATGAGGTTTAGTAGTAGGGAGTTTGCTACATATCCTCAATGCCCGGAGGCCCCCCCTTTCTTATCCCCAGTTTAGCTAACAGGTGACAGCTGTCATCATAGCTATGGAATTCTACACTCTATAATCTGAAACTCAAGATCAACTACTCTCTTAATTTAAATTTCAAGGTCAATCCTGGGAAAAGATCTCATAGCAAAATCTGCATTTATGAATATTGAATTTATTTTCAAATTACATTTTTAAAAAATGTAATGGAGTAAGTCAAGACTAAAAACATAGATTGTTTACGTTATCTATCTAACCCCCAAATCTGGTTAAGCTAAAGGTCCCATTGCATTCCTGTAAATGTTGTGTGTATATATATTTATAGACAGATAAATATATATTTGTGTACGTACATACAAACATACACATCATACTATTATGAAAACCCATAATATGGATGCTATCTTCCCATGTCAGTATTTTATAATAAGAATTTTACAGTAGTCGAAACCCCCCTGCCCTCCTCAAGAGAACAGAAAAATGATCAAAAGGCATTTTCTTTCTTTTTTTTCTTTGGCTGAGACAATTGGGGTTAAGTGACTTGTCCAGGGTCACAGAGTTAGGTATTAAATGTCTCAGGCCCAATTTGAACTTGGGTCCTCCTGACTTCAGGGTCAGTAATCACTATGTTATCTAGTTGCCAAAAGGCATTTTTTTAAAACTAGAATGTGGCAATTACTGAAATCTACAAAGGGACTGTAGTCAATGTTTGGCTGTATCCTGATATTAAGATTATCTCTAATTTTTCTTAAAATGTTAGCTATATCAACCTTATAGAAAATACTCGAGTGTTTCTAGTTATTGAGAAGCAACCTAATATTTTCTAGTTTGATATTATTCTTAATATTGGTCATCAATTAAAATTTAAAAATTGGAAAATAATTTATAACCAGTTCACAGCTACTAAAGCAATTAGGTATTCACAAAGATATTTAATTGTATGACTGACAGCACATATATCCAGGAAATAGTTAACCATTACCAAAGAGTATCTCAAATCCAAAAATTGTAAAATATACATTTATAATAGTAGTTCAAAAAGATACCTTAGAATATCTATTCAACAAATATTTCATAAATGTTTTTCAGATACAATCCAACAAACTTTATCAAGATCTTAATAGATAAAAGACATTGGATTAAATGCTAGGTAGACAAAGATAAAAGGTTTGAAAAACAGTCCCTTCCTTAAAACAGTTGCATTCTATTGGATGATGCTAGGTGATGATGTGGATAGAGACCAGGGCAGTGCAGAAGGATCTAAGTTAAAAATCTAAGGTTGTCTCAGTAGAATCAACTGTAAAAAGGAGATAATAACAGTATCAATCTCTCAGGGTTGTTAAGATTGAATGAGATGATAACTGAATAGCACTTAGTTCAGTGTGTGGCAAATAGTAATAATAAAAAAATGCCAACTATTATTATTATATGTTACATAAAATATAATTATAACTTTTATTAATGCTTATATAGAATTTTAAGCTATGCTTAAAGAAAAAATGTTTTCCACATGTTTTGATCTTATTTGATCCTTATAATCTCATAAGGTAGATGCTACTATCTCCATTTTACAAATAAACTAAGGTTGAAAGAAGTTGCATGACTTGTCTGGGGACATACAATTAATAAGTGTCACACAATACATATGACAACAGTATAAAATGAAGTTTAAGTCCGTTATATTGTAGTGTTTGAGCTGTGTAGGTAGGAAACAAAACAAGGTGAGACACAAAGCAGATGGGAGTTGCTACAATGAAAAGACTGATTTGATATCAACAGACCTGGATTAAAATTCTCATCACTGAAACCTTGGCCCAAGTACCATCCATCCAAATGCTGCTATGAGTGGGTAGAAGCTCAACAAAGATATTAAAATCCTTGCAATCCTCTTCTCTTTGCAACCATTCCAGTCAAAGTCTGTTCTATCCAGAAACCAATATAGAGCTTTAGTACCAGATCCATGTAGTGCTTACTTCTTCAAATGCTCCCACCCTGAATCCTTCCTATCCAGGATTTCTACAAAAATCTCTCCTTCCCTGAATGTAACCTGGGTTTTGCCATTGGTCCTGTGGCTAACTTTTTTATGTGTCTTTTCCGACCAAGTTCAATGTGAGCTCTTTTGAGAGCAGGGACAGTTTCAATTTTCTATTTGTATTGTATTCTCAGCATTTAGCAATGTGCAGCAAGTAGGACTTGCTTAATTTCCACTTTTCTATTCCATTTCACATGAGTTGAAAAGGGAGAGAGCACTAACAACCTGGAATCAAGAGGACCTACTCTGCCATTTCAAACTTTGCGAATTTGGACAAATTATTTAAGCTTTCTAATTTCAGCTTCTCCATCTGTGGAATGGGGTAAAGAAGCCTAATTAGATACCTTTGATGTTCCTTCTAGTTCTAGATGTAGGAATTTAGGGGTAAGCAATGTTTTTCCTATTGAAGAACTGATGAAAGAATGCTACCCTTGGCAGGATTTGAACATTCTATTAGAACATAAGCTACTTGACAGCAAAGACTATTACAGTTTTGTCTCTGTACCCTCAGTGTTTGTAAAGTACAATACCTGGTGCAGAGTGTACACTTGATAGATGCTTGATTGTTTGAAAAAGATTCAAAGGAATAACACATGGATTCCAGAAATGAGATGGGGCCCAGTTCCATTATTTTGCTTGTAATGTAAAGTGCAGGAGAGGGAAGAATATACAAAGAGTGGAAAAAGATGAAGTCAGATTGTAAAGGTCAAACAGATGATTAATTTTTCAGAGCTTCCTTTTTTTCTCCCTCAAGGAATGGTACTCTGGAGATAAGAGGTAAACCTGGAAATGAAGGTAATAGAGAAGCAAAAGCAATAATTTATATTTAATGCCAAACAGGAACTTAGGTAGTATAGCAAGCTCTGTATCTGGATTCAGGAAGACCTGAATTCCAATCTAGCCTTTGACACCTATGATATGTGGGGCAAATCACTTTGCCTTAGTTTCTTCACAAGAGTTGTGATGATCAGATGACGTATTTGTAAAATGTTTAGCACACTACCTAGCACACAGGATGTGGATGTGCCAGATGAATGCAGCTATTGTATTTTTTTTTAATTTGTACTATTTTATTATTGAATAAGCTTGTATTTTATACTTGATGCAATAAGGAAAACATTGGAGTTTCTATGGTATGGGAACACCATAGTGATTTAGAAAGATTATTTTGAAATTGAATGGAGTAGATAAGGGAAGAGACTACAAGACTCAAAATAGTGCAGTGGAAAGAGCAGTGACTCTGGGTTCAAATATTAACTCTGATACTATTTGTGTGATGCTGAGTAAATCACAACTTTCCAGGGCCTAATTAACTGTTCTATAGAATTTGGGGGTTGGACTATATGGATGGCTTTTAAGGTATCTTTAGTTCTAGTTCCAAGATTGATAAATCCCAAATTTGAAAATCGGGGTATTTGGAAGGATGATGGTGACTTCAACAGAAATAAGCAAGTTTGGAATAAAGGTAGGTTTGGGAGGAAAGATGATTTCTGTGTTGTACACACTGAATTTGAGATGTCAATTGTTCTTTTAGGATTCATTACAAAAGGGAGGTAATAGTTCTGGTATTCTGACTTGGCAAAACCACATCTGTGTTATCGTGTCCAGTTCTGGGTACATTTTAAGAAGGACAATGATCAATGAGAAATTGAAGAACATTCATGCCATATAATAAGTAATTAAATGAAAGGAAAAGAGATAATTAGTTTGTAGATAACTGCCTTGAGCTGGGACCTTATCCCTTCCATTAACCTTTCTTTTCTCCTTTAAAAACAAAAAAACCAAACATTTAAAACTTTGTAGTTCTTTACTTCCCTGAAGCTCATTTTGAGCATTATACTTATGAAACATCATTTGGGACAGTACCATGCTTTTGCATTCTTCTTTGTTACCCAGGCCTTTTTTTTTTTTTTTTCCTTTCTTTTTTTTGGTCTCTTTTTTTTGTTTTACTTTGTCTCTCTCTTTCTCTAAACATATAAATCTAAGTTGGTTAAAGAATTCCTTGTACCTTCATAACAATCTTTTGGGGAATTTCTCCATTTTACTTCTCAGTGGAAGTTTCTCTTTATATGTGCAGATTTTCTTGAAAATCCCATCTTTCTTAAGCTAATTTCCATGTAATACTTCACATTTATAGGATGCTTTAAAGTCTATAAAGTATTTTACATATATTATTTTATTTGATCCTCAGAGCATTCTGAGAGACAGGTAATAATATTGTGATTTTTTTTTTTTTTTAAGTAGATGAAGAAACTGAAGCTCCAAATGGTTAGGTGACTTACTCTTGGCCAGCCATCTATTATATCTTGAGTTAAGATTTAAAATCTTCCATACCTGGAGCCTAATACTCTGCCCACAGTTATCCCATTAAACTTTAATCGTGAAATTCTATCTATGCTTTCTCTCAAGCCTCTGGTGCATGTCAGACTGTTCTATTCTTTTACTTTGGAGAAATGTCATTTGTCCTGATGAGGTTCCCATCCTTTCAAGCCCATGGGTCTGTGTCCCTCCTGGTAAGTGAATCAAGTGTGGAATGTCAGTTTTCTTCCTTGGTTCTTCTATCTTATGAAAGAGAAATAATATTTTAAATAAATTATGTTAATTTGAACTATTTTGATTTGGGCAGGGAACAACTTTAACACATCCAAACAAATGAAGACTTTTATTACTAATTTTGTGAGATTCTGAGTTGCCTTCCACATTTCTCATTTATTTCTTTATTCTGTGCAGTTACTCAACAGTGTACACAAATAACAACCTAACTCCTATTTATGCCTTCACTGAATCTCACCCAAATCCTTCTGGGTTCCAGGTTTCTTCACATGAGTATTACCCACTTAGTATACAAAGCTGATATACTCTCTTGACCTCTTTTTAATCTATTCTGCTTCTTCTGAAAAATATCAACTATTCCGCAGGTCATTCAGCAATAATTAGAGGTCTTTTGGGACTACTGCTATAAACTCTAGGTCTCCTTGCTTTTTACCTAAGCATTGTGTATTTATGCAACTCATCTAAGTCAATATATTTTATTACTGGTTTCTTTTTTTACCTTTGTCTCTTGATTTCTAGGTGGGTCTGCCAATCATGTTCCACAATGCAAGAGTTTAGTCATTTTTCAGTTATTTCTGATTTTTCATGACTTCGCTAAGCATTTTCTTATAAAGATAATGGAATGATTTGCCATTTTCTTCTTTACATTTTGCAGATGAGGAAACTGAGACAAAGAATTTACTTTCTCAGGTCACATACCTAGTAAATGTATGAGGCTGCAGTTAAACTTAGAAAGATGAATCTTTTTGATTCCAGGCCCTACACTCTATCTATTGTGCCACCTAGCTGTCCCACACTGTAGTTTACTCTATTTTTTTTTTTTATTTAGTCTATTTTATATAAATTATATACATACATATATGTGTGTGTCTGTGTGTGTGTGTGTGTGTGTGTGGACACATATACACATACTCATATATATGTACGGCAGATATAGTTAGACAGTTTTCTCCTATAAGAATTTTAAGATTCCAGGAAAATACTTTTAATAGTTCTTATTAGGTATATTTCATTCCTAGACAGGAGCCCACAATCCCTATATTTTTAAGCCATGGTCCAGAAATCTCAATCTTATTCCCAGAAAACATCCTTTTATCCAACAATACCTTGTTAAATCTTCCTCTTTAATCTGCAACACTTGCCATAAGCAATGATTAAAAACAAAAACACTCCAGCTTATTGCCTTAGACTCCATACCATAATCTTATTTAATCTAAGGAAAATTTCCTTTAAAATGACTTTTCCCAAAAGATAATGGGCTTACTTTGGAAGTATCATGTGACCTTGATGGATACATATTTGTTGAGTATGTTGGAGAGAGGAATATGTGGATTGTTTTAGATAGTCTCTGTGGTCCCTTCCAATTCTTGTGTATCTGTAAAGTTACCTATTAGAATTGGAGAAGGCAAGTTCTAATGTAAACCTTATTTTAAAAAAGTTGTAGTTATCTCATACAATTTCCTAATTTTATAAATGTGGAAACAAACTCCAGGAGAATTAAGTGACGTGCCCAAAGTCAAGGAAATAGCAAATTCTGGATTAATGTACAGGTATTCAAATATCCAGTCTAATGCTCTTTCCACTACACCAAACTATTTCTTCTAATAATAACTGAAATAATCTTAATAGCACTTTAAAGATTACGAAGAAGCTACATTATATCATTTAAGCTTTATAATAAACTTGCAAAATTGGAACTACAGCTATTACAAATAAATCAAGTGAAGCAATTAGAGTTTTGTCTATGAAAGCATAAAGTCCGGGAAGTCCTAGAAAGCAGGGAGTCCAAAAGAGATCTAAATCTAGGTCCTGCTACCAGTCTAGCACTTTATCCACTATGCCAAGCAAACTTGCATTGCTTTGTGAGTCTTAACTGGTGACTGAGGACAGAGTTCTGAGTTATGCTCCAAAGAGAAATGGAATAGTGAAAAAAGGGTGCTATAATGGATTTGGAATTAAGAATTAGAATTTCATCCAAATCCTAGATTTGACATTTGTAAGGTAGTGATGTGACCCTGGGGGTAGTTTGAATCTGTTGCCTTATCTGTAAAATCTCTATTGTAATATTCAGGGTATCTGTCTCAGAATTATCATTAACAAAGCATTTTGTAAATCTTTCAAGTAGTATATAAACATGGGGTGAGATTTATTTTGGTAAGGGATTTTTCTCTTTTTTCGTTCATTTTTCGTTGGGTTACTGAGACCCAACTAGGTCATTGTGCCATCCACAGAAAAAACAATTATAGGCAGATGTCTAGAATATCCAACCCATTAACAGTTGCTGCCAACAATCTTGACCATTGGTCCTGGGTCATCTGCCCCCAGTACAATCTGGTACTATTGTTTCCCAGGAATCAGTATTTCGTATTTAAAAAACTCTTTATTTCTAACAAATATTCTACAATTCAAATTATTCACTATTTCAAATTAGCTTTCAAATTAATAAACATTAATGAGGTGTTTATGCTAAATGGTCTTTTACAAATGTTATCTCATTTGATCCTTACAGCAATTCTGGGAAGTAGGGGTTCTATTATTATCTACATTTTAAGATGAGAAGACCTAGCTAAACAAAGGTCAAGTGACTTGCTTAGGATCACACAACTTGTAAGTGTCTAAGACTGTTTGAACCCAGTTCTTCTTGAAACCATGTCCACAATTGTATCCAGTGACACCAGTTACCTGTAATGTCACTTTCATAAGGAATACTGAGCATAACACAAAAGCAGTGTATTGTTGAGTCTGGAGTGATAATTCTAGTATTGCTAATGGTCTATCTTTTTCCCCCCCTTTAAGAGAACAGTAAAAATATGATTTTCAGTTTTCCCAAAAGAAAGTCAATCTGTGATTATATCAAGATGATTTTACTTTCAACTCTAGAAATACCTCCTTAATAAAAAAAAAAAAAAAAAAAATGTTTCTGTGCCAAGGATGACACAGGACAAGAGATATGAATAATGACAATAGCATCTGATTCAAGCATTTTTATGGAGCAAACCTCTTTCTTCTTGCTACCCAGATTCAAATTAGCATGGCTCACATGCTTTAAAGTTTGTAGTAAATCAACATTATTTCACTTGATTCTTATAATGTCCCTTGTGATATAGATGCCATTACTATCCTTTTACAGATGAGAAACATAAAACTCAAAGAGAAGTTAATTAACATGCTCAGAGTCACACAAATACCAAGAACTTGAAGCAGATTTCAAACTTAGGTCTTCTTAACTGTAAGTTAACTCTAAATCTAGCTTCATATCCAGTATATAAAAATTCCTCTCAAAACCATAGTCCACGCTTGAATTTCTTCTTCTTCTTTTTTTTTTTTTTCGGGGGGGGGGGCGGGAAAGGGGATATTTTTAAATGTTAACTTTTATGTGTTTATAGACACACACACATATACATATGTAGTTCAAACTATTTTTTTTATCATCTGTGCTTTTTTCTATCCATTATTAGTTATCATATCCTGTCCTAATTTTGCTCATTGGATTCTGATTTCTAGTTCAGAGATCTTAAAAACTGAAAATGATCACAGTATCTATGACAAAGTTTTGCTCAATGAGAACTATATATATATTTCTTTTGATCCCTAAGAATTCCTTGGGAAAACTCCAGCACATACAAGCTTAAAGTCAATGATACTATCATTGGTTATGAACCAAAGGATTTAATAACAGAACTTCATACAGCTAGACATAAAAACTTCTGGATGATGAATTTCTAAAAGTTTCTTGGCATTGTAATGAGAATTGTTAACTTGAGGATTTGATTTACAAAATACTTTAAAAATATACATATTCATAAATTACAGATAAAACTAGCCTCTAGGAAATAATCTATCTTCACAAATGCCAAAGTTAATGTTTGAATTTAGTCACTATAACTCTACAAAAATATTTAAATGAAGCAAATGCATTCCCTTCAAATTCCAGAATCAAAGTTTATGAAGAATCAGTAATATACAGCATTTAAAATCAAAGAGTAATTAAACTGAAAATATAAGTATATTGTCTTATAGTCTCTCATTCACAGAATGCTGATCATCTTTTTTAGTTAATGTAATTCTGACAAACTTTCTCCTGACTTTTTACCTGAGAGTAAAATCCACTTTTTTTTTTTTTTTGGATGTTTGCTTTAAGATTATGAGATAGATCTTGGGAATAAAATAAAATAATTTAGTTTGAATAATTAGGCTGCTCATATTTTCATAACCTTTAGTTTAGGGAGACGGTTTTCAACAAGGTGTAGATGCAAGCAATCAACCAATGATTTGATTTAGGACTACTGCAGGTCTTATGAAACTGTTTGTAGACCAGAATGTCAAATTTGTAATAAAGTGGGTTTTCGTTCTCGTAGGACTCTTGAGGAATCAACAAAGTTGAGATTTCTCCTTAAACCTATAACAGGTAGACCGGACCAACTGGACACAAGAGGTCCATCACATACAACCCTTTCCATCTCTCAATAGAACCACGTGTGGCCGGCCAAGCTTAGAGATTACTCCTTCCCTACGGAGGCCGCAGAGTGGTTACAATTCAAAAAATGGTTGGTTGGCCTGTATTCTTGGGGGAAGGAGAGAGGAGGAGGCAGAACTGCCAGTCCTTAGTTTAAAAAAAAAATAAATAAATAACTAGAAAAAACGTCTAGGGGCGCCCTCTCAATGTGGTAAGCAGGGAAGATGGAGGGATAGGAGAACAGAAGGGCAGAGGGCATATGGAGGAAACAGGTTAAGCACTCTCCCCCCGGGAGGAGGGAGAAGACGAGGACGCAGGGGGAGGAGGAGAAAGAGGAGGACGGCAGGAGTGAAGATCCCTGGGACTGTTAGCTACCCCCGCAGGGCAGATTGTGCCCTTCCCCCACAGGTCCATGTAGGGCAGTTGGCCACGAGCTCTAGGTCCGGCTCCAACTTCTCCCCAGTTGAATAGAACCTCCTCTCCCCACGGCCTCGGGTCGGCGACTACCACCCCTCCCCCCAATACCTCCCTTCTCCCGCCCCTCGGGGCCAAGGTACCTCCGAGGACGTTGGGTCCGTGACCGCAAGCACTGACAGGGCAGGATTTCTCGAACTGCTGTCACAGGGGCAATCACTGATAGGAGACCAACTCCCCCCAGGGTCCCCGTTGAAGCCAGAGTGGACAGGCCTCCCCTCAACCTCCCCAACCACGGAGAAGTCGGGCGGTCCTTGGCTCTCTTTAGCCAGCCTCTCCCACTCAAAACGTGCTTGCGACTGTCTAGTGCTTAGTCTCCAGTCTCAAAGACAGTGGACTGCGCCCAGCATCCTGGGAAACGTAGTTCATTTAAGAAAAGAACCTTAGCGAACTCTTCCTTCCCAAGTGAAAATGGGGAGGAAACATGAAGCGCATGCGTTATATGGAATTGAGGCTGTTTCCCCGCCTACGGGAAGTTGCGTAACAGCCGAAGCGTGGCGCGCTTACTACTTCCGCAAACAGAATGGTGGAAAGCTTTACTCAGGTAAGTGTTATAGCTAAAGTCTGGTCCTTTTGTACCCTCAGTGTGCTTAATACTCTCACTTCTACCCCTCTTGGGGGTTCTTGCCGTTGCAGAGATAAGGCATGAATCACTTATGCTTTGCCATATTAATCAATGCATTTGTCCTATGCATTTGTTGCGCACCTTGCCGACTTAGTAGCCCCACGTTCATTGTGTTATGTGGCGGGGAAGGAAGTCTGTGGTCCTTGTAGGGGTCGGACGTGACGTTGGCTAGGCGCGCGCGGCGGTTGAGCCGGCTTCTGCAAAGGTGGGCAGAGGGACAGCGAACACCGGACCTCAGAACCGTCTGGGTAGGTTCAGCTGGGCCACGGGGAACTATTGGAATCTGTGGCTGGCTAGATGCGTATCCGAGCTCCGAGGGGCGGTAATCGCGTTCGGTCCCGCGACACGTTTGAGATGTCGCGCGAGAGATAACTGGGGGAGGGGGAGAGAGGATGAGAAGTTTCTAACCCTGGGTTTGAGGAGCTCATGTGGAGAGGATAGCTGTGAGAGCCGAGGAATAAAGTGAGGGAAGAGCAGAGCCTGCGGCTTTTAGGCCTTCTTCCTTTAAAGTGTGGAGAAAGGGTAGCTTGGGGAGCAGCTTCCCATTATATTTCCCGACTGATTGTCTTGATTTTGGGCTAGCGGAGGAGGCCGCGGCGCTGGGCTGGAAGAGTCCCCGGCCTGTTGGTCCTCGGAAGCGGAGCCCGCAGGCCATTTCTGGTTCTCAGCTCCTTGGGGGGAGCTCGGGAGCCCAGGGCTCCGCTGCGCTTTTGGCTCTGTGGTGGAAGCTTTAAAGGGATCATGCCTGAGACGTAGTGTCATGGTTCCTTTGGGGAGTTTGTTCCCCCTTCTGTTTGCTCGAATTTCTCCGGACGTTTTCTGTAGCTTTGTTTTTACCTCTCCCAACTCACCAAGACTTGTGTGGCATGTTCTCGATTGGTAATTCCACTACTCCGAGATGTGCTCTCTCTCTTCCCCATCCAGTAATGTTATTCATTCTGGAAACTTTTTTTTTTTTTGGGGGGGGGGGAGTAGTAGTCTGACAAATTCTTTCGAAATGAAAAGAGAACAGCTTTTGTAAATGAAATTCACAGCTAATAAAGCTATCATTTTTCAACTCTTATCAGAACCAGTTTTTGGTTGAAAGTTTTCAGCTAAATTAGATTGAGTTGGATTTGGTATTTGAGATCTGTTTTGTGCAAAAATCCTGTGAACAATTAAAAAAAAAAAAAGCTAAAATCTGGACGTAAGAAATTTATATGCTAGTGAGGGATGGGGGGAAATCATGGTAACATTATGTTGGGAGAAATGCAAACCACAAAAGGAGAGATTACTTACCACTCTGGGGTCATGGTTGCAAAAGATCAACTAAAGAGAAGTGCTTTGACAGTTTCCGGGAGAGTGATTATTCCCACAAGTGTTTGTTTTTGTTTTGAATGCAGACTTAGAATAACGATGAGTAGAAGTTTAGAGTTCTCTCCAACCGGAGGGAAATTCCATCTAGAACAGTGGACTCAAAGACACTAATGGGAGGAAGAGGATTCTTGGAATGTTCAGTCCTTCTGTTGGAGTGTATGGGCATAAGACTAAAGACTGATTTAGGAGGAAGTTCTGACTGGAAATCTTCCTCTTATCTAAGAAATCTGGTGTTTTGAGCAAATATTGGGAAGTCTTTGAATGTTTTGATCAAAAGGATGATGAGTAGAGATAAGCTTTGGGAGACTTAACAGGCTCTGATTTTGTTTTCTAGCCGAGGACACTTGGAGGGTAATGAATTGGATTTGAGAATCTCAGCCTCTCACTCTGTTCAGTCATCAAAGTCCTGAGACTAGACAAAAATAAAAACAAGGTGACCTTCCCTTCTCTAAATTAAGGTCATTACCAGGTCTCAGTTTGTCTGAGACTGAGCTCATTCTATGATTTAGCACTGGGGAATGAGTTGAGACTAAAGATGATTTAATTTGCCATCACAAAGATAACAGTTTGGGAGGGGAAGCCTTCAGAACCTATACAATGAGCCACTGAGGCTTGGGTTACAGTTATTGTTGGCTATTCTAGGAAAACCTGAGTGATAAAAGACTGAGTGTGTGTTGAGATTTTTATTTTTAAACAAATAACTGTGATGGATCCAATGTTAATGTGGTATTAGGAATAAGAATGGAGAAGTTGGTGTGAGGGTAACCCAGGATTGGGTTTGAGAAGGTATGAATAGGCCATGGGTTAAGAAAGCAAGGAACACAGGGCTTGAGAATAATGTATAATTCAATTTTCCAATGTATTTTAAGATTGAAGGGCAGATCGGTTTCCTCAATGATGAGGTGGAGATGGTGATGGCATCTTCCATGCAGTGTAGTTGTGGGGTTCAAATGAGATAATATTTCAAAAAAGTGCTAAGTACAGCACTTGTTTATGGTGAGTGCCATATAAATTCTCATTCCATTTCCTAGTCATGACTTTTGTCATTTCTTGTGACGCTTATATTCTATTACATTCTGGTACCACAATAAAATCAAATATTGCATGTATATGTAGTATTTTTCTAATAAGATTCCCAACACATTCTTTGTGAATTTAAGGAAGAAAACATACATTTTAGTGTATGATAAATCTGCTGAATTAGTAAATAAGTGTATTGTTGTTTAGTGATAATGGGAGTTGAAAAAAGAATTTCAACTTTTTTTCCCCCCCAAAGAGAATTTTCTTATTTCACTGAAATCTTAATGATTCTCTTTTGGAAGAGGTAGAGAGGCTAGGCAATGGTTATAGGACTGTTTCCCTTCCAGATGAAAATTTCCTTTAAAAAAAAAAAAAGAAGAAGAGATATAAATGTGAAAATGGAAAACATTTTCATGGTACATAATTTAAAGTAATTCATTTAAAGTTTGGAGCTCTCTATAGCTCTGAAGGTTAGTTAGCCTAGATTTAGAGCCTTTACTTTGTAAAATTAGTGCTTTTTTGGTAATGAAATCGAGGCCTTTTCTTCTTCCCTTACTCCATAAATTACTATTCATTAAGTATGTCTTCAAAGGGAATTATAGTTGGGGAATTAAAAAATATAGACTTTCTATTCTGATACCTTCCAGTTCTGTCTGGTATTGGAGGGATTATGACTAATTCTACCCAACTATCTCAGTACAATCCTTCGGAATTTAAAACTAATAGTTAGGGGAGAAAAAAAAAATAGGAATGCAGTTTTGAAAGGGAATAATACTCCCTAAGATCAAGAGAAAAGTTATCAAGCTGTCATCCGTATATCTGAACTTGTAGTGGAGCACCACAACTCATTGAAAATAAAGATGAAGGGATCCTACTTCCTAGGCAGATTTTCTTTAGTATAAAAGTAATGAACAAATGACTTCAGGAAGAAGAATCTGGTACTATATAGTAAAGCTGAATATGAATGAGTGTGGGGAAGTTGTTTCTCATGATAGGCTGTGAAAGGGGAAAAAAAATCAAACGTCTGTGTAAAAGTTCTCTCTAAAATGTAATGTTTTCTGTTGAGCAGCCTTCGGTTCAGTTATCACCAGAAGTGCAGCCAGGTGTTAAAATACAAATCCTTTATTATCTCTTTCAAAGTCTTGTCTCTTTAACTGGGGTGCCATTAACTTTCTTGTAGTCCAGATCCTTTATTATCTCCTACCTGGGGCTGGGCAGCTTTCTGGAGAGCCTTTAAGTCTGGCCTTGGTCTTAGTGGGGGAAATGCAGGAGTCCAGGCCAGCCACCAGAAAGATCGAAGATTGATTTGAATTTCTTCCCTTGGTTCCGGAGCTTAAGCTCCTGCTGCCAGTCCTTTGCCTTCTCTCCAAATCCAAAGGTTTGTGCTTCAGCCTGCAGCCACCACAAAGTTGTCAGACAATGGAATGAATCTGTCTCAGGCCTCCTAGACCTTCTAGTGTGTTTGCCCTTTCTGGCCCTGAGAGATTCTCACTTATATGCTCCACACTGAGTAGAAACCAATCATTATATCACTAGGACATCATTATATGTTATAGGATTAAATAAATGATAAGCTAGATTTAACCATTGTTTCCTCAATTCCACGTAGTACCTTGTTTCAAGTTCTGGCCCATAACATCTTTTAGGATTAAATCAATCATACTGAACCATGCTAAATTAGATAACTGTTGTCTCTATCATTTCCACTGACTTAGTATCTTGTAAGAATCCTTTATTTCAAGTTCAGAGTATTGGCCCATAACACTTCTGGAAGCATCCCTCTTTGTGGTTGCAAAGACTATCCCAAGATAAGAACTACTTAGATTAGGAGTGATCCAGACATGCATAAGAAACTGATAGGGAATTGTAAAACCTACTATAAAAACTAAATTAGTTGGTCACTGATAATTGAGATCAAACCTTTAGAAGGCATGCAGAAACTGCTGAAGTAACAAGCCAGATAATACTTGCTATTAAAGGAACTGGTGCAGTCATTAGACTGAAAATTCATAAAGATTTTTGGGAGATAATAGCTAATCACAAGATATCTGTTTACTTTCTAAGTCCATTATTTTATTTTCAAACTGAAATTTGTGGAAAAAAAGAGTAAAGGGCAGAAAATGAGAATAAAGCAAGGATGATGAATTAGAAAAATAGGGAGGGGACTAGAAGAAAAGGACAAATAGTAGTTGGAAGAGGTAGAGGGAAAGAAGAGGACAAGAGACAAAAAGTATCTTCAGAATAGAAGAAGGAAATCAACATTTATTAAATGTCTACAGTGTGCTAGGCACTGTGCTAAGTGCTTTACAAATTTCTCATTTGATCTTCACAGCAACCCTAAGAGATCAATTGGTGCTATATTTTCCCTATTTTACAGACTAGCATTAAAGGACTGGCTGAAGGTTACACAGGTAGTTTAAGAGTCTGAGGTGGGATTTGATTTCTTGATTTCAGGTGCAATGCTCAATCCACTGTGCCACTTAATTGCTTTTTCAGGATTTAAAGATGTGAAGTTAACATGGTTATGGAGATATTTAGGTGGCTAAGTTTATATGAAAATAAACATCGAGGTGATTGATGAATTTAATGGCCAGAGAATTTGAAGGATTTCAGTATAGTATTGGAAGTCTTCCAGTGATGAAATGAAGGGACTCCAGCAAAAGACCATGTCCTTGGTAGAAACACAGTATTTAAATGGGCCCTTAGTGAGGTTGAGGGTATTTCTGTGGAAATTATGTACAGCCAGATTTTCTGTACTCAATTATCTTACTATAGACATCAACTCCTGAATCTGTTTTGTATAAACAGGATGCCATAACCACCATTTGATTTACTGTTATATAATTAGCATAGTTAGTATATCTTGTATAGTTTGTATACCTTTCCTATAAAAGATTCCACCTTTCATTTTGTTAATTATGTGCTCTTTAGAGACTTTGCTGAGTTGTTAAAGCTTTATAATAAAGCTTTATCCCTTGACCTGGAGATGATTTGAACCTATGAATTCATTTTGGATGACTCCCCACCTTCATGAATTGTACCTCATGACTTGTACCTTATCACTCACCTTATAAGTGGAGTGAGTTTAGATTGACTGTTTTTTTTTTTTTTTTTTGAAAGAAGAGCAAAAATGACTTTGGAGACAGATGTCTGATAAAAGTTTGGACCAGTCACATTAACTAAGTGCTTACTATGCAATATATACTATGTTGAACACTGGGGATACAAGGAAAGGCAGAAAACCAATCTGAAAAACTTATTCTCAAGGAGTTTCCTCTACTGGAAGAAACTATACAGATTGTACAAACAAGTTGTGTGTATGTATATACAAACAAGCTATACATACACACATATATATACACACACAAACACACATACATGTGATAAGTTGGAAGTTATTAATATGGGGAAGTAGTTAAGATTAAAAAGAACTAAGAAAGGCTTCCTGTAGAGAATGGAGCTGTAGCTGCCACTTGAAAGAAGCCACGGAAAAATTAGTAGACTAGTGATGAGGGGAGAGCCTTCTAGGCTTGGGGAAAACCATTTGAAAATATTCAGTTTTGGGAGATGGATTGTCATGTTTGAGGAGTACCAAGGGCTCTCATGTTCTTGGATCATAAGAGAGGGAAATAGGTTTTAAAAAACCTGGAAAGATGGAAGCAACTAAGATATGGGGAGTCTTAAAAGCCTAGCCAAGGATTTTATATTTGATCCTGAAGGTAAGAGCTAGTCACTAGAGTTATGATGTTATTTATTGTCAGACAATCAAACTTTTTTTTATTATTATAGCTTTTTATTTACAAGATATATACATGGGTAATTGAGTAATCAATGGATAAAAACTCTAGTGATTAAAATTATTTGAGTCCACATTTATTTTACAAAATCAGTTTATAAACCACAAATACTGATCTGTGTCAATAAAACATTAAATCAAGTTGCAAAGAATTGGATATGACTGAAACAACTGAACAATAATAAATTTATTTTTTTAGCATTCTTTTAAAATTTTTGAGCTCCACATGTAGTGAGAAGGCAAGCATTGTGATAAAATTGTACATATGAATTCATACAAAACATTTCTGTTTTAGCTATATTGCAAAAAAAAAATTAAGTGAGAAAATTATATTTCAATTTATATCCACAGTTCAATCAGTTCTCTCATTGGAGATATCTGTAGCATTTTTTTTCATCATGAAGGACTTCATCAAGTCCTTTGGAATTGTCTTGGATCATTATATTGATCAAAGTTGCTAAATCTTTCACAATTGTTCATCAACATAAGATTGTTATTTTTTTACAAAATGATTACCTGGTTCTCATTTCATTTTGCATCAGTTCATACAGGTCTTGACATAGCCATGTTTTTCTGAAACTGTCCTCCTTGTCATTTCTTTATGCCACAACAATACTCCATCACAATCATATTCCATCTTGTTCAGCTGTTTCTCAATTAATCATCCCTTCAATATCCAGTTCTTTGCCACCAAAAAACAAACAAAAACAAACAAACAAAAAAAAACCTGTTATAAATATTTTTGTACATAAAGCTCCTTTCCCTTTTTCCTTTAATCTCTTTGAGGTAGAGTCCTATTGTAGTATTACTGGGTCAAAGAGTATGCACAATTTTATAGCTCTTTGTGCATGGTTCCAATTTATCCTTCAGAATAATAATTCATGGATATATGTGTGTGTGTGTGTGTGTGTGTGTGTGTGTGTGTGTGTGTGTGTATTTTTTTTTCCTCCTCATCCCCTGAAGTATTTATTGTTTTTGATGAGGGCAAGGTAGTTCCTCAGAATTTTAATTTGTCTTTTTCTATTCCGTAGTGATTTGAACATTTTTTTCTTAAAATAGCTTTGATTGCATCTTCTGAAAACTGCCTGTTCATATCCTTTGACCATTTATTAATTGGGGAATAGCTTTCTTAATAAGTTTGTTTCAGTTCCCGATGTTTGAGAAGTGAGGCATGTATCAGAGAAGCTTGTAACATGTAGCAGATGAACTTGGTTTTTGATATTGCTTCCTGTTGTATAGTACCTTTTTGAAAAATGTAATTTTCCTGATTCATCTCTAAGTCTCTTTTTGCTTTTGATTTGTCTGAGATTATGATTACTGCCCCCTACCTTTTGTATTTTAGATTAAACATGTTAGATTCTACTCTAGACCCTTATTTTACCTCTGTGCATTTCTCTTTCAGGTGTTTCTTGTAACACATTGATGGATTCTGGTTTCTAATCCATTCAGCTATCTGTTCTGTGATCAGGTCTTCATTTATGAAGTTAATGATTACCAGCAGTTTATTTCTCTCCATCCTATTTTTTTCTTTTTAATCTTGCCTCTCCTTAAAAGTCTTTTATTTTGTTTCTAACCACTGCTTCCCTTAATCTATCCTTCCTTTTAAGATCTCCCCCATTCTCTTTTAATTTCCTTCTGTTTCTCAATTGGGCAAGATCAATTTCTATACCCAATTAAATCTGTCTCCCTCTCTCTGTCTCTTTCTTTGAACTCGTTCTGATCTGAATGAGCATTGTTTGGCCCCCTTTCCCCCTATTTTCTCTCTACAACACTGCTTTTTTTGTGTGAGAAAATTTTCTTCTTCCTTCCTCTCCTTCCCTTATTCGTTTTTTTTTTTTCTTCACCTCTTTATTTCTTTTAATCTGGAAATAATTCTAGCATTATCAACTTAAACCCCATACTCTCTGTTTATGTAAAGTCTTCCTAGCTATCCTAATAATGATTCTTAGGATTTTCATGTATCATCTTCCATATAAAAATGTAAATGATTTAATCTTGAGTACATTAATAATTTTATTATACTTTCCTTGACTCTTCTGTTTCATTGTTAGATTTTCTATTCAGTACTATTCTTTTCATCAGGAATCTTTGGAATCCTCTGTTCCAGAATCCTCTGAAGAATTATATTCAGTTTTTCTAGGTTCTTGGTTATAATGTTTGCTCATTTGCCTTTTGGAATATTATATATCAACCCTCTGTTCCTTTATAGCATGAAAGCCACTAAATCTTGTGGGATTCTTAATGTGGCTCCATTGAATTGTTTCTTTCTACTTGATTGCTGTATTTTCTCCTTGACCTGGGAATTCTGGAATTTGGCTATAATACACCTGTGAATTTTCATTTTAGGATTTCTTTGAGGAAGTAATTGATGGATATTTAAATTTTTCATTTTTACTCTCTGGATCTAAGATATTGGGGCATTTAAAAATAATTATTTTAAATATGATTTTAGACTTTTTTTTATCTTAACTTTCAGGTAGTCCAATAATTCTTTGACTTCTCTCTTTGTTTTTTAGTTCACCTGTTTTTCTAGTGAAATATTTCCTAATTTGTTCTTCTCCCCTCCCCCCCATGTTTTTGATTTTGTTTTATTGTTTCTTGATGTCTCATGGAATTATTTGCTTACTTCTGATTGTTAAGGAATTGTTTTTTTTCAGTGAATTTTTGTACCTGTTTTTTCATTTGACCTATTCTTATTAAGGAATTCTTTTCTTAAAGAGATTTTTTTTTTTTTTTTTTTTTTTTTTGCTGTTTTATTCCCCCCCTTTACTATTAGGCCAATTCTGTTTTAAATTTTTTGTGTGTGCTTCTTTTGCCAAGCTGTGTTTTTTTTTTCTTTTTTTTTTCATAATTTTCTTGAGTTTACTTTTATTTCTTTTACCAATTTTTCTGCTACCATGTTTATCTCTTTAACTTTTCCAGGAATTCTTGCTGGGCCTGTGTTACGGGGCCAGAACTTTGAATTTGAAACAAGGATTCTTACAAGGTGCTAACTCAGTGGAATTGATTGAGACAATAGTTATCTAATTCAGCATGGTGATTAACAGTTCTCTAGTTCAGTACATACACTTAGTACTTAATATATTTCTACAAGATTGACACCTTTGATAAGAGGTGTCATTAAGCTTTTATAAGCTCAGACAAACTCAGCCAGAATCAGAACTAGGAAAGACCGAGGAGTGGTGGCAGACTCTCCTCTTTCTCTTCTCCATTGAAACCAGCAGAAAACTAGCCGAGTCCCAAGTGAAAGAGCTAGGACTTCGAAGGTGTGTCACTTGTGGTGATTACTGAACTGAAACGAAGGCTGCTCCCAGAGAACCCAAAAAAACTCAACAGAGAACCTTACATTTTAAAGAGAATATTACAGGTTTGAATCCAGTTAACATTTTTCTTTGAAGTTTTGATCATAGCTATTTTCATGTTGTCTTCTAAGTATGTCTTGGTCTTTGAATGGTTAAGTCTTTTTTTTTTTTTTTTAATTGTTTGCTCGTTCTCCTGGCCTATTTCTTACCTTTGAACTTTGTTAAAATTGGGTTCTACTTGGGGTGGGAAGGAGTTATCTCAATCTTCAGGTTCTGCAAGTTTTTAGTGCTTCCAATGTGGTATAATCTGGGGAAAGGTGTAGTCACTGTTCTCATGGTTTGTATTCTGGTTTTTATCTGGAAAGGGCCCCTGTTCTCTTGCAGCTCCAGTGCTGCTATTCTCTTTTGACTGACCACAGTCATTCCTCTTCACCTTGGAGCTGGGACTTATAACTATATAAATGCAAATGAGTATGTAAGGTCCTCTGTAATCTTTTTCTGGCCAGTTGTCCAATATTCTTACTCTTTCTGGGTTGAGAGCACCTGAAGCTGCCCCAGTTTACTATCACACTCCAGACAGACATCCATCCTGGTTTCGTAGACTACTCTTGTCAACTTTCTTAGTTTTCTTAGACTAGAAAAGTGTCTTACTCTTAGTTTTTTTTGACTCTGCTACTCCAAAATTTCATTTGAGGTATTATTTTCAAGTTGTTTGCAGGGGAGTGATAATTTTCTATTCATTATGCATATTAAATGTTTTCTATTGCAGTTTTCATATATGAACTGAAGCTTTAAATTCAAATCATTGGACACAATGGAAAATTCTGCAAAAATGGAGGATTGTAAAAAAATCTTTCAAGATGAAGAGGCATCTGTAGTTTCCAAAACAGAACTCTCTATCAACATTAATGAAATTGAATGCTCTGATGGAAAGGACGCTGACAATGTTCAGGAAAGTACACCAAAAAAGGGAAAACTAGAGTTTCAGAGTGATCCTGAAGTTAAGACTGCCAGTTGTGGAGAGGGCACTCCATCAAATACAAGAAAGTTGGATAATGAAATTATTCCTGAGAAAAGAGCTGCAGCAGGTGATGAAGAGAGTATTTCACGAACGAGAAAGTTAGAAACTGATGATCCAAAAGATGATACTTCTAGTTGTGGAGATGGCACTCCTGCAAAAAAGAGAAAATTGGAAGGTGAAGATGTTCCTGTAAAACGCAAAGTATGTGTATTATATATTTAAGATATTTAAGTTTTAAAATTTATTTAAAGGTATAGTACAACTTTAATTTCCTTGTTGTGGTTCTTAAAAGATTTGCTTAGCTTTTGTTTTTGTGTGTTTATTTGTGTAATCTCATGCTTATATAGTGTTTAGCTATTAGATAATTCAAAATATTACATTTGATTCATATTAGCTGTGGTAAAGCTAACTGAAGTAATCAGTTCTACTTTTGAGAAATTTTTAGTTAACTATATTTGAGTTTAAAGTTGTAAATAAAAATAATTATTGTTATTTTTATTTTTGCTGAGGCAATTGGGATTAAGTGACTTGTTCTGGGTTATGTAGCTTGGAAGTTTTAAGTTTCTGAGGCTATATTTGAACTCTGTGTTGCTCTATCCACTACACTACCTAGCTGTCCCTAAATTTTTTTACATGGTTGACTCTAAAAGACAAGGCAGCCATTCTCCAATTGATAAATGATCAAAAGAGATGAACAGTTTTCAGATGAAGAAATTGAAACTTTCTAGTCATGAAAAAGTGCTCTAAATCACTATTAATCAGAGAAATGCAAATTAAGACAACTCTGAGATACTACTACGAACTTCTCAGGTTGGCTACAATGAGAGGAAAAGATAATGATGAATGTTGAAGAGGATGTGGGAAAACTGGGACACTAATACATTGTTAGTAGAACTGTGAACAGATGCAACCATTCTGAAGAGCAATTTGGTACTATGCTCAAAAAGTTATCAAACTGTTTATACCCTTTGATCTAGCAATGTTTCTACTAGGCTTATATCCCAAAGAGATCTTAAAAGAGGGAAAGGAACCCATATGTGCAAAAGTTTGTGGCAGCCCTTTTTGTAGTGGCAAGAAACTGGAAACTGAATAGTATCTTATATGAATGTTATGGAATATTATTGTTCTGTAAGAAATGACCAACAGGAGTTTCAGAGAAGCCTGGAGAGACTTATGTGAACTGATGCTAAGTGAAATGAGCAGAACCAGGAGATCATTATGCACAGCAACAAGATTATACGATGATTAATTCTGATGGACATGGCTCTCTTCAACAATGAGATGATTCAAATCCGTTCCAATTGTTCAGTGATGAAGAGAGCCATCTACACCCAGAGAGAGGACTGTGGGAACTGAATGTGGTTCATAACATTCCCTCTCTTTTTGTTGTTGTTTGTTCGCATTTTATTTTGCTTCTTTTTTTTTTTTCTTGTACAGCATGATAATTGTATAAATATGTATGCATATATTGGATTTAACATATATTTCTACCATGTTTAACATGTATTGGACCACTTGCCAACTGGGGAGGGTGTGTGTGTGTGGGGGGATTGGAACACAGGGTTTTGCAAGGACTATTTGTTTGCATTTTATTTTGCTTCTTTTTTTTTTCTTGTACAGCATGATAATTGTATAAATATGTATGCATATATTGAATTTAACATATATTTCTACCATGTTTAACATGTATTGGACCACTTGCCAACTGGGGAGGGTATGTGTGTGGGGGGATTGGAACACAGGGTTTTGCAAGGACTAATTTTTTTTATTATTACAGCTTTTTATTTACAAAACATATGAATGGGTGATTTTTCAACATTGACCCTTGCAAAACCTTCTGTTTCAAATTTTCCCCTCCTTTCCCTCATCCCCTCCCCTCTTAATTCCTCTTCAAGAATTAGTGGAAAACTATTTATTAATTGCTTACCATGTTGCAAATACTGTGTTGAGAATTGGGAATATAAATATAAAATCTAGACAGTCATTTTTCTCAAGGAAGAAGAGAAGGGAACAAACATTTATTAGCTGTGCCAAATGCTTTACAAGTAATACCTCATTTAGTGTTCATGACAACCGTAGGATGTAGGTGCTATTATTATTACCTTTTCACAGATGAGGAAATTGACGCAGACAGGAATTAAGTGAGAAGCTCAGGATCTCATAGCTAATAAGTGGCTGAGTTGGGATTTGAATATAAATTTTCCAATCCATATATTCTAGCCACATCATTGCCTTGCTGTCTCCCAGGGTATAAATATAGCACACATATGTAGAAGTACACATAGTAGCTAAGAAAGAATATCATAATCTGGGAAAATCACAGATGTTGAGTGTATCAGTAGAGTGTTCTAGTAATATATCCTTTCTAGGTTTGTTAATAATGGTAATAGAGATTTGATTACAGTTCTTAGAAAAAGAGATGAAGATTATGGTTGTGGGTTGGAGTGGGGAGAAGACCATAAACAAGGTGACAGTTTGGCAGATAGCTTCTTCTAATAGTCTCTGCTGATGTGGTTTGGAGAGTAAAGCAATAGGAGCAGCAGTGTTATAAAAAGAAGGTCTTATGGATTCATACCAATAAATAGGGAATTTAAAATTTTAAACTTGGTGCACTTGTATAGATGAATTTTTATTTATCTCATTTTTATACTTATTTTTAATATTGTCTTTCTCCTGTGTTCAGCATTTAGAAGAAGGACATGGCTCAACAGTAGCTGCTCACTACAATGAGCTTCAGGAAGTTGGCTTGGAGAAACGAAGCCAGAGTCGTATTTTTTACCTTCGAAATTTTAATAATTGGATGAAGAGTGTCCTCATTGGTATGAATGTCAAATTTATATATCTTATTTTATTTTCCTCCAGCATAATTGGCCATTTATCACACACTTTGGTATATTTTAAAATTTTAAAAGGTTTTGTCTGAAGTAGTGATTTCCCTTAGCATTTAGAATTTTATTTCTGTGAAAGGATTAACAGATTTAATTATATTGAGATGTTGGGGGGGAGAGGAAATGAGTTAATAATAAATCCCTAATCTCGGAAAAGTAGGTACAGTACCCCATGTGTATATATTTATTGACTGATATTTTTTGTGATGTTAATAATTAGTATAGCTTGAGTTCATAGCTGAGAAATCATTTGTTTAAATCTCCATCTAGAAGTTGGGTTAAATTTCTGGAGCACTAACATAGACATTGTAATTGCTAAAGTATCTTCTTCTGTCAGTAGAAATGATGTGGGTTTGGGGTGTTTGTCCCTTAAATTCCTTAAGCACAATGTTGCACTTGGTGATACATCATGAGGTAAACAGGCCATTGTGGATTGTCCAAAAACTTTTTCAGAGTAGGGAACTTGGCGTCTGATATTGAAATAAAAACAGTTAATTCAAACTTTGTAAAATCTCATTTATTGGCACATGAAAAAAAATTATTTTGAATGCTGGTCAACTTAGATAAAATGATACATTGGAGATTGCTTGCACTTGATTTTTAGGAAAAATGCATAAAGTCCTGAATATAGAAGACTTGTAAAAAAATATTGCCAAGAAAAAGATCATTTGGAATTTGTAGTCATTTGTATTCCACTCCGTCTTCTCTCTTCCCTGCAGTTTTCTATTACAGATCAAAACTAGCTGGCCCCTAAAGTCCCTTCCAACTTTATGATTGTATGATCTTACTCTTAAATTCTTTGTATTGTTTGTATTCTTGCAGCTTCTCGGTTTGCTCAGCGTAGACTTTAGTTAGCCATTTTCATCTATCTTTGGTCATTTTTTTCATCATATGCTTACATTTTTTTTCCCTGTTTCAATTTCTGCAGCATTAAGAAAACTAGTGTGTACTTTCTAAAAAGTTATTCACTGGAATAGTCTTGGAATTCTAAATTCAGCTTTCAGAGGGTCTAGTGACAGCTTTCACTCCTCCTCCTCCCCAGCTATTCCTAAAATCTCAGTGACAGTTTTTGTCTCTACACCTGCCTTTATAGTCTCTGTCCTAATATCTATATTTTGAATAGTTTAGTTCCGTATTCTTTGTAAAATGTTTAATTTATAAATTAAGAAGTTTTTAATAGGTAATGTTTGTAAAAATAAGATCATTTAATCATTTGAAAAATCATTCAAAAATAAACACATTTATAGTGACTTTTAATCTGAATTATTACAAGCTTTATAGTGTACAAGAAAATCATTATGCAGAAAAAATAGCCTTTAAAAAAACCTTCCACTCATTTTCTCCTCTCATTGCTCACCCTTTGAATATTTCCTTTTGATAGAAAAAATTTAACTGTTTGAAAGTTCAACTTCCTCTTAGATTAAATTTACATTGTTATTATCATATATAAATACTTTTTTATTTTTGTTTGCATTGTTCTTTGTTTATGCAAATCTTTTTTCTTTGTATTCCTTGGGGCTTTTTGTTTTTTACCTTTTTTTGGCCTTGTGATTTTATTTACTAGTGAACTTCCCATGATAAGGAAAGGAGCTTTACTAATGCAAATTGGTAGCTGTTCTGTATCTTTTATTGTCCAGCTGAATTTATGGGTGACACTTGAGAAATTTAAGGTAATTCCCAGTCATGCAGTATGTTTCAGAGCTGAGTTTTGAACCCAAATCCCCTTAGCTCCCCTTAATTCTTAATTATGCCACACTGTCTCTTGTTTCTAACTACACAGTGATATTCCATTGCAATCAGTCTTTTCAGTTATTTTCCCCAATCAGTATACACCCACTTTGTGTCTACTTCTTTGCTATTACAAACAATGCTTCTGTGAACATTTTCTCCAATTTAGTTTTCATAATTCTGGAAATTAAATCCCCATCCATTTCTCACATTACAGTTTGTAGAAACACAAGCAATAACTCAGTGATCACTGAAGGTGAAGAACAAGTAATTACATTACGTATGTATTACTTTATGGTTTAGGATCATAGACTGAAAGTTGGAAGGGGGACCTCAGCTCTTCTAATTGTACCTCTTACAGTTTGCAGATTTAAGCCCAGAGCAGTTTAAGTGACTTGCCCAAAGATAGTAAGTAGAACTAAGATTTAAACCCGGTTCCTCCAGCTCAATACACAGTGCTCTTTTTACTGGACCACCATGCCCATAAATTATATGATATAGCATATTTGAGAGGTAAGCTATGCAGATGTTGCATATCCCCATTATACAGGGAAACGAACAGGCCCAATGTTATGATTTGCCCAGTGATCTGTAGGTATGAAATTGCAGTTTTGAATCTGAGACTCAGGCTATAACAAATTCTATTTTCCACATGTGAGCTCTTTTCATTACACCATGGTGCTTCTGTGTTGCATAAAACAGCATTTTATCCAGAAAGTGATGAGAAAGGAGAAGTTAATTTGGATGTAGTAGTTGAGATAGAATGTAGTAGTACTGACCATTGCAGTTGTTTAAGAATGTTTATCCACATTTAAGGTATTTATCCACAATGTGTTTATTTCTTTGGGCTCTAGGTGTGATTTGACAATTATGAGAGATTTTTTTAATTGCGAGTTTTTTCAAGATTTTGATATATAGTTTTAATTAGGCTATGCCACTTTTTGACAAATCCTCGTGTAATTCTCTTTGTTTCATTTTATTTTCAAGAGGTTCCTACTTTAATCGACTGTTAACACATGAGAGTATCTTTGGAAAAACTTCTGTTTTCTTTGCAAATTAAGATTTAAAAATTCAAATTTAACAGCAAAGTCATGAGTTGAAGTAGAAGTTCTTAGTTAAGCAAATAGCTTTGATAACAAAAGATTGAAATATCATTTATGAATTATTAGTTCTTCCCTTTGGGGAAAAATATATATATTTGAGGAGAACTTTAGGAGCATTTTTCAAAGTGGTTTCCTATAAGAGCATGCTAAGCACATGATTTTTAATTATTTCCATTTTGGGACAACTTTATTTTTGTTTTAAATTTATGTTAAGTGCAATATTTTAAATATTAAATGTATAATGATTTCTGTGTCTTGTCAGATGAAGGTTAGTATGAGCAGTAATCAATGTTTTGGCAAAAATTAAGTAAAATATTCAGTTTACTTTTTTTGTTTCAGGAGAATTTTTAGAAAAAGTGCGGCAGAAAAAAAAGAGTGACATCACTGTATTGGATCTGGGCTGTGGAAAAGGTGGAGATTTACTCAAGTGGAAAAAGGGCAGAATTAGCAAACTAGTTTGTACTGGTAAGAGGAAATAAATTGTTTTAGACACACCTATTTTGCTGAGTTAGGTAACTAGAAATGATGTAAGGACTTTATAAATTAAAATATTATGGCATGAATCCCAGAGACCAAGTTATATGAATCTCTAATGTACTTTTAATTAATACATTAAGGCATTAGTGATGCTTTTAAAGTAAGATATTGAAAAAATAATGAGGTTTTTTCCCTTTGTGGGATAGTTACATTTTTCTGTGGTCTGGTACTGAATTTATAGGCATAGCCTACAACATCTGCTGTTGGTCACAAGGGAAATGGTTTAAATAATGGAGAAGTTAGAGATTAGCCCTAAGGTTTTTATTTATTTGAACTTTGTTAGCCTCCTACTGATGCGATCTGTAATGTGGTGTTTGGCACCAAATTATGGCAGGCAGAAAAAGTTGGGGTTCAATCATATGAAAATTCACAGTGGCCAAGGTAGATTTATTTAGGGAAATAGATTTCAGACAAACTGAAGGGATGCAATAGACACCAGAAATGATAAATATGAAATAGAGTAGGAGAAGCATATGAAAGACAAGTTCCTCAGTAGAGCTCACAATTACCCAGTAGAAAGGGAAGTACCCCATGAGGTTGGGGTATGCCGTTAGCTGGCAGGCTAAATTCTGAAAGGGACTTAGCACCCTAAAAGAGTTAGGTATAAGGAGAAGTGGGGGTTGGAAAGCATGATGGAGTTAGGGGAGATAACACGTGGAATGGGGGGAGGAGAAAGGAAAAGACACCAGGAGGCAGAGTACCATGGTGGGCTAGCTCATAAGTAGATTTTATAGAGAAAATTTAATCTCAAGCACATGATTGGGATTTCTAGAAAGAGTGGGTCTCAGGAGTTGGACGTAACCTGGATTTCAGACTGGACCACCTCCCCAAAAGTTGGTGGAGCTTCACTGATCTCTCTTGGTGCCTACCTTTAAAAACCTACCCTTTCTCTTGTGAAAGGGAACACCAATTGAATGCAAGGTCATTTGAGGGAGAGAACTTTAGCAACTTGGGGACAGGAAAGATGGAAGATTCAGAGGGGTAGTGACAGAAGTATTGCATTCAAAACATGGAGGGCAGACAAGCAGGAGATAAAGTTCGGAACCACTTTGTAGAGGATTAAAAATAACAAGACTCAAGGATTTATATTTTTATGTAATTATTCACTGTTTTGACAAATCAGACTTAAAATCTTGTTTAAGAAGATCATTTTGGTGATTTGGAGGTTCTGTTAAGCAGAATATAATTCATAGTAGTGTCTCTTAAGAATGGGGCAATGAATAATATGCACAAAATATCCAATTGTAATTGAAGTCAACACTAATATTCTCTTCAGCAAATTCCTATTTTCTGTAACATTGAAACAGAGATTTACCTTTTCTGTGTTGATTCTTTTCAGTCCTTAAGTAATATGCTTCCTAAAAACTTTTTTCCCTCTTTTTTATTTTGAAGGAAATAGAATTGGTCTTGTACCTAAATTATATTACATGCCAAGAATTTGCTGTTACTGTATGAAATTTGTGCAGTCATTCTGCTTCTACATTTTGCTTTCACTCTGTGTTTTAGTCTAATAACTTTTAATTGGAAACTTTTCTTTATAGATATTGCTGATGTTTCCATCCAGCAGTGCCAGCAGCGTTATGCTGACATGAAGAATCATTGTCGTGACCATGAGTACATTTTCAGTGCAGAATTTGTAACTGCAGATAGCTCAAAGGTACGGTTTTCTTGTTTCGTGCATCGTTCTATCATTGTAATTGTTTTTGATAATGTATTTATTTAAAACATAAGTAGAAGTTAGAAAAAGAAAAAAAAACAGTCATGTGCACAGCAGAACATAAGGGAGTTTTCAAAATAGGAGATAATAAATTTTCATTTCAAGAAAGCCTATATAATAAATACTACACATTGTGTTCAAAGCTGTGCATGTTTTACTTTATTCTTTTATTCCCGTTTCCTCCCCCGACATCTCCTAAGAAAGCTATTGTTAAGCATGATTATATTTACATATACAAATATACCATACATGCATGTATATAAATAGCTATAATCATTCGTATATATTCATATTCACCTAGGTAATGCCATATGCTTGTTTGTCCCGTTTCTCTGAAAATGGATAACACCATCTTACATCATCCATCCTGAGTTCAAGCCTTTCTATATTTTTCTAAATTGACCAGCTTATTTCCTACACCACAGCAATATTCCAACCTTATACTGCCTAGTTATTTTAGATAACCTAAAACAATATTAATATGGTTGACATATAGTGTAGTTTTCCTAATTTTCTTTCTTGATTAAATCTTAGCCTTAACTTTGTTTGAGATCATTGATTATGTAATACTCATGCTTTTTTTTTTTTTTTTAATAAGTTACTCTTTTGGTTGTTATTATGTTTTTGTGTATTTCTTATTTCCTATTCTTGCATTACTTCTTCCTGCTAATTTGCCTTGCTATTACTTAACGTGGTCTCCCTACACATACACTCACTTTCTCTCTCTCTCTCTCTCTTTCTTTCTCTCTCTTCCTCCCTCCCTCCTCTTTCATTCTCTCTGTTTCTTTCTCTCTCTTCTCCCCTCTCCAGGATCTAACCCTTATCTTCTCTCCCTATCTCTTTATCCCATTTCCTTTGGGATATTCCATATCCTCTTCCTGTTAATCTACACACTCTTCTTTACTTCCCTTATTTTATTCCTTCTCCCTCTTATTTCTTACAAATTTAAAAGACTTTTATACCTTTCTCTCTCTCTCTCTCTCTCTCTCTCTCTCTCTCTCTCTCTATATATATATATATATATATATATATATATGTGTGTGTGTGTGTGTGTGTGTGTGTGTGTGTATAGTTTCCTCTTTACCTCATTTTTGATGTAATTGCATTCCAGAACTAACAGTCCCTTTCTCCCATCTATTTTCTCTGTGACTTTTTCCTCTCACATTTCATCATATGGCATAATTAGTTTTTCTTTTACAGTTTTGCTTTTAGAATCACATCATACTCAGCTCTGCCCCAGTGTTTCTTTTGAACTACCCAATTGCTTGTTTTAGACATATGATTTACATAGCAATAGTTAGCAATAGTTTTAGACATGTGGTTTACATATCTGCACATAAAACAGTTTGTCCTTATTGAGTCCTTTATCTTTTGTGTTTACCTTATTTTTTTGTGGTTATCATAATCAAATTTTCAATTAAATTCAGAACTTTTTGTAACAATAAGACTAAAAGTCTTGCAGTTCGTTTAATGTCCTTTTTTTTTTTTTGGGTTCAGGATTATGCTTAACTTTGTGAGGTATGATAATTTAGGCCGCAACCCTATGGTTCTTTTGCTCTTTGACATATAGTTTTCCAATGTTTGTGGTTTTTTAATGTAACTGTTGCTAGGTCTTGTGTGATTTTGTGGTGCCTTTGCCATATTTGAATTGTGTTTTTCTTCTTGCTCATAATATTTTTTCCTTGATTTGTGGTTTTTGGAATTTAGCTATACTGTTCCTATAGGTTTTGCACATAGATCTTTCAGGTGGTGATCTGTGGATTTTTTTTCTATTTCTACTTTCCTCTCTTGTTCCTACACTTCAGTAAAACTTTCTTTAATTTTTTCTTTATTATTATTTCAAGATTCACTCTTTAGAACTTTTAGGTAGTTCGGTTATTCTTCTATTTTCTCTTCTTGATGTTCTCCAGATCTGTTGTTTTTCTTATTTATTACATTTTCTTCTTTTTTTTTCCATTATTAATATTTTGTATTTTGTCTCTCATAACTCCATTGGCTTCCCCTTGCCCAATATTAGTTTTTAAGAGGTCATTTTCTTCCTTGAGATTCTGGATCTCCTTTTCTAATTCATTGGACTAAGTTTTCATAATCTAGTTTTTCTTTTTCTTTTTTTTAAGTTTTTCCTCAATTTCATTTTATTTTTAAAGTCTTTTTTTGTTCTGTAAATTCTTTTTGGTCAAGTAACCATTTAACATTACTTTTTGGGGATAGAAGAGGCTTTTTTTTTTTTTAACTTCATTATCCTCTGAAGAGGAATTCATCTTCTCTATTCCCATATTAACTTTCTCCTTTGCCTGCTTATTTTTTAAAACAAGTTTGTTACTGTAATCAACTCTAGTCAGAGTGGTGAAGGAGGATGGTAACTCTGTCTTCAGTTCTTCTTCAGTTCTCTTCTTTGGCAAGGACTCCAAAACCAAGAGCACTCCCTTGAAAGTGACCACAGTCAGGAGCTTCCCCGTCTCATTTCTTGTGTATTTACTAGGAGTGTGTTGGTTTCTTCTCATCGAGGGCTGCCTTCAGCAGCAAAACTGCTTGGCATTCATTATCAGCAGAGGTTCCCTCAGTCTTCCCATAGTCAGCCGTCTTGTTCCTCATACTGTCCTGACAGTGAAAATTCTTATGCTTAAGGCTGAGTCTGTTTCCCATTCCACCTTTCACTATAGGGCTGTCTGGTTGCTATTTCAGTTGGAACTAGCTTGAAGGTATTTTACACTTCACTAGATCCAAAATTCAGTCCTGTTACCTTTCTTTAACATCTTCTCAGACTGTCCCAGGAAGATCACAGTTCTGCTCCCACTCTCAATTGTTTTTACCACTCTGCTTTTGCCCTGAGATGCAGTTTTGTCTTATTTGTGGGGGAAAGCTGGAGAGCTTGGAATTTTGTAATTTACTCTGCTATCTTTCCAGAATCCTCTCTGATTTTTAGTATTTTTGTCAGTTATTTTAATCTCAAGTGAATTGAACTTTAGTTTTTCTGTATTTGGAGGGTTTTTGTTTTTTTTTTTTTTGCCTCAATCATTCATGTTGTACTTGAAATTCATTTTTGCAATAATCTTAAAGAGGGAAATCATTAGTAACAGAATGACAAAATAATTGTCATTCAGTGATTATTTTGTAAACTGCTGATATTTATCATCTCATATAGAACCTTAGTCCGAACAAGATAGTGTTAAGGTTGGGATCTGTGGAGAGGAATGCCTCCAGAACATCTTGAACCCCGGGTTGTCCATCATTTACTTCAGAATTTCCAGTCAGGTAGTCCATATAATCTCTGAATTGTTTTCATTAGTACAAGTTGTATTATCCTCCAAATGTGCCTCTGCAAATTCTACCCATTTCTCTTTATTTCTGCTCAAGTGTTGCTGGGGTCAAGAAGAACAAATCTTAGTTTTACACTTTTCAAATGATCATTCTGTAGATACTTGAGAGATTTCCTTTTATTATCTCTTGGAGTCTTCTCAAGAAGACTCACCTCAGCTCTAGTTCCTTAATCTGATGTTCATGTGGCATGCACTTAGTTAAGACTCATCCCTATCTTGATTACTTATTCAGCAAATGTTCAGGTACCTATTTTCAAAGCATTGTGCTCCCCCTCTAGTAGATGCTTTGTTAACTTAGAGAAATATTCAAACAGGTTCTTCTTGTCTCTGTAATAGAAATTAGAATTGATATGTTTTATCTAACTAAAGAAAACAGAAGTTTTATCTGATGAACAATTTATCTTTGATTACATTGATTTTCCTAGTTTCTTCTCCTATTGTTGAAATATTTTATTTAATTTGTATTTGTTAAATTCTTTGATAAGCTTTTGAAATTTTTTTTCTTTTAATTTCTCAAGTTCTGTTTTCAACTTGGAGAAAATTTTATATCTGGGCTTTTATAGCTTGAATTCTTAACTTGTTTGAATTTGTTTCAGGAACTCTTGACGAATAAGTTTCGTGATCCAGAGATGTCCTTTGACATTTGCAGTTGTCAATTTGTGTATCATTATTCATTTGAAACTTATGAACAGGCTGATATGATGCTCAGAAATGCTTGTGAGAAACTTTGCCCTGGAGGATATTTTATTGGCACTACACCAAATAGCTTTGAGCTCATGTAAGTTTTTTGTTGTTGTTGTTATGAAAGTTTTATGAAATGTCCATAATGTGTATTTTAAAAAATGTTATTTTTCAGCATGATTTTTTCTGTTGAAAGTATTGTCATCCTAAGATCTAACAAATAAAATATACTCATTTCCCTAGTTAAAGGCATTAGTTAAATAAGTTATCAGATGTTTATTGAAAATGTTCTTAGAATACTTACATATTGAGCCTTGACTTGATTTTAGAGAGCACAGAATATATAGAATATCAATATAGGAAACTAGCCAGAAATTTTGTGTTGATTGTGTAATATCTTTGATTTTATTGATATGTTCTAACATTTCCTTGCTTATTTTATACACACACACACACACACACACACACACACACACACACACACATCAGATTTGATATACTTGCTTAGTCTCATTTTCAAGCACATGATGAAACAGGAAGCTCTGAAATTTCTTTATGGGAAGGAAAACAACTAATGGTTTCTTGCTCCTTCATTCTCTCCTTACCTCCCTTTTTTTTTTTTTTTTTTTTAATTTCATCTTATTATTTTAGAGATGTAGATGGGAAATTAAAGTAGAATAATGTTGAAACTACAACTTGTCCTTTACTTTCAAGAAGCATTTATCTTGGCTTTAGTCATGTTACAGAGTGAAGAAAGTAGGAAAATAAATGGAGTATGTATAGCAGGAGATTAGTACTTCTCTCCCCTCTCTTTCCCCTTCTTCCAAACTTATCTATAAAATGTACCAGACCTAATCCTGATGTGTAAATCCAAGAAAAAGTCATTGTCATTTTTTCCAGTCCTTGTTGGCAAAGGGAGACAGACATTTCTACAGATACTAGAATGGGGATGTCTAGCCAGACTTACAGAGTACTTGCATTAATAAGCACTCTACCACTTAATAGAGAAAACTTGATTGTACAAGCAGGCAAGAGGAAGTCAGACTCTTACTGGGTCACTGTTTGGAATTAAGGTGCCAGCTGACAGCATTGTTACCTACTACACAGGTCTGAGTTACAAATCCAGGGTATAAGGAGGGGGAGGGTAGAGGTTTTGTGTAGGAAGTGGGCCCAAGGCCATATATGTAAAGAAAAATAAGTTCAGATACAAGCAGAAGTAGTAAGGTTTTGGATTCTTAGGAGTAGAGATGGGGCGTTGATCTTTCTTGGCTTCTAGCCCAATTTGAAGCTCACAGTGGAATAATAAGAATAGGAATCCCAGAACAAAAGGGAGTTACAGTTCTGACACTTTGAACTAGCTGATATTTCCAGCTGGTTAATAGTGACTGAGCCCAACAGCAATCTGCTCAGATTCCCAAGATGAAATCAGAAATGGGCAGAATTTAGATCAGGGGACAGCATTCAAATTTTGCTGGATCAAAACACCTTGAGAACCCATTTCTCTTTTTTTCTGCTCCAATCTTGCTGGGGTCAAGAAGAACAAATCTTAGTTTTATACTTTTCCAAACTGAAAAGCTTGCAGATCTCATTCTGATATCAAGAAAGCAGGAATGGAATTGGCCCATATGTTTTTCCAAAAGTGTGCAGAACACATTAAGTCTGATGCCAGGACTTAGACTGGAAGAAAAATCAAACAACAACACTATTATGATGATAGGGATGCACAAGTCACAAGAAGAAGAGAATGAAGAACATTTGCAAGTAAAACCTCAAAACAACAACAACAACAACAACAACAACAACAACAACAACAACTTGGACCTAAATTCAACTGGCACTTTTAGAAAAAATGAAGTAAATATTTTAAAACAGCAATAAGATTTTTTAAAATGAGAATTCCAAAGGAAGAAAGTGGAAAAGAAATGGAAACTATGGAAGAGAGACTGGAAATTAATACCTTGAACTGAGAAGTAGAAAACATTATCTAAACAAATTCCCTGAAAATAGAATGGACCAAATAGAAGCCAGTGACACTGTGGAATAAGAAATAATCAAATCAAAAGTGGTGGGGAATGAGGAAGAAGCAAAACTAACTTGATTTCACATATGTAATTGATATATCATTTGCTATCTCTGGAAGAGATGAGAGAAGGTGAGAATCTGGACCTCAAAATTTTAAAACGAAACAATGTTAAAAATAAATAACATTGATAAAAAATAAAAATTGCCTAGATTTCTTAGAATCAAAGGGTAAAGGGGAAATAAAAAGAACTCCACCAGTCAACCCTCCCCTCAAAGAAATTCCTAGGAATCTTTTGGCCAAAATATAGAGCTTCCAGTTTAAAAAAAAAAAAAAAATAGTCAAACAGAAGAAAAGAATTTGGATGCCGAAGAGCTACACGTAGGACAATACATGATTTAATAGCCACTACTATATAGACTTCCAGTAAAAAAACAACATACACATAAGATTAAGCTTAACCCTGCTTTGTGCTTAATTCTGCTGTAGATGGTTTTCAAGTCTTGTTTCAGCTTAGTGTCTTCTCTATATTTTCTGTTTTCAGACTCTCTGCTGCTTTTATTTTTTGCTCTCATTTATTGTATTAAAAAAAAAGAAAAGAGTAGCGTGGCAATTAAATTTGTATGCTAAGAATTCATTGTTGGCAACTAGGTGGCGCAGTGCATAGAGCACCAGCCCTGAAGTCAGGAGGACCTGAGTTCAAATCTTATCTCAGACACTTAACACTTCCTAGCTGTGTGACTCCAGGCAAGTCATTTAATCCCAATAGTCTCAGGAAAAAAAAAAAAAAAAAAAAAAAATTGAAAGGTGGAGATATACCAAATGGTATCAAATTTTCTTAAAGATACTTTGTAGTTTCCCACAAAGGGAACTAGGTTTGTTTAAATCTATATTTTTTAGTTCATGAAAAGTCATGATATTATGTATTGGATAAATTACTGGACTTCAGAATTGGTTTCAACTCTGCTGTCTCTGAGCAAGTCACTTAATTTTTCATAGGAATTGTAGATCTAGGATTAAAAATGACATTACATGCCATCTAGTTCGATTCTCTTTACAGTCAAAGAAACAGTGTTGGGGAGATTGTGACTTTTAGAATATAATTTTATCTTGAATTGTGATGTTTCATTCTTTGCATTTTGTATCTCTCAGATCTGGCACACAATAGGAACTTCATTAATTGATCCCCCCATATCAACACTGGTAATGTCAGAGGTAGATTTGATCCCAGATCTCTTGATTCTAAAGCCAGTTGTGTGGTTTTTTTTCCCCCTCAGCAAACTGTACTTTCTAAACTTGTTTTTCTTCATTTGTATTGAAAAGAATTACCAGCAAGTATTAATTAAGCACAGTGTGCTTAATTCTTTTGTCCACTGGGGATTACTCCTCCCCCCCCCCCAAAAAAAAAAAAAAAAAAAAAAAGGATTAAGCAGTTCCTGTCCTTTGGGAGCTTCTTTTCTGTAGGAGAAGATAATTTGTGTGTGTATAAATTTTTTTTTTAATTTCCGGGTAATTTTTGTGGGGAAGTTTAAGCTCAAGAGATCAGGAGAAGCTCCAGGTTAGGGGGATTTTTTTGATCTCAGCTTTGAAGGAAACAAAGAGAAATAGATGACTAAGGAGTACTTCTTAATCACATGTAATGTATGTTAAGGCATAAAAGTAGAAAATGGAGTATAGTTTATGAGGAGCTGTTGAATGTCTGTAGAATGTGTGATAGGTGATATGTAATAACAGCTAGGAAATGCATTTTGAAAGTATTTATAAAGGTCTTTCAAAGCTAAATAGGAACTTAATCCTGATCCTAAAGGAAGTAGGTAGCCACTGAAATTTCATGAGCAAGAAGGGAACATCCACATTCATGCTTTAAGAAAATTACTTCATCTGTATAGAGGATGAGGAGAGAGACTTAAAACAGGGAGACTAGTTGGTGTGCTGTTGTAATGTCCCATGTGAAAGGTGATGATTAGGTGTGTTACCCAATGAGTGAACAAACAGTAATGGATGAGAGAAATATTAGAGAAAGATAAATCTTGACAACTAATTGGATATATGGGGTGAGTGTGATGTGGAAGGTGACAAGTGGATATTGTGATTCTTCTTAACTGGATGTAAAATAATAATTTATTTTGGTAGTATCTTTCTCACACAGTTTTGAGGCTCTCATAATCTAGTGTCTTTTTGTAAACTTTAAAGTGGCATGTAAAGGTCAGTTATTATTAGATAACTATAATAATTCTGTCACGATGACAGGGAAATGAGACAGAGAAGTTAAATGATGTGCCAGAGGTCACACAAGTGGTAAGTAACAGACAGGATTCCAGCCCAGGTCTCATTGATTTCAAATCTGTTGTTTTTTCTAAAACACCATCCTGCCCAGAATGGATTTTCATAAACAAAGTCTACTTGAATACCTGAAACAGATTTTAAGTCTAAGCTTTTATTCTCTGCTATTGAATTTTCCATAATAGTTTCAAATTTTGGAAATGCTTTTGCCAAAGTCAGTAGTTTTTTTATTAGTTCTCATTTTTTTATGTCTTTTTTGGCATTTAATACTGTTAATCACCCAGTTTATTTCCAAATATTACTGGATGCCTTCAATTTATAGGATATGTTCTAGATTCTTACACTGGATAAAAGTAAACATATGACCTCAAAAAGTTTAAAATCTTATGAGCAATAAAAGTTGTAGGTTTGTGAACAATATATAACAATATAGTGAATACAATGCATATCTTAGTTATAATTGAATTGAATTGTATAAAAATGCCATAGTAGCTGAGAAGAAAGAGATTTCTATTCAATTTTAAAGAATAGACTGGTTAAAATTTATATCTTTTGAAAAAAGAGTATATTTATACTAGGCAAAGCCAAAAACAGTGCTATCAACAAGATGTGGTTCCAAGATAGAGGCTTAGATGGAATCATCTTGAGTTGTTTTTTGATTGAGAATACTGGTTAATCAATGACCTAGGATGCTGCTTTTTCTTAGGCTGAGTTGATAAATTACTGGGGTGGAACCTACTTCCATCATTTTCTGGGATACATAACTTTCTGTTGCTCCTTTAGAACATTTTCTTATAGGAGTATAGAACATTTTCTTATAGGAGTATTTAATTAACGATGATTATGTATACTGGAAATGCTACATTTAAGAAATAAATATGGATTATTTAGTTTTGTGACCTCATTTCTCAACCCAGTTTATCCTTTATTTTTAGCAATTTTTTCTGTGTTCCAAGTTTCAAATAACTAATGAAAGCAAACTTTCATGACTGGTTATACAAATTGCTTATGTACTGAATTTGAGGTGGTTTTAGTGACATTTTGCCTATAGATCAACATAGGAGAGGTTGAAGCCATTTAGACCAGGAATATTAACTCTATTCTAATATTTTAAGTGGTAATAAAGTTAGTATTCTATTGTATTGCCTCCAAAAAGAAGCACAAAACTAGTATTTACAAAGCTAATTGAATTGTTAGCTTATTGTCAAATTCAGTATTTTCAAATGAATGAATAGAATAAATTTGTTGAACTAATTTTTATCCCTTTTGATAACTCACAGAAAACGCCTTGAGGCATCAGAAACAGAATCATTTGGAAATGAAGTCTACACTGTAAGGTTTCAGAAGAAGGGAGAATATCCTTTATTTGGATGCAAATATGACTTCAACTTGGAAGGTGTTGTGGATGTTCCAGAATTTTTGGTTTATTTTCCTCTGCTGATTGAGTAAGAATTTCATAATTTATCTCCATTTTCTTACTGCTTAAAAGAGGGCAGGGGAGTATGATTAACAGTACTATTTGTATTCAACCAGTGTTGGGGGGTGGGATGGGGGAGTGAGACTTAAGAGAAATGTAGCCTTACAAATAGAAAAGCAACATTTACACAATACTGATATCATCAGTTTTATGATTTTTTTGCTCTTGCTTTTCTTTGGCTTCTTAAAATTAATTCAACAGCCATTTATCAATTGCCTACATTATGACAAAATACTGTGCTAGGTGCTTGGGGAGATACAAATAAAATTAAAACATGGTCTATGAAACTTATAATTTAGCCAGGAGAATGGCACACAGATATTACATTATCCTTCACACTATCTATATATCATTTCTGATTAGGGAAATCATTGAAGGATTTGATGGGATTAAGTGATTTTTGAAATGGGCTTGAAGGATTTAAAGGGCCAATAGGGGCAGGAGAGGTGTCATTCCACTAAAGGGAATGGTATTAATAAAAGCATAACTATTGGATGCATCATGCTAGTAGATAGTTTGGCAAGTAATTGAATTGTAGTGTGGCATACTGGAAAGGAATGTATTAAATAAGATTGAAAAAGTAGAGAATATAACCTGTTTACGTGGAGCTTGAATGTCAGAATAAGAAATTTAAATCTATCAGCTTGGGTAGTTGATGGTAGGGAAACTAGATAGAAGAACCTGGTGGCACCATGGATAGAGTAATTGGATATGAGGTGGGAAAATTTGACTTCAAATCCAGCCATAGACACTTAGAACCTATATGGCCTCACAAGTCACTTGATCTGTGCCTCAGTTTCCTTTTCTGTATAATAGAAATGCTAACTATCAGGATTATTCTGAGAATAGAATTAATATTTGTAAAGCACTATAGGAATGCTAGCTATCCTAATTAGGAAAGTTGCTATTAGTTTTGGGAGAAAATAACTAAGTTCCCGGAAAAGTTCCCCAAAATCAAAGGAAATATGCTGGCTTGAATTTGATTTGGCTGTACTTTGTACTGCTTGATTTTGTAAAGTTTCTAATGAAGGTATAATTTGACTAGGAAAGTTATAATTGACTAGGAAATTTGAATACAATAGAGAGCCTGGTTTTTAAAAATTTTTTGTGAGGAAGAGCAGCATTTCATCATGCAGACTTGTGCTGAAATCTTGATATCAAATTAAGCTACCAGTATTTAATAAGCCCCATTTTGCTTAGTGCACGAAATACAAAGAAAAGAAAAACAAAAAAACAAAAATAAAACTCCCAAGGAGTTCATGTTCTAATGGAGGAAGTAACTGTGAACAAACTGGATACTTTTATGCATATCTGTATATACTTGATAAGTTGGAGATGATGCTACAAGAAAGGCACTAAGACTAAGGAGGACTTAAAAGGGCAAAACTTGGGATTTAAGCTCAGTGGATGGGGACCTAAGACCTAGGAGATTGGAGATGGGGAGCTAAGAATATCCTAGCTATAATGGAGTGCCAGTAAAGATGTCTTGAATCAGTAGATGAAGTGTTTTATACTCTGAAGAATATCAAGGAAGCCAATGTCATTAGATAACTGAGTATGTGGAAAGATGGGAATGCCTTAAGTTATGAACAGTTTTAAATGGCAAAAGATTTTCTATTTTATCCTGGAGTTAATACAGAGCTACTGGAATTTATTGAATAGAGTGGTAACATAATCAGCTATATGTTTCAGGAAGATCAATTTGACAACTAAACAGAGGACAATTTGGAATAGGAAGAGACTTGAAGCCAAATAAGGCTATTGTAGTAATTCAAGTGTGAGGTGATGAAGACCTGCACTAGGGTGACATATCAGGTGAGATGGGGCATATATATTATAAAGGTAAAATCGATAGAACGTGGCAAGTGATTGGAAGAAGGAGGGAAGATATAGGGGGCAAAAAAGTGAAAAGTCAAGGAGTACTCCTAGGGTGTAAGTATAAGTGACTGGGAGTAATAGGAAGTAGGCAGAGCTAAAGCTTGGGGAGAACTATAATGAATTTTGTTTTCAACATAATTGAATTTAAGATATCTGAAGGGCTTCTAATTCCAGATTTCTATTAGGCAGTTTTAAATAAAAGATTGGGGGTCCAGAGACAAGTTAGGGTTGGACAAATACATTTGAGAATCATCTGTATAGAAATGATGCTTGAAACCTTAGAAGCTGATGAAATCAATAAGCAAATAAATAAAGAGAAAGAAAAGGCGGGGGAGGAGAGGGGAGGTGGCGGCAAGGCCTTAGAGAGAAGACTTGAGAAGTACTCATAGTTTGTGAGTTTAGCTTGAGTGACAATCCAGTAAAGGAGACTGAATGAGTGATCAGATAGATAGGAAAACTAAAAGTGAAACCTAGAGAGAAGTGATACAGATCTGCTGGAAAAGACAAAATGGCATGGAATCATGTTAATGTAAAAGAACCATTCCTTCATGTGAGACACATTTGAAAGAAAAAGTAGTAGCATATGAGGGGGAGATAGATAAAAAGAATTCCTTTGTGAATGGCTTTATACTAATTTTAGTAAAATAGAAAGTAAGGTTTTCAGAGGGGAGAAGAAAGTTGGGAGTTTTGTTGATTTTAAAGAAGAATAAGAAGATTTAGGAAAGGCACTATGATGAATGGCAAGGTGTCTTGATTAGGGAAGTATAAAAGGATTGACTTGCTTCATTGTGGGCTTAGTTTAATTATTATGTAATACAAACTTATAGTGGATCCAGCCAGAAAGAATGATTCTGTGATTTTTCTCTAGCTTTGTTCAGCAGAATGTAAGAACAAAGAAAGAATCATGGGAATGATGAGAGCTGAGATTTGGTAATACAAGATTGGCTGTAGGATGAGTCAAGGGACTTGAGAAAAAATAAGAGGCTAGAATTGAATTGGTTCATAAAGGGATAAGGATGGGGAAGGAAGAAAAGGGTTGCCAATGAAGAGAGATGACTGGGAAATAACTGAGCAGTAGAGAGATTGCAGGATATAATGAGGATGAAGAACAGGTTTAGGATGTGCAAGGCAAAAGTAGAAGTGGAATAAGAACCACTTATGATAGATAAATTTCAGAGTTCATTAACACCGTGAGTTCAAGATCAAAGTTATGACTACCTCTGTGTAGCTAAGAGATGGAATGGATGAGAAATAAGGAATGTGAGGATTTGAAGGAAATATCTGTATGTTTAAATCCCTTAGTTCCAAAGTAGGAGTTGGAAAGGAGAGAGACTGTATTTATTAAAGAAGGGAAAAGTATCTTAGAAGCAAACAACTACCAGACTCTTAATCAATATGGATTGAATGAACTTCAAAAGACAACAGGTTATTGAGTGATAGTGGTAGAGGGAGAGCCTAGAAAGGTGATATATGGGGAGTAAGGTACTAACTGTAAAGTGCTAGAATAGGAGGAAGAGGGCATTTATGTGGGCTGTCTTCCTCTCTCTGATGGAATTCAGGTAAACCATGGAGAGGGGGTGAATGGTGAAGGCAACTAACTTGGATTGGAGGTGTACCAGGTAAGTCTTAGATCTCTCAGTAGAGCCCAAGCTAAGCATTGGAGATCCCTGAGTGGTTCATGCAAAAATGAACTTTAGCATAAACCATCTGAATTTTAGAGCTCTGATTTTACAATATAGTTCTAAGTATTACGGCTTCCAGTTTTTTGAAATACTCTTTCAGTACGTTTTTGGTTTTTTTTTACATGAAGAATAATTAGATTCTTTAGTAGGACTAAACTACTCTTAATTTTCATTTGTTGATTTTTTTTCCCCGTAGCTTAGTGTAATAGTGACTTATAAAATTATGATTTACAGAATTTTCAGTAATATTTCTGCAAATAAAAGTTGTACACTGGTTATTTTTTACTTTGTGGCTATTTTACCTCATAAACATAAAATTATATACACAGTGTACATTGAATAAGTTTCATATTTTAAAATTTAATATTTTGATTGGGGGGGCACTTAAAAACTAGCTGTCTCCCCATGCTAATGGAAGAAAATGTAAGTGCCAGACTGGTTGACACAAAATGATAGTTTCTGCTGCCAAAGAGGCTGAAACTAGCAGGTTATTTGAACATGGGATTTCTGAGCTGCAATAGGTTAAGCCATTTGAATGTCCCACAGTAATTTTGGTATTAATATTAATGAGTCCTTGGAGCAAAGAACCACAAGACTGCCTGAAGAGCAGCAATAAAATGGTCCTAGATCGGAAACAGAACAGGACAAAATTCCCATGCCATGTAAATCAGTAGTGATATCGATCTGTGAGTGGCTGTTGTCATTTCCAACATGGATGAGATAGAGAGACTCGATTTAAAAAAGAAAAAATTTGAGAAAATGTGTAAGCCATTTAGGGTGGAAGCCATATCTGACATTTTAATTAAAACACTTTACAAAAATTAAATATCCCTTCATTTCTCATTTAAAAATTGTTTGACTTGTAGAAATTAGTGAAAAGGAAATCAGTTATTCAGTGAAACCTGATCTTTTGAGTCTAACTTTCATTTCTCTTGTATATTGACCACTAACTTATTACATTGTAGCTCATGTATTGATTTAGCTATTTTTTTGTGAAATATTCCAATTTTCAACCTCTTAAGGTAATTAATAAGTGCCATCATTTTATTACTTAGCTCTGAAAGTATTTTTATTTCTTTAAACTATTTCACTCAACTTCAAGTGATATTATTTCATCCTTTTTATTAGCCAAGCTAGTTTGTCTCTTGCCTTTCTATCCCTCTGATTTCCTTAACATTTTGGATAGTGTTCTTTTCTACTTCCTTTTCCCTTACTGAGCCTCAGTTACAAAACAAGTAGGTTAGACAAAGTATTGTATAACTTCTTAAGAAGTGTAAAGTTTCCCTTTTAAGTAAATAGCTTGTGTTCTTCAATTTGTGTACTTCAATGTAATATCCTTGAAGATAAGATTTTATTCTTTATGCTTTTTGTGTATCTCCCAGAGCTCCTAGTTGAGTGCTTTGTACATTTCAGGACTTAATTGAAAATAATTTGTGGGAATGGACACACTTATAATGTGTTACCATTTCTAGGGAGAGTGGTTGTTTTATTTAAAACCAGAAGATGTCACTGTGGCATAGAAGTATAAATTATTCAAAATCTGTATGTTTTTACTACGCTATCAGAATTTTTTTTTTTTAACAGAATGGCAAAGAAGTATAACATGAAACTAGTTTACAAAAAAACATTTTTGGAATTCTATGAAGAAAAGATCAAGAATATTGAAAACAAAGTGCTCCTAAAACGAATGCAAGCATTAGAAGTAAGTGTTTTAAAAAGAATTTGAAATTGGTGTTTCTTTCCCAGGGTACATTAACTAGATTTTCATTTTTGAAGTGTTTTCCAAACACATTTACTTTACAGTAATCTTTGGCTAGTTGCATTGGCAGCATTTCCCAACTCTCTTCCTTTTTTATGTATCATTTCAATTCTGCATTGTCATCTTTTGTCATATCTTTTGCCCCCCTATCCTGTCACTGTTCTTGCTCTGCTTGCTTGCTGTGCTTGTTCCTGGATGACCTTCATAATCTCCTGCCTAAATTTATCCTTGTTTGTGTTCCAATGAACAAAGCTGGGAGAAAAATCAGAAAATTGTGTCCCTTTCCCTTCTTTAGTATCTCTTTGGGGTATAAGCCCAGTAGAAACACTGCTGGATCAAAGGGTATGCACAGTTTGATAACTTTTTTGAGCATAATTCCAAATTGCTCTCCAGAATGGCTGGATGTGTTCACAATTCCACCAACAATGCATCAGTGTCCCTGTTTTCCCACATCCCCTCCAACATTCTGCATTATCTTCCCTGTCACTCTAGCCAATCTGACAGGTATGTAGTGATATCTCAGAGTTGTCTTAATTTGCATTTCTCTGATTAATAATGATTTGGAGCATATTTTCATATGGCTAGAAATAGTTTCGATTTCTTCATCTGAGAATTGCCTGTTCATAGCCTTTGACCATTTATCAATTGGAGAATGGTTTGATTTCTTATAAATTAGAGTCAATTCTTTATATATTTTGGAAATGAGGCCTTTATAAGAACCTTTGACTATAAAAATGTTTTCTCAGTTTATTGTTTTCCTTCTAATCTTGTCTCCATTAGTTTTGTTTGTACAAAGATTTTCAATTAGATATAATCAAAATTTTCTATTTTGTAGTCTATAATGATCTCTGGTACTTCTATGGTCATAAATTCCTTCCCCTTCCACAGGTCTGAGAGGTAAACTATCCTATGCTCTTCCAATTTATTTATAATCTCATTCTTTATGCCTAGGTCATGAACCCATTTTGAACTCATCTTGGAGTACGATGTTAAGTATGGGTCAATGCCTAGTTTCTGCCATACTAATTTCCAATTTTCCCAGCCATTTTTGTTAAATAATGCATTCTTATCCCCAAAACTGGGGTCTTTGGGTTTGTCAAACACTAGATTATTAAAGTTATTGGCTGTTTTGTCCTTTGAACCTAACCTATTCCATTGATCAACTAGTCTGTTTCTTAGCCAATACCAGATGATTTTGGTAACTGCTGCTTTATAATATAATTTTAGATCTGGTACAGCTAGGCCACCTTCATTTGATTTTTTTTTTTTAATGATATCTATTCTTGACCTTCTTTTGGGATATGTGTCCATTGGATTATATTGCAATAAGAATTTTTAAAAAATGACCATAGAAGACCTTGCCCGAATTGGAGGACAGGGCAAAATAAAACCTCAAAAAATTCCTTGAAAAGCCATCGAAATAAGAACTCAAAAACCCAGGCAATTATTTCCTATCAGCTGTACTCTTTGTAATTGACTCCACCTCTGCCTCTACACAAACCTTTTCCCTTCCCCTATCCTTTTCTGGTTTCTTTTGTATATTCTCTTTTCCATATTAAATTATAAGTTTCTTGGGAACTTTTTCTTATTTGTATTTCCAGCAATTAATATAGTGTCTGGTACATAGTGAGCACTTAAGAAATGTTTATTTTTAAAAATTTAAAATACTTTGAGCAGCTCCATTAACAGTAGAGACAGTCATCATTGTGCCTGTTGGTTCACAGCCTCTTTAACATTGACTAATTATATTTTTTCCTCATTCTTGTGAGTTTGATGACTGTGAAGTCATACCTTCTTTTGGTGATTTAAAACAGTTTTTCATGTGGTTCTTTAAAAACTGTTCACATCCTTTGTTTATCGTTTTGGTAATGTTTTACATTTTTGTAACTTTCTTTGTGAGGATTTATCTCAAAACAATCTTATGAAGTAGATAGTACAAGTAGTATCAGTTGCTTGTTTTTTTAAACAATTGAGGAAACATACTTAAAATTTAAGTGTCTTACAGATTCAGATTGAATATCATTTGGTAGTTCATAGAATTGGGTTTTCTGAGCCCAAGTCTAAGAGTGTTAGTTTCTGTCATAATTAAAGTAAGTTACTATTTTATTCCTAAGAGAATGTCTAGTATTTGTTGACTTAATTATAGGCTTTGGTATCAGGAAACTCAAGAATTTAATTTACTTTCTTAGCCATATCCAGCAAATGAGAATTCCAAGCTTGCCTCGGGGAACTTGGGTGATTATGAACATGCTGCAAAATATATGAAAAATAGTCAAGTTAGATTACCTTTGGTAAGTATTTCCTTAAAGAAAACATTTGTTAGGTATTAGATAAAGCAAATAATATATTGAAATTTAAGATAATTAAGACCTGTCCATTGCATTTCTCTTGCAGTCTTTGGACCACTTCAGTGTTGTTTTTTTCCTTTATTTTTTTAAGTTATTCCCTATGATATGTGCTATAGAAGCAGTGTTTGTAGTTCACCTCTATTTCTCAATTCAGAAACAGTGAACATTTATCCTCAAAATCAACTCTAGATGTAGAAGCAGAGTAAGAATGAGATAAATTGTAAGGGATCAGGGAGGAAATTTGATGTTTTAAGTGATAACCAAAAGTGCTTTATGTCTTTCATTGTTACATGAAAACATAGGAAAAAAAAATATTCTTTGTTGTTCTTTTGGCTTCCCCCTTCTCTCCTTTTTTCTTTCAGAAAAAAAGAGAAGGTTGTTAGACTAAGAATTTGTATCCAATATTGCATTTGTGAATATAGTTTCAAATAAATTAATGTTTTTTAAAATTAGGTTATACGAATATATATTGGTTAAGATAAAGAAAAGTTTGGCTATGATTGAAGATGTACTTTAATTTTTTTTTAATTAAGTGTATATGCTACAAAAATTTTAAGCTATTAAAGCTTAAAATAGAACTCGGACTTTTGGGACATCGTACATAGGCTATATATATATATCTATATATATCTACATATCTATCTATCTATCTATCTATCTATCTATATATATATATATATACACACACACACACACACACACTTGTAGTTACCCTTCAAAATTTGTAGTATCAGTTTGCACTGATGGCTGAACCTAGACCTGCAATTTTTCATCTTTATAACTTTCTCTCCTCTTTTTTAATTTAATTTAGGGGACCTTAAGTAAATCCGAATGGGAAGCTACAAGTAAGTAGTATCAATATGAACACATAACATCTTTTACTATTTAGTTCTGATAAGTTTAAGGAGTTCATATTCTGATGATATATTGTAGAGATAAATTTTGCTCTATTATGGATATATTTGTTAAGATACTTTAACTTGCCTGAATGTTAGCTTCCATACATCTGGAGGCTGACTTCTATTTATCCATTCTCAATTGTCTACCCCATTCCCACCCTCACTCTCCACTTTTCCTCAACACACAAGCATCCCAGGTGAGGGCAGATATGTAAGGGTGGAGGTTGACTGTGATTTAGTTATATATTCCTTTCCTTTACTGACATCAGTGAGGGTTTTTTTTTTTTTTTTTGATAAAATCAGGAATCTATATCTTGCATATGTACCAGCTCTGTAGCCTAAGACTGATATTTAGTCCCTTCCTTCAATGTGAAACTATCAGTTCTTTAGCCTTAACTTGAACTTAAACCAGGATTCTTTTAATAAATGCTTCCTTAATATAAAGTATTGTGTGTGAAGCACTTGTGTTCTAAGGATTAAAAAAAAAAAAAGGTGAAAAAGGCTTTTTTTGTGGATTTAGAATATGAAAAGCATGGGAGTTCATTTAAAAGATTATGTACTTCTTTAGCTAAGATAAGATTAGTTAAATATGCTTCAGAGGCACATTTAACCCTATGTTTGACTTAAAGTTAGGGCCAAAATATATTTGATATCTTTGATAAGAAATTAATTAATTGTAGTCATCAAATCAATTTTAGCTAGTTCCTATGTTTTGTCATTGACAGAAAGTGATAGAGTCTCACAAATTTGATTTCTCATTTATTGTTTTAATTTTTATTTTAATTACAGTTTTTAGAGAATCACTGCCAGTTGGATTTATTGTAAAGTTATTCTACTAGTACTTCTTGGGAGATGATCAATGTATATATCCTCTAGTAATTTCACATTAGACTATGCATTAGCCACTTTTTTCTTCTAAACCGTCTTGTGTCGTTTTTTTGAGCCATTAAGTTATTGAACTGATGCTACTGTAGGTTATAATGTGTGCACAAATTTTGGAATTGGTGATCATTCATCCACTTAACATGAACTGAAGTAGCTATCAGAAAAAAGCAAATAGTTGTGGATATTAGGATTTCTTCATTTCCTTTTTCTCTATTTTAGAGCAGAGGAATTTTTACCAAACCTTATACTTTGTATTAGAATTTTACTTTTTGTTTTCCTTGTGAAGCAAAATACTAACCCTTAACTTTTTTTTTTTCCTTTTGTTTTTAGGTATTTACTTGGTTTTTGCATTTGAAAAGTTGCCGTGAATATAAAACTGTCAAGAAAACTAGTTTATCCTACTTTGTGCAGACATTGTGCAGACATGGAGGATTCACAATCAGCATTAGCAACTTAGCTTTAATCTTTTTCTTGCCCTTTTTTGTTTTTACTTTTATCTTCCTTTTAAAAAAAAAAATTGTGAACATGTAGGACCTTGCCAAAAACTAGGACAAACACATGTGTCTGTCCTCCAGCTCCTGACTGGTAGATAAGAAAGAGTGTGTATGTAAAAATGAACTTGGACATTCATTTCTTTAAAACAATTTGTTTGCTTTCAGAAATGGTCAGGGGGAAAATAACCTATTTTGACTTCTTCACTGATCAGGTAGCTTTCAAAAATTATGTTTATTACAACTTGTCATTAAGGCAGCTGAGCCATTACTATGAAGCTTCAATTTGTTCAGTAATATATGTTTACAGAATCAAATTTTGAGACTGTAGGATGTGGGGCAAGAAATTCAAATTGTAAGTGTGCTTGTGCATGCACGCACATGTGCATGCTTGCATATATGTAGTTATTTTGTTTTCAACATTAAATGGTTTTGTATTCTGTACAATTTTGAATGTTGGTGTACTGAATGTGTTGATAAAATAGAAACTTTCACATGTCTATTTTAGAACATCTTAAAATTCTAAACTACTTGTTTAGACATTTGCTACAGTATTTAAGTACTCCTATTATTGGTAATACTACTAGTAATATAGTATAATGTATTTAGTATTAGTAATTTGCTTAGCATAACATCCTTCCCAAAATAGAATTTTTTTAAAATACATAGCAAAGAATTATTTTAGAATTTGTTTTTTATACTAATGTTTGCAACTTTTTTGTTTTTATTTTAAAAGAGAAATATGTGTTGCCATCTAAAATGTTTTGATTATTAGAACTACAGAAGTCTAAGCTATTCCTTACAATGGGTTATAGATCCCCCTTATTGATATCCCTCTGGTGAAACACTTTTTTTAAAATGCTTCCTAATGCATCATTATTTTTAAAGATTATATCTGGCTACTAGGTATTTAATCAGTAAATCTAAAGTGGCAATATTCATTTTTCTCACAAGTGAAAAAAAATCTCCTTTGACACACTAAATTGCAATTTCTTTTTACCTGATCTATCTTCATAAATGGGATTATTCTAGCAATGTATGTCATAAAGTCAATAGTTAGACATTAGATTGATGCCTAGTGAAGTATAGTAGAAATTAGTAGTGGCTTTTTGGTCCAGGAGTCAGTTCTAAGGATCATTAGGTCTGTCCATGTCAGATTTAGTTAGCACAAAAACAAGGGACAAGAGGAAGAAAGGGGGTTTGTCAGAGAATACAGGGTATAAAGTACTATTGAAGACTTCAGGCACTTGCTGACACTTCATGATAGGTTATTTGCCTTTTTTTTTTTTTTTTATTTTCCTATAGGCTCTTTAACGAAGGTACTTTCAGCAAATGATCTTTATTTTTATTTGATGAATAAAACATTACCGTAACCAAGAAAAATCTCTGATTGCTAAATAAATGTTTATTGTTATATATGAGGAGTCAGAATCTCCATTAGTGGTTGTCAATAGAAGGAATGCAGTCTATGCTACAATCTTCAAATATCAGAATTGCTTTCAATTGTGAGGGCAGATATCAATAATAGTAAAATTACATGTTACTTCAGTGTTTACAAGGTCATTTCCTTCCAGTAGTCCTGTAGAACATGCAGCGTAAGTCTTATTCCCATTTTATAGTTTCATAGTTTATCGTTGAGGAAACTGAGGCTAAGAGATCAAATTTCTCATGGTAAGACAGGGTTTGTAAGTGTCAGAATTCTGACTGATTGTCTTTCTATTATACTGATTTCTCTTTATTACAATTCTGATTTGGGGGTTATATTTTTTTTGTTTTTCATAGTTCTCTCTCATACCCTACCTCAAATCAGTGTATTATAGTTGGTAATGATACCAATAAAGATTTTCTTTTTTTTCCTGATACTTGTCAATGTACTATAGCTATAAATAAATATGGGCCGTGAAGATTGAATAATAAAATGTCACTTTGCTGCGAGCACATGAATAGTCAAACTTAGTTCTTTAGTTGGCATGTACTACTATATACATATCTTTAAATAGGTTTTGTTTATTCTTACAAGGCTTTTGTGGGTTATTGGTAAGCCAATTAGTTTGATCTATCTGGCAGAAAAGGCTGATTTGCTTTTGCCATCTTTTTAGAATGTCACATTTTAATGAAATCTTTCAAAGATTGCTAAAGTGTCATAAGATATTCTGGTAAAGATTAGGGACATGAAAGCTAAAGTACATTTGAACCCAATTACTCTTAAGAAGTTACTCAGTAAAGAAAAACAAACAGGGATTGGTAGTGAAGGGAGGGTGTTTTGAACTTGGAAGACAACAGGAAAGGTGAGTGGAGCTGTAAGGCAGTTGTCTTTCCATTCTAGGAGTAGTAATTTGGGTTTGGTTTTTAGTTCTGAGGCAAATTTGGGTAATAGTTACATGTCTGGTAGCTTTGGCATAAAGATGGCCAGAGGGGGATTGCATAAAAAGTGTAAGAGATTTGAGGGAAAATCGTGCCATAACAGAAAATAATAAAGCAAGAGATAAAAATAAAATGAGAACTCTTAATGATAAAATTGGACAGTATTTTTGAACAGAAATGGAAAATATGGCCCAAGAAGTAGTAGATAGCCTTAATAGAAAGGAGTAAATGAAACTGATTAATTGAGAACAAAAAAATTGGAACAATGTCAATTGATAATTAGAATAACATGAGGTATCTATCAGACACAATGTGGAAAAGAGAAAATTTAAGAATCGTCTGACTCTGAAAACCATTAGCTGCACATTGTTAAAAACAAGCCATTGAGGGACATTTCCATCACATTGAAACTTGCAATACCAATTCTCAGAATTTTTTTAAAAAGGCACCTTCGCTCCACCTACACCTCCCAGTTGAGAAATAAAACACTTCAGTCAAACAAAAAAAATTTAGTTACTGACCATATCTAAAATTATTTCAACATGAGTTCTCAGGAACTGTCTGGTGGATCAGTATGCTGATCAGTTTTTAAGGCTTTCAAAGTTGTCTTTATAATATTGCATCAATTATGGTTCTCACTTGGCTCTTCAGTATTTCAAGTCTCTCCAAGTTTCTCTGAAGCATCCACTTCAAAATTTTTAGAGTACCATATTCTACCATATCATGTGCCTTAGTTTCCAACTCTTAGCCACTACAAAAAGCAATATTTTTATACATTTTTAAGAGTTTATTTTACTTAGAACTAATCTCCCTTAACCCTATTACCTTTCCTCTTTTCTTTTTCTCTGTTGTGTGAAAAGTGTTCTGTACCCAATTCTGTTTATGTATTTTCTCATTTTAGATGAGAGTGAAGTTCGTGTGATCTGCTCTTTCCATTGCTCCTGGTATCAATTGTTCTGAGCTCTCTCTTCCTTTATTATGGGGGTAACTGCTAATTTATGTATTATACTAACCATGGCCATTTATACTTAAAATCTCTTTGGCTACTTTCTGGTAATTGAGTTCTTTAACCTGGAAGGTGTGTGTGTGTGTGTGTGTGTTTTAATGTTCCTGGGAATATTGATTTTGAAGCTCCTTTTAGGAGATGAAGTGTATCCTCTCTACTTTGTACCCTTTAAGAGATCTAATTAGTTTTAAAGTTTCCTGAAATAGTTCTAGACTTTTTTTGTTGTTGTAGCTTTCAGGTAATCCAGTGTCTTAAATTGTCTCCATTCCTTTTCAAGGTCAGTTTATTTTGGTGGGAGTGAAGTGGGGTTGTGTGGGATGTATAGGGTGTTAAGGAATACTAGCAGTACTGGTATGAGGGGTCTTTAAAGATCTTTTCGGGGCTGCTCATCCACCTGTTAACTATTCTCACTGGTGGGTGCAAGAAATAGCATGTGCAGAGACTGCACCCTGGCAAACCTCTCATTAGGATTAAAGCAGGTTGAGGATAATTAGTGGGCCTCAAACTGTTGGTGAGTTAAAGGAACATCTACCCACAAAGCATGTGAAGAGTCCCTCGCAGAATGGACAATAAGAAGTGAGGTTTTTTAACCAATAGCCATGAAGATTACTGAAGCAGGTGCTGTGGAACACTTAGAACCTGAACCAGCATCAGACACAAAGGTCACTCACTGCATCCTAGGCTATCACTAGTTGTCTCACCAGAGTTCACACACATCAAGACATCACCTCATGATAACGTTGGTTCACTTTGAAAACAAAGGACTAGCTAGGTGGCGCAGTGGATAGAGCGCCAGCTCTGAAGTCAGGAGGACCCGAGTTCAAATTTGACCTCAGACACTTAACACTTCCTGGCTATGCGACCCTGGGCAAGTCACTTAATCCCAATTACCTCAGCCAAGAAAAAAACCCAAAGAAAACAAAGGACAAACCATAATAGTTGACATTAAATTCAGCCTTTTTTGGATTTTATTTAAGTATTCTTGTTCCATGGATAATTGCAGGGAGCTGTACCAAGTTCTGATTGGGAAACCTAAGAGAAAAATTAGTTTTTCAAATTTTGGGGTTGGCATGGGGAGACAAAAACATGTAGATGCTAAGGATGGGATCTGGCCCGGAGGATGTTATGTGGAGCATTCCAGTCCATCCCTGTAAGAGATTATTGGGAATAGAAAAGCACAACACAGATTAGTGAAGGGAACTTCATGAGATGCTCTCTTAAAAAGATCATAGCTTATTACTCTCTTAAAAAGATAGTAGCTTATTACTCAAGAGTACTCTGGGGAACATCAGATTCCTGAATACCTTACTGTGGAATAGATAATGAAATGCAAGAAAGGGTAGGGAAGTAGGGATACTTCTGAGCTAATCTTGGTAACAGGGAGTCTCTGGAAAGTGATCCATCTGATTAGGCATGAAAGGTCTTAAATGGAAAATTGGCATGAGAACCTGTGATGAAGGCGTATTTTAAAATCGGCCAGAGTCAGGAATTCAGGTTAAGGGAAAATCTTCAATCTTTATTCTTTGTGGAGGTCAAAGCTGTGACAGGAACCAGCCAGCAGCCTCTTTCCCCCTCTCTCTCCGCCCCTCTGCCTCCACCCACCAAAATCATTTCCTATACAACACATCAGGACTTGCACAAAAAGTGGGCGAGGGCCATTCTTTCTCCAAGCATATATATTAATAGAGTATGGTCCAATTACTATTTAGCCTCAAGTGGTTGGGACCTCAGTGCATCAACTTGAGCTTCAGCCCATTACAAGAACCCAAGGTAGGGCAGGTGAAGAATGGACCACAGGACAACCTTGAGGATCTCAGAAGAGGATGACAAGAGTTTGTGCTTACTGGTGCACTGAAACTCTTAGCCCTCAATGTTGCTAACACCATCTCCCACTGAAGTAGAAGACACTCCAGATGTCTGACTTCTATCCTGACCATATCCTGCAGAATGGGTAAATAGGAGTAGGGGTGGGGTATAGTCCTAGGTTAGATTAAGAGATTAGAGCCCCACGGGCCTGTCACTAAAAAAGGGCTAAGCAGAGAAATGGCATTTTCTGGGTCTCAGGAGCTCAAGTGACTAGGATCAGAATGTCCACAGGCAAGGTGCTCCCAAAAGAATTCTCCTTGGCAGCTTTGGCCTCATCTTAAATGGTATCCAGATGACTTCCAGTATTGGAGTGGAACCAATTCCAGCTTACCAAATGGGTTGTGGTGGTGATCCCTACTGAAGAATTGATTGTACAGGTATACAATAAATTGCTCAGGTGAGTTGCCTTGCAGGGACAGACATGTTGGCTGGATGCAGTCTAGCTCTTACCAGCTGAGGGACAGGTGATTAATAAAGCCCTTCAATTGCCTTTTTCTGTCAAGATGATCCAACTCAAGCAATATCGAATTTTTGGCAAAGGCTCACTCCCTTAATACAAGAATTATTGTTTCGAGTTCAGTCATACTTAGGGTGATCTCTTAGTTTAACGATCTAGTATAACTAATGAGGCTTTGATAGAGGTATTTGGCAAATATTGTTAGACTTGAGGGCCAAGCCAACTTTTGGATGCAATTGCTCTTACTGTTTTAGACTTAATGACTAATTGGAAATGGTGACCACACTGTATAAATGGAATGTTTTGGTAAACCTGGCCAGTGCTTTTTTTAATTCTCCTTAGAGAGGATCCAGTGAAGAGGAAAGAGGCTGAGTTTGGGGTGTGGAGTCAGTGGGTAATGCACTTCTAGTTATAATAGTGACTCCATTCCCTCTGCTCCCTCATAATGGGACAGCTGACATCCAAGATAGTGGGAGGCTCGCCCTTCAGGGGAATATCAAGAGATTCAGAATAGATTGGCTGTGCCAGGTAGTCTCTTTAGCCATAAAGAGTTGTCATTGCCTGTTGTCATTGGATTCTTTTATTCTGCTAATAATGTCCACTGCTTGAGGATGTGTATGGGACAGGGAACACCCATCGTTCTTTATCCTAATTTGAGCCCCATTGGTGAATATGGGCTACAGTAAATGGAATTCCATTGTCACTAGAAATATAGTCACACTAATCAGAGCAAAAGGCAAATGCTCTTTTCAAGGGCTCTGATGGTAGCTTTTTCATGAGTGGGCAAGAGGTATCTGTAGAAGTATTGAATGCTGTAAGATGTATCACAGATCAGCCACAGTGTAATGGAAGATAGCCCACATAATCAATTTGCCAAGATCTGGACAACTATACTTTCCAAAAGAACTTCCTTAAGTGATCCTTTTCTCTATGGCAATGGCATCGGCAGGAAGTGCAACTAACTCCTTTCCTTGGCTTCTTTGATGAGACAGATATTTCTCTGGTGAACTAAGTCCTGCTTATTCATTTCCATAGTGGATTTGGGTATATATCTGTTGTGCTACTAAGATTTGTCAGATGGAGGTTTGATTAACCATGTTATTCCATTTGGATTTCTCTGGAAAGGGTCTCTCTTGGTAGAAGCATTTATGTATAATATATATGCCATGATTTTTTATTCTGGATTTCATTTGTTATTATTCAACTACTGAGGAACTCCCTTATACTGAGTTGGACTTGGTTTTCCAATTAATTTACTGCTATTTACTGGATCACAAAATCAGGCTGTTGGCCACAATTCATCACAACCATTTTGTAGATGAATATCTTTTGAGGGCAAGGAACATTGCTCATATTTCTGCCCAGTACTTTGAATAGTATGAACTTTATCTTGAGAACTTGATTACTTTCACTCCCATTGGACTTATAATTTTTAATAAAATAAGTTATGTCAGCAAACCAGGCCTGCATCCTCTGGCATAGACAAGGGTCCCAACCAGTAGAGGTATAGACAGTGGGTTAGCTTTGGACACATCTTCAGAGGCCAAGGTCATCCTCACAATTCTTGCCCCAATACTAACTTCACCTGTAACATTTTCTTCTGAGTAGCTTGTGGCATATTCCTGTCAGATGGTGGATCACTGGCTTGATGATCTATCAGACAGTCATACCTGAATTTAAAACTCCAAATAATATCAGCTATAATCCTAAGAGATTTTATCTCCTATAGCAAATCTCATTAATCAAAGCTGCAGATGAATCTAGCTCTCAAGGATTACATATCTTAACTAGGTATCCTAACTAAGGTATATGACCTTATATTGATAACAGTAAGAGATTCATCCTAGAAAGTTCACAGCTTATCTCTCATATCTAAGTAGATGGTTTTAAGTTCAACATTATACAAGTCATTTTGCTTTTAAAATGCTCAGTACAAAATTCTAAATTGCTTATTGTCAAAGGGACAAAGGCAAAAACTATTATCTTCAGAGTCCCTTTAAATAAAGGGTACAACTTTAAGATGACTCCATACAATCAATTAAAACTCACACAGAATATAGAATAGCCTAATTTCATATAAAAGAACCTTATCAGAAATAATACTAATAATTTCTTCAATCTAAAAAAATATTAATTCAACTTCCTCCAATTGAGAAGGCCCTATAAACTTTTTGGAAATATAAAAAACAGGTATAGTACCAATCAGGGGCTTCAGATCTATATAAAAATAAAAATTTTATAAATAATTATGCATACCCTATCAAATGAGCCTATAAAACTAATGCAGGGATATCACTGCTCTAGGTACTTCAAGAAAGCTATAGATCACATCTGTTATATTCATTAAACAAAGAGATCATGATGCACTTAAATAAATGTTAAGTAATTTGCTAAAGACAGATGGCAACCTTGGTAGAAATAATTACTTTCAGAGAACTTGCAGTTCTAACAAACCTTTTAAAAGTTTCTTGCATTGCTAAGCAATGGAATCTTTGATACAGCATCAAAAATTGCCTTAAATTGGCCATAGACTTGAAAAATAAAAGCAAATATTCAGTTATTAACAACATGTAAATGTTGTTATTCCTTTAAACTACAAAAGTAATGTTTTGGTAAACCTGGCCAGTGCTTTTTTTAATTCTCCTTAGAGAGGATCCAGTGAAGAGGAAAGAGGCTGAGTTTGGGGTGTGGAGTCAGTGGGTAATGCACTTCTAGTTATAATAGTGACTCCATTCCCTCTGCTCCCTCATAATGGGACAGCTAACATCCAAGATAGTGGGAGGCTCGCCCTTCAGGGGAATATCAAGAGATTCAGAATAGATTGGCTGTGCCAGGTAGTCTCTTTAGCCATAAAGAGTTGTCATTGCCTGTTGTCATTGGATTCTTTTATTCTGCTAATGTCCACTGCTTGAGGATGTGTATGGGACAGGGAACACCCATCGTTCTTTATCCTAATTTGAGCCCCATTGGTGAATATGGGCTACAGTAAATGGAATTCCATTGTCACTAGAAATATAGTCACACTAATCAGAGCAAAAGGCAAATGCTCTTTTCAAGGGCTCTGATGGTAGCTTTTTCATGAGTGGGCAAGAGGTATCTGTAGAAGTATTGAATGCTGTAAGATGTATCACAGATCAGCCACAGTGTAATGGAAGATAGCCCACATAATCAATTTGCCAAGATCTGGACAACTATACTTTCCAAAAGAACTTCCTTAAGTGATCCTTTTCTCTATGGCAATGGCATCGGCAGGAAGTGCAACTAACTCCTTTCCTTGGCTTCTTTGATGAGACAGATATTTCTCTGGTGAACTAAGTCCTGCTTATTCATTTCCATAGTGGATTTGGGTATATATCTGTTGTGCTACTAAGATTTGTCAGATGGAGGTTTGATTAACCATGTTATTCCATTTGGATTTCTCTGGAAAGGGTCTCTCTTGGTAGAAGCATTTATGTATAATATATATGCCATGATTTTTTATTCTGGATTTCATTTGTTATTATTCAACTACTGAGGAACTCCCTTATACTGAGTTGGACTTGGTTTTCCAATTAATTTACTGCTATTTACTGGATCACAAAATCAGGCTGTTGGCCACAATTCATCACAACCATTTTGTAGATGAATATCTTTTGAGGGCAAGGAACATTGCTCATATTTCTGCCCAGTACTTTGAATAGTATGAACTTTATCTTGAGAACTTGATTACTTTCACTCTCATTGGACTTATAATTTTTAATAAAATAAGTTATGTCAGCAAACCAGGCCTGCATCCTCTGGCATAGACAAGGGTCCCAACCAGTAGCGGTATAGACAGTGGGTTAGCTTTGGACACATCTTCAGAGGCCAAGGTCATCCTCACAATTCTTGCCCCAATACTAACTTCACCTGTAACATTTTCTTCTGAGTAGCTTGTGGCATATTCCTGTCAGATGGTGGATCACTGGCTTGATGATCTATCAGACAGTCATACCTGAATTTAAAACTCCAAATAATATCAGCTATAATCCTAAGAGATTTTATCTCCTATAGCAAATCTCATTAATCAAAGCTGCAGATGAATCTAGCTCTCAAGGATTACATATCTTAACTAGGTATCCTAACTAAGGTATATGACCTTATATTGATAACAGTAAGAGATTCATCCTAGAAAGTTCACAGCTTATCTCTCATATCTAAATAGATGGTTTTAAGTTCAACATTATACAAGTCATTTTGCTTTTAAAATGCTCAGTACAAAATTCTAAATTGCTTATTGTCAAAGGGACAAAGGCAAAAACTATTATCTTCAGAGTCCCTTTAAATAAAGGGTACAACTTTAAGATGACTCCATACAATCAATTAAAACTCACACAGAATATAGAATAGCCTAATTTCATATAAAAGAACCTTATCAGAAATAATACTAATAATTTCTTCAATCTAAAAAAATGTTAATTCAACTTCCTCCAATTGAGAAGGCCCTATAAACTTTTTGGAAATATAAAAAACAGGTATTGTACCAATCAGGGGCTTCAGATCTATATAAAAATAAAAATTTTATAAATAATTATGCATACCCTATCAAATGAGCCTATAAAACTAATGCAGGGATATCTCTGCTCTAGGTACTTCAAGAAAGCTATAGATCACATCTGTTATATTCATTAAACAAAGAGATCATGATGCACTTAAATAAATGTTAAGTAATTTGCTAAAGACAGATGGCAACCTTGGTAGAAATAATTACTTTCAGAGAACTTGCAGTTCTAACAAACCTTTTAAACAAAACTTTTTAAAAGTTTCTTGCATTGCTAAGCAATGGAATCTTTGATACCGCATCAAAAATTGCCTTAAATTGGCCATAGACTTGAAAAATAAAAGCAAATATTCAGTTATTAACAACATGTAAATGTTGTTATTCCTTTAAACTACAAAAGTAATTAATATTAAGGTAATTTCATTCAACTAGCTGGAGGGAAGGGGTGAGCTCCAGTGAATGAAGTATGTTATCACTTCTAAGAAGCAGCCACACCCAGTGGGGAGGGAGGTTGAGTTAAATCTTTACTTTTGCAATCAGAAAGATCTTTTTCTTTCTTCTTTATTTGTGAAAGGAAGAGATGAGCCTCTGGTAGCCAGAGATTTCATAAGCTGCTTCCTCTGGAGTTAGAGGATCTTTCCCATTCACAAACAAGTTTAGCTTCTGACACATCTAATTCTCAGAAAACCTGTATTTTGGTCAAATTGTCCTTCCTCCAATGTCTCCTAATGGCCTATGATTCCATTTGTCTAGCTTTTATAACTTCCTGCTTATGTCTGACTATGCATTTGTTATAATATGTACCCTCAAACCTGAGTATTTTCTCAAACTTTCTTTCAGTCTATGAACTCAGAAGGGGATTCCTCCTTGCTTTGCATTCTGTCTAATGCCCTCTTCAGGTTCTGAGGTTTGGGAACTGCAGTCAATTCTTATAATTTTTAAATCCCTTAGGTCCTGAATGTGACACTGTTATGGTCCTATCAGGGTCCTGATCAGCTGGCTACCCTGGCTATAGGAGGATGCTTCCTCTCCCATTCTACCATAGCGGTCTTTCCCACTAGAATTCTCTCTTTTGGAGAAAACAGTAACTGATATAATTGTTCTGATAGACCCATTGGGTCTTCCATAAAATTCAGTAGTGCTAAGGGGTGCATTAACAAACCCTAACCCCATGTTGAGCTAAGAGCACCTCTCTTAGTGGGCATATGTGTGCCCCAGGTGTAGATGGGTCAGGGATCAGAAAATTCACTAGGCTTTTCACTAAATTCACTAAACTTTTAAAGTTCTATTGTCCTCCTCAGAAGTCTAGGGAGAGGGATGGAGGGAGTTAATAAGTCCTCTGGAGGATTGCTAGGGCCAGAGGTGGTTGGGGGTGGAGCAATAGGGGTGGACATGGTCTGTGGAGGAGGAGGAAGAGAAGCAGGGGGAGGGAGAAAGAGGTTACTGTGTGTGGTGGGATAGACTCCTGTTTTGCCTTCCTCTTACCCCACTCCATGTGGTGTCTCTCCCAACTCCACCAAGCTTCCCAACCCCCACTTCTTATAGCTAACTTTTTAAGGTGCCAAATCCCCTCAGGATCCGGCCTGCCAGCCAAGAACATGCCCCAACCTCATGGGGTATCTCCTTTCCCCTGTCAAAGGGCAAGTTCCACTAAGAGCTTGCTCCTTTCCATAATACATCTACTTTTTATCAAAGATAATGGCCAGTGTGAATTTCCCACATGACCAAATCCCAACTTTGGTACCTAACAACATCTGGTATCTACCTAAACCATATAATAACTAACAATTTTTAGGTTTCAATATTATAACAATAACCCCAAATAATTTAATTTGCAATTTCACAATTTTTATATGATAGCCAAATAAACATAATATAACCTATCACAAAAATGGATAGGAATCTCTTATAATTTATATTGTTTCCTATTTTAATGTACACACCAATTAAAAAGATATTTTTTAAAAAATCAATACTTTACCTCATGATATTCTAACTAGATGTTTCATTCAGACTATCAGTTTCTTTTGCAAATCAATGTTGTCCACTTTCTTTAATATCACCTTTTTTTTTATTTAAACTTTAAGATTCAAATTTGGAACAAATTTCATAAAACTTATACATTCATCCAGCAGAGCTGACAAAATTTTAAAGCATAGCTCATAATTTTTACAAATCACCCAATATACATCTTAGAAAGCAACATACTTCATCTAATTAGAGGATACAAACATGTGGCCCCCAAGGTAAGCTACCAGAACTTTGTTTTAATAATCTATATTCTAACGTAAAATAAAATCAAATACAGCTTTAAATTTCCAGTAGTAATGTTTCAATATTTGCACACAAATTACTAAGATCTTGTGCTTTAAGTAAATCAATTCACAATTCTAGCACATAGCCTTTAATAGTGATCATCTCATATAATTGTAAGAGATTCAGCATAAAATTTTTATTTCCAAAGTCAATGCAAAAGGCTTACAATTTATATGAAACTGCTTTTACTATCATATCTCAAATAATAAATTTCACTGAACTGACTGAGCATAGTTTCTGCTACAGTCAGGTAATGGGGAAAGGGGAAGAAAAAGAAAGAGACTCGACGCTATGTACTATCCTCCTTGAGGAGGTCTTAGTTTAGTTAAATTTGCTTCCAAATTACTTTACACACACACAAAATTCATTTATCTCAAAGTTATATTGTATGTTGGTCACATTTAAAAATCCATATAGTCACCAAATATGAATCAATTAAATCCAATAAAGAAGTTAACACTTATATAGCATTGGTTTTATGCTAAACACTTTGGAATCTTGAATGACAATTGCAAAACTCCCCAATTAGTTTCAAAAATTAGCTAACTTTTTCTGTAGCTCCCAGCTTGGCCAGAGCTGAAGTCTACAGGGAAAAGTCAGGCCTTTTTCTCTTTTTAACAAGCTCACAGAACAGACATGATGCAGACATTCTGCACAAAGACACAAACAAACAAAAATTACATGAAAGAGGACCATCCTTTCTCCCCACATACAACAAAAATATCTCATTAAGTGCCCATTTTTTGCTCGGAAGGTTTGGATTGGACTGCTCTCCCCTCCATCTGAGGAGAGAAGCTCCAATCCCATGGCTTGAATTCCTGTAATACACAGAGCTATCCTCTTGACTTGGATCCTCAAGTGTGTAAGGAGTCGTCTCCTTTCCTGCAGTCATCGAAAGAGCCCTTGCTCTCTGCTGTTTATCAGGATTTCTTTTTGGCTTATTAGGTGCCAGCCCTTGATTCTGGATCACCAAGCCTTGATGATCCCAGAGTACTGAGGACACAGACAGTGCCCTGGGGAGAGCTATCCAGCATTGTGCCTGGCCCCAGTGAGCCAGAAATAAAGAATCTAGTTAAATAGCAAAAGACCCAAGTCGTTTTTTTGGATGAAATAAAAAGGAAGTAACCATTATTGACCAATGGTCAGTAATGTCTGCTTCCTGTGAGTCACAGTACTTCCTGTCACTTTCTGAAGGTTGGACCTAGAGTCTGGCCTTTCTTGTCCTACAAACTCCCTGGGAATCACATGATAGGCTTGCAAGTCTAAGGTCTGACCCACTCCCTTTCATAGACTTTTTGAGAGATCTTCACCTGATCTCATTCATGTCAATGTTTAGCTAATGGTATAAGACAATGTTTGTAAGTATTACTATTTTCCTAAGTAGCTTTATCAGGTCTACATAAAAAATTTACTTTTTCCAAGAGAATAAAAAGTATTATCAATTTTTTAAAAGGAACTTAATATAGGTGGGATGTTGATACAGATGGGCTATCTTTTCAGTATTCTCAAAAGTTTTATTATGTCAGGTACCCACTACTTTTTTTTATATTGATGATTATGAATATACACATAAAATCACAATCAGGAAACACATTTGTTGGCATTACTGCATTTAAATGTAAGGAAGCTACATTTATATCATTAAAATAATTTAATAATGTTTCAATATGACTTTATATAACCAAAGACTAGTGTTACATTTTGGTATTTATGAGAAATGAGAAAAATTGACTGATTTGATATACTAAAATGATAGAAAAATTTAACATTACCACTGAAACTTAAACACATGTATACCAAAGTTAGTTGTTGAGCAGGATATATCTTAAAGTGGGAACTTATTGAAATATATATATATTTCTGAGATGAAAAGGATATTGTATAAAAAGAAAACCAGGCTACTTTAATCTGAACATTCCTATTTTCCACTGACCATTAATTGAAGAAGGAATTTGGGACAATGATATAATACTCCAATATAAGCACATAATGCATGATATCAAAATGGTTAAAGACATTTTCTACATGTTTTTTTTTTTTTTGCCTTTTCAATATTCTTTATTAAAAAATTATTTATTAATATTTTCCCCAGTTACATTTCTTTCTTTCTTTTTTTTTTTTTTTTGCTAAGGCAATTGGGGTTCAGTGACTTGCCCAGGGTCACACAGAAATGTTTGAGGTCAGATTTGAACTTAGATCTTCCTGACTTTTGGGCTGGTACTCTATACACTGCACCACTTACCTGTACCTTCCCCCCAGGTACATTCAAAAAAAATTTTTTTTAACATTTGTTTTTAAGATTTTTTGAGTTCTAGGTTCTCTTCCTTATTCCCACAATTAAGAAACCACATGTGAAATTATGTAAAACATTTCCATAAAAGTCAAGTTGTGGGGAAAAAAACATAGATCTCCCACCCTAATGAAAATAAAAACCCTTAAGAAAAATTAAGTTAAAAATAAAGAGAGAGATAGAGAGAGTAATAGAGAATGTTTCTATTTATATTCAGACTTGATCAATTCTTTCTCTGGATAAGAATAGGATTTTTCACCATAAGTCCTTCAGAGTAGGTGTGGCTAATTGTATTATTGAGAATAACAAAGTCATTTATAGCTGGTCATCCCAGAACATTGCTATTAATTTGTATATAGTATATTTCACTTTGTTACTGGAGGACTTTCCAGTTTTTTTTTTTTTTCCTTGAGAGCATCCTGCTCATCATTTTTCAGAAAGTGATAATATTCCATTAGGGAAACTTGCTTTGAAATTTTTTTTAATAATTACTATTACTAATTGTATCTCTCCCCACCCCCAACCCCCACCCCGGCCCCATTTATTCTCTTTCCTTTTACTCTGTCCCTCCTCAAAAATGTTTTGCTATTGACCACTCCCTACTCCTATATGTCCTCTCTTTTATTACTCTCCCTTCCCCCCACATCCCATTCCCCTCCTATTTTCCTGCGGGTAAGGTATTGAATATGTATGTTATTTCCTATTTGAGCCAATTCTGATGTAAGGAAGGTTCACTCTCTCCTTCTCCTCTACTGTAAAAGCTTTTTCTTGACTTTTTTTTATGGCAGATAATTGCACCATTCCACTTTTCCCTTTCCCTTTCTCCTAGTATATTGCTCTCTCACCCTTTAATTTCATCATTAAAAAATAAAAAGATATTATTTCTTCATATTCAACTCACACTGTCCTCTGTCTATAAGGAGAACATTCTAATGAGCCACAAGTATCATCCTTCCATGTAGGAATGTAAACAGATAAATCTCATCAAGTCCCTTATGACAGATACCACTTTCCTGATTACCTCCTTATGCTTCTCCAGAGTCCTATATTTGAAAATCAAATTTTCCATTCAGCTTTGGTCTTTTCATCATGAACACTTGAAAATCTTCTGTTTCATTGAGAGATTACCTTTTTCTCTGAAGGATTATACTCAGTTTTGTTGGGTAAGTGATTCTTTGTTGCCATCCTAGCTCCATTGCTCTCCGAAATAGTATATTCCCTGCCCTCTGGTCCTTTAATGTAGAAGGTGCTAAATCTTGTATTATTTTGACTGTGGTTCCACTATACTTGAATTGTTTCTTTCTAGATACTTGCAATATTTTCTCCTTGACTTGAGAGTTTTGGAATTTGGCTATAATATTCCTCGGAGTTTTTATTTTGGGGTCTCTTTTAAGAGGTGATCAGTGGATTCTTTCAATTTCTATTTTGTTTTCTGGTTCTAGAATATCAGAACACTTTTCCTTGATAATTTCTTGAAAGATGATGTCCAGGCTTTTAGGTAGACCAATAATTTTAAAATATTTCTCCTGGATCTATTTTCCAGGTCAATTGTTTTTCTAATGTGATATTTCATAATTTCTTCTATTTTTTTGTTTTTGTTTTATTGTATCTTGATTTCACTTAAAGTCATTAGCTTTCATTTGCTCAATTCTAATTTTTAAGGAATTATTTTCCTCAGTGAGCTTGTCTACCTCCTTTCCCAATCAACCAATTTTGTTTTTTAAGGCATGCTTCTCCTGATTAGTTTTTTGTATTTCCTTTTGCACCTCAATTCTTTCCCTAATTTTCCCTCTTTCTCTCTTACTTGATTTTCAAGTCCCTTTTGAGCTCTTCCATGGCCTGAGCCCAATTGTTGTTTTTCTTGGAAGCTTTGGATTTTGGAGCTTTGACTTTGTTACTATCTTCTGAGTGTGAGTTTTGATCCTCAAAGTCACCATAATAGTTTTTAATGGTCAGAAACTTTTTTTGTTTTCTGATCATTTTCCAAACCTATTACTCGGTTTTAAACTCTTTATTAAAATAGGGCTCTGTTTCCAGGGTGGAGGATGCACTTTCCCAAATTTCAGGGGTTTTGTGTAGCACTTTTCAGAAATCCTTCTAGGAATCTGACCACAAGTACTCTTTTCTGCCCTGGAGCTGTTAGGATCTCTGCCCCATTGTAGCTATAAATTCTAATGTGCTGGCTGGGGCTGGGCCTCTGTTGACCTGACCTGGGCTGCACAGCAGACTCCTACCCCATTATCACAGACTCTCTCCACTGAACTTTCAAGTCCTCTCTGATATTTCCAGTATGAGAGGTCCAAAAGCCTCCAGCATTGCAGCTGAGTCAGAGGTCCTCTGATTCTGGGGTCAGGGCCAGGGCTGGGCTTGCACTGGGATTACATGCTGGATTCCTACTCTGGTTACACAGACTTTTTCTGCTGATCTTCCAGATCATTTTTGGTCTCTCCGGGCTGAGACATTTGGAAGCCACTAACACTGCTGCTGATTCAGAGGTCAGCTCCAGGTGGGCTGGGGCTGGGTCAAACATTGCACTGGCACTCCCACCCTCATGTTACAGACTTTTTCTGCTAAGCTTCTAAGTTGCCTTTGGCTGGAAAATGTTCTACTTCATCTTTTTGGGTGTGCTATAAAATATGTTTAGAGTCATTATTTATAGGAATTTGGAGCAGTTTGGGAGAGAAATCGGGTGAGTTCCTGCCTTTACTCCACCATCTGAGCTGCACCTTTTTTTGTGATTCTTTTCAGCATAATTTTACAACTTAAATAAAATATTTTTATGACCCCCAATATATTATACTGATGTTATTTACCTCATTTCTCTGTGAGTTAAGGAAAACATCTATTAAAACAGAATGTAATAAATTAAAATCTTAATTTGTCTAGTTTTGTTGCTACCTCAATATAAACTTGGTTGAGTTAAAGTATCACATGACTAAGTTTGCTCTAATGTTGGAATTAAGTTTTCATGGTTAGCTAAGTTTTCTCTCTATTTTTTTTTTTCTGTATAAAGTACCATTAATTTATGATGTTTCTTTCAATTTTCATGGTATCTCTGAGAATCAGAAAATATTCATGATCTATATCCTTCATGCAACAATGTTAGCTAGATGAAGTAGACTAGTAATAATGGGACTTATTTTTTATTTTTCTTGTTTTTACAAAACAATAATAGCTTTTTATTTTTTTTAATACATGCAAAAATAGTTTCCAGCATTCATCCTTGCAAAATCTTGTGTTCCAAAATTTTTTTCCTCTTTCTCTTTCTCCCTTCTCTCCTAAACAGCAAGTAATCCAATGTAGGCTAAACATGTGCAGTTCTTTTAAACATATTTCCACATTTATCATGCTGTGTAAGAAAAATCAGATCAAAAGGGAAAAAATGAGAAAAAAAATCAAGCAAACAAGTAATAACAAAACTGAATATACTATTCTGTGCTCCATATTTACTTTCCATAGTCCTTTCTCTGGATATTGATGGCTCTTTCACCACAAGTCTATTGGAATTGTCTTAAATCAAAATTACCTCATTGTTGAAAACAGCCAAATCCATCACATTTGATCATCACATAATCATCTTGTTGCTGTGTACAATGTGTCCTTGGTTTTACTCATTTTACTTAGCATCAGTTTATGCACGTCTTACCAGTCCTTTCAAAAACCATGCTATTGATCTGATCTTTTCATATAGAACAATAATATTCCATTACATTCATATACCATAACTTCCCCAATTGATGGGAATCCAGTTCCTTGCCACTTCAAAAAAAAAAAAAAAAAAAAAAGCTGCTATGAACATTTTTGCACATGTGGGTCCTTTTCCCTTTTTTTTTTTTTTTTTTTTTTTAATGATCTCTTTGGGATACAGACCTAGTAGAAATATTGCTGGATCAAAGGGTATGCACAGTTTTATAGCCTTTTGGGCACAGCTCCAAATTGCTCTTCAGAATGGTTGTATCATTTCACAACTCCACCAACAATGTGGGATTTATTTTTTACAAGCTGTTATAATTCATTTTAAATACCATTTTCATATGTACTTAAACACACCTTTAAGGTTTACACTTTAAACCTTATTTATTTGTGTTTAACTGGAATAAATTCTGTGATTGTGACCAATATTTAGTCTGTGACCATTGTCTTATCGCATCACATCCATGAGTTGTAATAAATATCCACTCAAATAAATAAAAAAAATCTTACAAATAAGTTATATTGTAACCCAATGTTGCTTTTTGAAGCCATCTGGCATGTAAGTCATATTTGTGTCTAAAATATCTTCTTAACTTTTTGTGATGTAATAGTGCTAATTGTGAATTGTTGGCTACATTGGCTAAACTTCTAAATCCATTTCCTATCTTTTATTGTCAGTTACGTGTTTCACTTGATTTGGATACATGACACGCTACATTCTATCTTTTCCTCACTATCCTTTCCTCACTCATCTTTAAGTCTTTTACTTGACACTCTTTTCTCTCTCTACTTTCATGACACTCCTTCCTCTTTCTTCTCCTTTCTTTCTGGTTAGTCATGATTCTCTGGAACTTCACCAGGTTACATCTGCTAAACACAGGTGTCCATTGGGTTCCGTCCTGGACCTCTTCTCTTTGCCTTTATGTTATTTCTTGGTGATCTCACATAGTCCCATGCTAAGGATTTGCATGTTGTCTTCCCTATTGTAAGCTTCTTGGGAGCAGAAACTGCATTTTAATTATCTATATCCCCAGAACTTAGCACAGTACTTGATCCATAGTTCTTAATGGATGCATGTTGATTCCATTGAAAAAGTGGAGAAAGTGATAAAATTGTGAGAAACACATTAGATAGCTTAGATAAAAAAAGAAAAAGAATGAATGTGGCCAAAGATTTGTGAATTAATCATAAGAGTAATGCCTTTATATCATGAATACCTTTTAGAATGAATTTGTAGGCACTACACATGGTGAGCACATCCCCTGCAGAAAAAAAAAATAGATGAGGGTAGAAAGAAGACAGAATGGAGTATATCATGTACCCTGATCAAATTAATAGTAAACAATGAAGGAAAAATAACTTCTGAAGAAGAGGTCCTACAGGAAAACTGAATGTAACAAAGGGAAGAATTTAAAGAAGGGGAAACGAGGGGAAATCTCGATTCAGTGATAGGAGGGAGTCACAGAGCTAATAAACACCTGAAACAGAATTTTAGTTTGGGTCTTCCTGATTCCAGGTCCAGCACATTATCCACTGTACCATCCAGCTACCTCTAATTTGCTCCCATGGGGTAATACTTCTATTTTTTCTATCTCTTGCGGGCATTGGTATCTAGACTTAACAATTTCTTTATGTTGTTGATGTATTTTTCTGAACTCTTTGCAAAATAGTTTTAGAATATTTAAACTTTTCCAATTTGACTCTTCTTTCCTATCTCCTCTCCTTCTACCCAATGTCTTTATAATCTTTTGAGAATCTACACAACTTCTTTGAAAGCAATTGTTGCTAAGGATATTTTTGAGGTAAAGAAATGAAGATTCAATGACCTTAACAACAGATCTTTTACTATAATCTGCCAGATGCAAGTTTGTTAATTATATAGGTCCCACTCAAGTGCTGAAAAGAGACTGTTTACAAGATATCTTTTACTTCTGTGTTAAAATTGCTAATGGCTAATGGCAGCAATTATTTGTAACTTTTCATTCCTTTTTAATTGTGCTTTTCTTGAATGATAATAATTATCTCTCATATTAAGATTCATTAGGAATAGAAGTGAAAACCTTCATGTTTTCTTAATTCTTGAAAGACAAAAGACTTCCATTATAACTTCCTAGAACATATTAATCTTTGCACACAGTGGGCCACCCAAGTCAAAACTGAAGAAGAAAAAGTGCCACAAACAGTGGTAACATCATTAATCAAGCCCCCTTATAATATTTTCTCCTATTCTTGGTTTTAGATATAATCCTTTTTGTTGTTCTATTAGGTTTATGGGAATATCCCCGTTTGTCTGTGTGTCCCTTTCTTTCTCTCTCTCTCTCTTTCTGTTTCTCTCTCCCTGTTTGTTAAGTTCAGGCTTAAAATTAAAAAAAAAAATGACCTTTACAGAAGTAAGATATCTTCCCACTTTATTGGTCAAATTAGATCTAATTGCTCAAAAGTGACCGAGATCACTTCCCCTTCTGACTGTAACTATTTCTTTTAGAATTAACAATGTTGACTACCTAACTAGCCATCCCAGAATTCATTAACTAGAGAGACTAATGTCAAGGTGTCTGGGATTGTTTGTAAAAAGTTCTGGAAGAAAGACAGTCCCAAGAAGGAGGAGGAGGAAGCTGAGTTTGTGATAGAGGATATAGCTTCCATCTTGGAAATTTATAGGAAGACAAGGATGCATAGATTTGTGTTTATTCTGTTGTGCCACAGTTCTCTTTTAATTGTCCTGACTCAGTTTACCTAATTGTTCTGCCTCAGTTTCCCTAAGTGATCCTGCCTTAGTTTCCTTACTTGTTCTGTCTCAATCCCCTTACTTGCAAACCCTCCCCCTCCAGTGCATTAAGACTGGTATAAATCAGAAGTTATAAATTGTCAATGTGTAAACTCAAAAAGGGGGAATCCAGACTTTGAGTCTGTAGTCAGACACTTTCTTAACTCCTAGTTTGTTAGAATTTATGGTCCTACCCCCCAACCTGTCAGAACCAGATTGATGGTTCTTGCCCGGAGATTCCTGTTCACCAGAGTTTGGACTCTACCCCCTGCCTTTAGTTAGCTACTGTGTATAAATGTGTCATGAAAAACTCACATTGGCTGTTGCATGCTAGATTCTTGCAGATGATAATGTCATTCAGCCCTGGGACCAAACCATGGATCCATTTGGTCCCAGTAAATCTCTCCCTTTCAAATAAAATATTAAAAACTCTCTAATCTCTATCTTGCCTCAGTTTCTCTGGCATTACAATTCTTTCATTTAGAGAGACTCAGAGGAACAGCTAATTGCTGCTGCAAGGTTTGTATGGCTGATGCAGTGCCTAAAGGTATGGGATGCTACAGTGCTGATTAATTTAAAAAAAAAAAAAAAAAGCCACCACTTTTTGATCTCTAAGTAGGAAGACCACCTTTCTTGTCTTTGCATTCTGAAATTATTAGCCTAGGTCACTTTATGACCAATGAACTGTTCTTATCAGTCCTTCTTCTTCTTCTTCTTCTTCTTCTTCTTCTTCTTCTTCTTCTTCTTCTTCTTCTTCTTCTTCTTCTTCTTCTTCTTCTTCTTCTTCTTCTTCTTCTTCTTCTTCTTCTTCTTCTTCTTCTTCTTCTTCTTCTTCTTCTTCTTCTTCTTCCTATTGATTATTCCACTCCTAAATAAAGGAGACTAATTTTTTGGGAATGTCTGAGCAAGAAGACTCTAGGAATTTATTACACTTGCTGGTACTGTTTAAATCAGCTTTCTAAGCCAATTTGTGGGGGATATGTTAGTATGGTTTCTAAATCTCCAGACTTTTCTTTCTGTTCTGTACCCTAGCTCCTTCAAATAGCTTTCTGATGTTATTATATATTCTCAAAAAAGGAGCTCATAGCAATCATTTAAATTATTGCTATTATTATCATAATGATAATAATTATTTAGGTCAATGTATTCTTTCCTAGAATATTTGCATTTTTGCTGTGCAATGAGGGGTTCGGATAATGGAATTAAAAATATTGGTTTGTAGCTAGCAGAGGTAAGATGTTAAAGTGACAAGAGCATTAATGCTGGACTTAGAAAAATCTTGATTTGAATCCTTGCTCTCCTAATTACTTCTATATGATCTTAGTCAAGTTACCTTATCCTCAAGTTCCCTATGTGTCAAATGAGGTAAACATATCATCTTTTCATCATCTAAAATCTAATGATCCAAGATGCAGAAAGTATTTTTTTCAAGGTTCAGGAATTATCTTTCCCACGGGGATGCTTTCTAGCATCTGTGAAATCTTGCCACAAAGCTGTCCACTTTGTCTAGTCATTAAATGATAAGCAGGAGAAATTGAAGCAAAAATTCATAATCAGAAGCCATCATTCCATCAGATTAGTGCTGTTAGCAGGTCTGAAGCCATGAACAAAGAGGGGGGAGGGAGACTAAAACAATATTGCTATTACTGTATGACTGCTAGCTATTATTGAGGGTAGTATGGGTGATGCAGACATCAAAACCTCTTTGAGGATTAGTCCCAACAAACTGCATTTCAGCTATACTGATTGCAGTCAAGATGATACATAAGTGCTCTGAATTCTCTTCTAGAAATTGTAACTGAAACAGGGTGTAAGGCTTAGACACTAAACAATTTGATTGAGAAAAGAAAAGGTGTTTTTTTTTTTGTTGTTGTTGTTTTGTTTTTTTTGTAAAAGCAAAAAGTAAGGTTCTTTGGTTTTGTTTTGTACTGACCATAATGTTGAAATATTTGGTTTGATGTTTTAACCAAAATTCATTTTAGAAACATGTTTTATGCCATCATTAATAGAACTATGTGAGGAACATTTCTTTGTATTCTATTGGTGTGAACAGTAATTTGGGAATAAATGACCTCTGACTGTTAATGACTATTTTTTCATCTGAATGTAGTGTTGTCATTAGGAGTTAGAAAAGGTTAAATCATACTTCATTAGAAAACATTTTACCAACCTGGAATTCTACTGTATCCTAGTGATCATTAATCATGTGAATGCTGACTGCCAAAGTCACTCATCAAAACTCGATTCACTAGAGAAAAAGGTACAAGCTTGTCAATTACTTCTTCAGCCCTTTCTGCATCCTTTGAATGTATTAATATTATCCTGACACAATATTTGCCCTTAGATTAATGTGCTTATCAAGTAGGAGTTTGACTCTAAAAACAGACATTTTTGTCCTTTTCAGCCTTAATCTATGTTACTGATTCAGAAACTGCTAATGTGGGACCAAGCAGTTTCACTTCCAAGCAGTAGTGTGAGCAAGGATTTTGCTTTGTCTCCCTTAAATTTTAGGCTTCTAGTGCTTAGAATTAGAAGCCAACCAAATAGGATCTATCCCTTGACCTTTTCATTATTTACCTGAAAAGCTCCAGACACCAGGAACCTGTACTTTTATAGAGCAAATAGCCCAGGGGAATTACTGTCTTACTGGTGTCTGGAATTTTTGAGGTAAACAGTGAAGAGGTCAAAGGCTAGATCTTTTTATTTGGAATATTTTTTGTTGTTTCCGGGAGTCATTGATTTCTATATGATTCATTCTAATTTCAGGGAGTTTGTTATTTGGGCAAGATTTCTTGTGCCAAGCTATAAATCCCTTCTATAAGTCTTTCTTTGATAACTACCATCTTTTCCCTCAAATGCTTTCATTACATTTGTGAGAATATTTTAAACACTTTTAAAATTACTTTTTATCTTGAAGCAGAGCTTGTGGCTACATTTGTATTACAGATGTTTTGGGGAGTCATTCTCTTTAGAGTTTGTATTTGAGCTTCCCTTTCAACATGATAGTTCTTTGTGATGAGATTTTTTTTTTTTGCTCATTCTTTCAGTGTAATTCCTAATTTGGACTATTAGGCTAGAGTCTACACACTTTTAAAGATAGATCTGGACTGGTCCTGTTCTTGTTTCTTGGGGATATTTTATTGTGTTGTTCTAGGATCTCAACAACAGACTTAAGACCTGCAAGCTTTCAATGTTCCAAAGTAGTGAGATCTCACTGTCATCCTTATCGGAACTCTGTAAGTTTCTATGTGAACAGAGGCGCTTAATTGATTCCTTCTTTCCATAAACGTTTGACTATTGAAAAGGAAGAGCTTCCCCTTCCTTTGAATGAAAAGTGAAAGACTCTTCACAGAATCTCCATACTGAGGTTTTCCATCTCTTCATTTCTAACTAAGGTGCATTCCCCTGTACTTAGTCATTCACACCCCCCATGCTGTGACTCCATTTTACTCCCTCCTTTTTGTCTTTCTTTTATGAGTTGTCTTCTTTATTGGAATAAAAGCTTCTTAAGGGCAGAAGCTATATTTTTGTTTACATTTGTATTCCCAACACTTAGCATAATGTCTGGCACATAGTAAGCATTTAATAATTATGCTTATTGGTTAATTGACTATGTTGATTAATTTTCTAAAAGAAACCCCATAACCCTTGATGTAAGTTATACTTGAATTTTCTCTCAGGGATCTTGTATGAAGAAATTATGAGCAACTCTTTTCTTTTGGGTTAGCTTCCCCAGGATTGAGCCTAGTTTGCTAGAGTCCAGTAAGGGAGCGCCTTAATGGGAAAGGGTTCTTTTATAACTATTGATCTTTTCAGAGATAATGTATATAAAATGCTTTGCAAATGTTAAAAGAATATATAAATACCAGTTATTCTTTTTATTAATCCTCATACAAATAATCTCTAATTCTTTCCTGTGGATGTCTTATAACTTATTGATATTCTTTTTAAAATGTGGTGCCCAACTATTATATTGTTGGTGGAGTTGTGAACTGATCCAGCCATTCTGGAGAGCAATTTGGAAGTATTCCCCAAAGGTTCTAAAACTGTGCATATCCTTTTATTCAGAAGTGTCACTACTGGTTCTGTATTCCAAAGAGATCATAAAAGAGGGGAAAAGACTCATATGTGCAAAAAAGTTTGTAGCAGTTCTTTTTGTGGTGGCAAAGATCTGGAAATTGAGTGGGTGCCCATCCATTGGGGAATGACTAAATAACTTATGGTATATGAATGTAATAGAATATTATTATTCTATAAGTTCTATAAGAAATGATTTTAACAGACTGATTTTAGAAAAGCCAAAAAAGATTTACATGAACTGATTGTTGAGTAAAGTAAGCAGAATCAGGAAAGCATTGTCTATATTGTAACAAGCAAGATTATGTGATAATTAATTATGATAGACTTATCTTTTTTCAGCAATATAGTAAATCAAAGCAATTCAAGTAGATTTGGGATGGAAATGCTATCCATATGTAGAGAAAGAACAATGGAGAATGAATGCAGATTGAAGCATACTATTTTCACCTTGATTTTGATTTGCTTTTTCTTTCTTATAGTAAGATTTTTCTTTCAGAACATGACTAACATGGAAATATGTTTAAAATGATTGTACATATATGACCTATATCAGTATGTGTCTAGGGAGGAGGGAGGTAACAGAGAGGGAGAAAAAAATTGGAACTCAATCTTACAATACTGAATGTTAAAAATTATCTTTACATGTAATTGGAACAAAGAAAATACCATTGAAAAGTAAAAAGAGAAATGAAGAAGAAAATAAAGAGAGAAAGAAAAGAACAAAAAAATGTGGTGCCCAGAAATGAATACAATAATCCAGATGGAGGCTGATGGAGGCAGATTATATAGGTCTATATGCTGTTCACTCTTACTGATCTTGCAATCAATAAGAGTTACCAGATTTTCATGTGATTAAAATAAAGAATAGTCAGATTCATTAAGGAATTTCCTCTGTTAATTTCAGGATCTTAAGGTTTTTAATCCTCTTCTGATTTATGGATTTTCCTGTTAGGGACTGCCCCCAAGATGAATGATTGTTCTTTTTTCTTGTGAAAGACAGCATGATGTAAAAGAATTCTGGACTTGGAGATAGAGGAAGATTTGCATTTAAAATTCACTTCAGGCACTTATTAGCTGTGAGACCCTATGCAAATCTGTTGGAATCTTTACAAACTGCTAACTAATTAGAGTTGATCTAATCTTACAAGAAGATGTTTTGGGCCAGAACCTGAAACAAGGTACTAAGTAGAACTAATTAATACAAGGCTTGTGTTCACACCTTTACTCATTGGAGTTCACAAGTATGGGAGTTTCACAAAGTAAACTTTGTAACTTTATGAGTTCACACCTCCCTTGAAGCTCTTTGGGCCAGAGAGCACTATGGGAGAAAACCCACAATTCCTCTCTTGAAGGAGCATAAATAGAGCTTCAATGGGCCAGTCAAAGAAGTCCTTCAGTGTGAAGAAGCTACAAGTCGAGATTTCAGCAGAATTACGCCAGAAGCCCTCCCTCCGAGGCAAGGCAGAATATTTTCCACTTGGCTGGCTGGTGGCAGAAGAAGAGATTTCAGAGGAAGAAGCTACGAGTCGAGAGTTCAGTGGACAACCAGATTCATCTTCATCTCACACCACTGTGGTAGGTGGCTCGGCTCCTGCACGCCCCCCACTGAGACCAAGCTGGTCTGAAAGACTCACCAGAAAGCTAGCCGAGCCCCAAGTGAAGGAAACAAGAGATTCATTCCATCTCTCTGCTGGTTGGAGGGAGAAGAAAGCAGAGGCAGAAGCTGAAGGACCAGACCTTTGGATTTGGCGACATTTGGAGGGAGATCTTGGAACCAAGCAGAGAGAACTTTAAGCTAGCCGGGCTATATTGGAGATAATAAAAGATCTGAACTTTTATTACCTGGCTGCATTTTGGGAAGAAAAAGATCACCACACAAATCACTTAACTTTTTTGTATTTTGTTTTCTCAACTATAAAGTATATGTGTGTATGAGGTGGTGATGCTACACTTTATGACCTTTAATAGTCTTTTCCAGCTCTAGAGTTATGATCCTATGACACTTTTGAAGGTGAGATAGTTTGTTTATGGACTACTGTGTATTATTTATTTATATTGTTGCATTTTTTTTTTCTGGGCTATATTTAAGTGTCTTTTGTTCCCAAAGGACAAAGCATTTACTTCAGTGGGGATTAGGGTCATAAATTTATAGATGTAAAGAATCTAAGTTCATTTAAGTAAAATCCTTCAATTTACAGGTAAGAAAATGGAAAAAAGTCCAGGGCACAGAGATAATAAGTGATAAACCCCTGATTTGAACTCATCTGTTTATTCCAAATCCAACATTCTTTCCATGGCTGAGGATCTGGATAGACTAGGTCATGAAGATGGATCTATACCTTCTCCATGGAATAATCCTGGGAAAGCAAGGACAAGACTTTATTTGGAATGGATAGAGTAGGAATAACAGCCTAAATCAATCAACTGATAAACATTTATTAAACACCTAATACATGCCAGGCTAAGTGCTGAGAATGAAAAAAAAAATGCAAGAGACAGTTCTTGCCCTTGACAAACTTACAACATAATGGAAGAAAACAAAACCCAATATATATAAACAAGGTAGAAATTTTTGCAAAAGATGGGATTTTAGCTGAAAAATAAAGGAATCCAGGGAAGTCATTACACAGTGATAAATGCAGAGAGACTTGAGGCAGGTATAGACCCACCATCAGGCTGTTACAACCATGCAGGTGAAAAATGATGAGGGCCTCTGCTGGAGTGGTGGTAGTGTTAGCAGTGTTAGAAGAAAGAGGAGAGAATATTTGAGAGATGTTGGAAAGGTGAGATTGACAAAACTTAGCAATAAATTGGATATGAAGGGCTGAAAATGAGGAGTCAAAGATGACTCTGAAGAATGGTATTATCTTCTACAGTAATAGCGAAGATAGTGCTGGTAGGGAAGGGTTTAAAAGAAAAAAAAAACGAGTTCTATTTTGGACATGGACATATAGTTTGAAATGACTGAAAGACATGTGAGATTAAAAGATGTGAGGTTGAAGGCAACTTTAAAATTTAGGGCTAGATAGGTAGATTTGAGAATCACATGGGATGCAATCTGAATCTTTGAAAGGTGATTTCAGCAGTTGTGTGAAGAATGGACTAAAGAAAAAGAAAGACTGAACAGAGAGAGCCTAGGTTTTGATACTAGGAAATGGAATTAAGATGAAGAAAATTCTGGGATCTTCAGTTTACCAATGAAGAAATCGAAACTTGAGACCATGTTTCCTAGGTCTTTCTAGCTAAAAATTGCCCCTCTCTCTAGTTATGTTGTTGGTTTTTAAATGGTGTTTTGAAGTTTATAAAATGCCATATCTATTCTATCTAATTTGATATTTTTAAAAACTCTATGAGGTATGATTCACCCCATTTTCTTCAAATAAGGAAATATATATATTTGAAAAGGTTAGTTGATTTTCCAGTGGTCACACAATTAACATTAGAAGTGATATATGAATCCAGATTCCCTCCTCACTTTGATTCCAATATTGTTACCACTATACTAGTAGTCTACTAATCTGATTGGTCACTTAGGACAACACTTGGAGATCTCAATCTGGAAATAACTCTCTCCTTATGAATATGTAATTTCTTAGTGAATCCTCAATGTTGGCCTGTCTGCATGAAGAAAATTGACCATTGTAAGATTGTAAGGTAGACCCAATCAGGGTCAGATAATTAGAGCAAGCCTAGAGTAACTGTCCCAGTATTATGATAACTGGTATCATTTACAAATCACTTTATAATTAGAAATATGATTATAAAGCCTAGTGACATGTAATGATCCAGGAGTATTCATTAATCTGTTGAGAAAAACCAGAACATTTTCCATTCATAGAGCACATTATGGCAGAATCAAAAGCATTGGGATTATCTAAGTAGGGAGTGGATAGGCTCTCTGATGTATAAGATCTTGTTGAGAGAAATTTTATAACTTGGCTAGTTATAATACTGCATCAGCAAACTTATAAGTTTGGACAAAAAATGTACAAACACACACATTTCTGTGCACATACAGAATTAAAGAAGCCAATGGTGTAAAAAAGTTTACATATGTTCTTTAACAGAAGGCTTTTGGAGAATAGAAGTACCTATTTGCTTCGGATTTAAATAAATTTTGGAAGTGGGAAAGGAAATTTTTAGAAACCCAAGCTTTATGACACACTGCCAGAAATTTCTAAAGTGAGTTCAAAGATCACTTGAGGACCACAGACATGTCATATTCCTTCAGTTCAAAACTTCATTTATTCATTCAATTTTTCAGTTAAATCATTAAACATCTATTATTGATTACCTTCAATATTTTTTGTACTTTGGGAGACTGAATTTTATTTAGTTTTCACAGAGAATTGTGAAAATAGATATTTATTGATAGGGAATGAGTACAGTACTTCATATAGATTTTATGGTTCTGGAAATCAGGATTTATTTTTTTCATCCTGTATAGTTCTTTCCCCAGTTAATCAGTAGTTGACTGATCCGATATTGATAAAGATCAGATAAAGATCAGCTCCTTTCATAATTCAAACTGTTGGATTTATTCCTTAGAACCACCATCTCATCAAGATGTATACCTTTGCCTCAGGTATAAATCATACTTCCTTAATGCTCTTTTATCTAGTGCAGTGGTTCTCAAAGTATGATCTAGAGAATCCTGGGGATCTCTGAAACCCTTTTAGAGGATCAAAAATAGTTTTTATTTCCAATATGGTAAATGTCTATAAATATAACCCACATAAACAAAAATGCTTTGGAGAGATCCTCAATAATTTTCAATAGGATAAAGATATTGAAAACAAAAGTTTGAGAACCACTGATCTAATGTAATCTATGATCTTTTCTTTTGCTTTTCTTTTTCTTTCTTTTTTTCAATATTTTTGTTTTTCTTTTAAAATATTTTATTGATATTCCTTTTTCATGTAATTGTCGCCACCCAACATCTCCTTCCTCTTAATAATAATAACAATGATAATAACTGGCATGACATATTATTTTTTGAAACTTTGCAAAGCAGTTTATAGACATGCCATTTGAAATTCACAATACCAAATAAATAAAGTAAAACAAAGTAAATAACAACTTAGTCATATTTGACAATGTATTCAAGGCAGAACTTCAAGCAAAGACTGAATGACCTTTGTTTCATGTGTTGCAGAGCTAATTCTTATTCAGGTATAAGTTAAATCAGACCATTTCTAGATTCTGGTATCCTATAGGTACATATCTCTTTCTACCAATGTATATATGTATATGCACAAATTATATGTGTGTGTATGTACAGATACATAATTTTCTCTTACCGAGACATATATAATCTTCTCTCACAAAGACTATTGATATCTTTACTGTATTCTTAAGGCATAATTGAATATGTAACAATACAAGATTCCATTACATTTTAAAGGGAGAGTAACAATATCCAGCAACAGTCTTGCTGGAGAAACTGTTGAAGATGGTGCTACTTCTATATCTGTTCTGGATATAAGACCTTAAACTGCCTCATCTACAAAGCAGTCTGCCACACCAAAGAGACCATGAAACACATATTTTGTGCTTGCTATTTCTAGGCAGAGGAGAGGAACAAGGTATTTCATAGTACATAAAATGCTTGTGGAATTTCTCCACATAATGTATTCTTCCTATGATATTGCCTTCAGATAGAGATTGCTTGTAATCCTTCCTTTGATGCCATATGAGAAGTTCTGCAGACTCATAATAGTCCAGTGTGAGTAACTGTAGCTGCAATTTATAGATATTCACTGTCCTGGAACATGGATTAGTTTGAATAATACTTTGGGGAGGACTTTTCACAGAATTATTTGTCTGAAAATTACTGTAAGACTATTTTAAAATAATTTTTATTGATAGTTTTGTTTGTACATTTTCAAATTTCCAAATATGTCTCTTGCTCTCACCTATATAGTAAACTATCTCTTTCGACAATTTCTTTAAAAAAGAAAGAAAAAAGCATTTCATCAAAAATAACAAATATATAACCTGATCTGAAGACAGTAAATGTGATAATCCAAATCTCTTCAAAGATCAGAGGGAGCTGCATTTCTTACCAATTTTTTCTATTTCACAAATTCTGTTTTTTAATGAATTGATTTCTTTTTCATATCTGTTTTGTAAGGAGTTATATACTTTTTCTATTTCATCAAATATATTTTGTAAGAAGTTATTTGCTTTTTCTATTTTGTCAAATCTATTTTGTAGAGAGTTATATGCTTTCCCCATTTCATCATATCTATTTTTTAAGGAGATTTTTTTCAGATAATTTCTGGTTTTCCTTTTCCATACTGTCTTGCAAAAATCTCATTTCCTTTCATCAGTTTTCTTCTAACTCTCTAGTAAGATTCTTTTTGAATTCTTCTAAGAGAGCCTTATGAAATGGGGACCAACTCATATCACCCTTTGGGGCTTCATTTGGAGCTGGTTTGACTTTGGGAACCTCAGGGTTTGAAGTCTGTTCCTTTCTCTCTCCAAAAAAGCTGTCTATGGTAAGATTTCTTTTTGCTCAATTTTTTAAAGGCTGAAGTCTGCTCTTAAGGCAAAAGGGTAACAGGTGCTTTAGTTTGCTCTGGGGCCAGTGTTCCTCACTGACTTTTGATCTGAGTAGGCCAGGTGTCCCATGTTCTTTCAGGGCTCAGTGGTTTACAATTTGCCTTTTGTATTTTCTTTTGGATGTCTCACAGCAAATCTGCTAAACCACCCATTTGCAACCAGGATAGAGTAACCTTAGAGCCTCACAGTAGATTCCCTAGTCTTTGGACACCTCAATGCTCTGGTTCTTCACCCTACCTCCTTGCTCGACAGCCTCCCCCCCCTCCCAATTGAAACAGACCTTTCCTGAAGTTCTTCTAAAGTATCTTCTGGAAATTTGTTGTACTTCAAATATTTGTGGGTTCTGTCACTCCAAAACCAGTTCAGAGGTTTAATCTGCTATTGATTTGAGGGAAGGTTGGAGGAGGGCCCATTAAGCCAAGTCTACTCTCTGCCATCTTGGCTCCACCCCCATTTATTTTTTAAGGCCAAGTTTACTATTATAATTGTACATCATTCAATTCTTCTGATTCTGGGGGCGGAGCCAAGATGACAGAATATAGTCAGGAAGCTGCTTGAGCACTTCTAGTTTCCCTTAAAAACCACATGAAACCAAATCTCTGAACAGAATCTAATGGAATGAAACCATTCTCCAGCTCAAGAACTTCAAAAAAGGTCAGTTTCATTGAGGTGTTCAACCCGTCTCAGACAGTGTCTTAGAAAGCCAGTGAGAAGATCTTAATAATAGTAGATCAGCAACTGAGAACCTCAGTCCTGGATCAGTAGCAGAACAGACTAATGGGGCAGTCTTCAGTCCTAGCTTAAAGAACAAATTGCCAACCCAGGAAATCTGGCTGTTGCCTGGAGAAAGCAGGTAGGGCTACTTTCTGCTGTGAGGAACACAGCAAACAAAATCAAGACTCAGAACTGCACCAGAAACTTGGGACAGCATTCCTTTTACACAGAAGAAAAATTAGATCATAAAAGGCACAAAAGGCACGGATAGACAGAAGAGAAGGGAAAAAAATGAGCAAGAAACAGAAAACAATCTTGACCAAAGAAAGCTACTATGATGGCAGGAAAGACCAAAACACCAACTCAGATGAAGACAAAATGTCCACAGAAGAAATCTCAAAGATTGATATAAATTGTTCTCAAGCCTAATGAGGCTTTTTGGAAGTGATCATGAAAGATTTTAAAAGGCAAATAAGAGTGGTAGAAAAAAAAAGTGAGAAAATAAAAGAGAGGTATGCAAGAGAGAGTCAACAGCTTGAAAAGGGAAAGAAAAAAAATTAACTGAAGAAAACAATTCCTTAAAACATACAATTGGCCAAATGCAAAAAAAAAAAATCTTAGAAGAAAGCAATACCTTGAAAAATAGAATTAATCAAATGGAAAAAAGATACAAAAGCTAACTGAAGAAAATCATAAATTAAAAACTAGAGTGGGGCAAATGGAAGCCAATAACTCTATGAGATATCAAGAATCAATTAAACAAACTAAAATGAATGAAAAAATGGAAGAAAATGTAAAATATCTCATTGGAAAATCAGCTGAGCTGGGAAATAGAAGCAGGAGAGAAAATTTACAAATTAATGGTCGACCTGAATGTTATGGCCCAGAACTATAACAAGGATTCTTACAAGGTGTTAAGTTAGTGGAATTGATAAAGACAATGGTTATCTAGTTTAGCATGGTGTTTAATAGTTCTCTAGTTCAGTACATGTACTTAGTACTTAATATAGTTCTACAAGATTCACATCTATGATAATGTAATTATAAGAGAGCATATAAACTGGGAGCCTCAACTACATTCAGAGCCAGAGAAGATAAGTGGACTGGAGGCAGGAGCTCAAGCTTTTGGAGCCAAGAAGAGAGAGATTCACTTCCATCTTCATCAGCCTGGTGGTAGCTGGCCTGTTGTCCTGCATTTTCTCCACTGAAACCAAGTCCCCTCTGAAGGACACGAGAAAGCTAGCTGAGCACCAGGTGAAGGAGACAATAAAGGCTTTTGGACTTCTAACACTTGGCTATTCTTGTGGTGATCAATCAGATGAAAGGTAGGCTGCTCCAAGATCTCCAGAAAACCAACAAGAATACAACACCTGAAGGCCAATGCCAAAAAAAAAAAAGAGCCTGGTTAGCATTCTTCAGGAGATCATCAATGAAAATTACCCTGTTGTCCTAGAATCAAAGAGGAAATAGTCATTGAAAAAATCCATCAATCACCTCTGGAAAGAGATCCCACAAGGAAAATCCCAAGGAACATTGTTGCAAAACTCCACAACTATAATCTCAAGGAAAAAATACTGTTAGTTGCCAAATAAAAACAATCCAAGTATCAAGAAGCAACAGTCAGGGTTACCCAGGATCTGACAGCTTCTACAATAAAGCGTCTGAGAGCCTAGAATATCTAGAATTCTAGAAGACAAATGACCTGGGCTTACAACCAAGAATTATCCAAATGACTGAGAGAGAAGAAAAGTATATACAGGGAAGAAAATAAGGTGAAAGAAAATACAGATATAGGAATCATAACTGTAAATATGAATGGAATGAATTCTCCCATGAAACAGAAGCAAATAGCATTCAGTTTCTTTTTATTCTTGGATTTTTAAAAAATTGTTATCAATGTACATGTTATTTTCCTGCTTCTTTTTATTTTACTCTTTATTAGTCCTATTAGCATTCCCATGATTCTTTCAATTCTTTCGTGAGATGATATTGAGTAAAACCCTGAGAAGTAACATAATACTCAACAATTGTCACAATTTATGAATTGTCACAATTTATTACTTATATACATATAGTTCCCTAGTCTTTCAGTACCCTGACCATGAGTATGATGAGTCATACTAAGTCAATCTAGAACCCAGAACTCTCTGTCTTTGCCTTTTTATCAAGCTGCTGTTGCTGGGTAGATTCACAGGGACCAAATAGGAGAGTGACTTTGAAGCAGTCAGCAGGAAGCTCTGCCTGCTGCCTCTCTTATTAATTTTATGGGTATTGTGATTAGAAAGTTTGCTAATCTGGTTCACATAAATTTTTTTCCTGAGGCAATTGGGGTTAAGTGACTTGCCCAGGGACACACAGGTAGGCAGCATTAAATGTCTGAGGCCAGATTTGAACTCAGGTCCTCCTGACTTTAGGGCCGGTACTCTATCCACTGTGCCATCTAGTTGCCCTGGTTACATAAACTTTGATAAATTGATTATGATTTGAAAAATCTTGCACTCATTGCCTAAATAAATTTGACTAAATTTGTTATTGGGTACATAGGAATTTCCAAGTAAATTGACAAATCAATTAGTGATTAAATACAGAGTGATTCTGTTAAAAAGGCCTAGTAACTGGTTAATCCTTACTTCTTCATATTCATTATTTCTCTTGGCATGATACAATTGTATTTATGGAGCACAATTTATCATATTATTTATTGTTGATGAGAGGTAGCATGGTACAATCCACTTCCCATTCTTGTCCTTATTTGTTATTGATGATGATTTGTTTATTAATGTGACAACTACATTTGTCTTCATTTTCATGAGGAGGCAATATAGCTTAATGTAAAGAGTATAGAATCTTGTTTCAGAAGATCTGAGGTTGAATACTATTATTTGCTACTTGCATGACCTGACCATATCATATGACCTATCTGAATTGATTCAGTTTCTTTACCTGGAAAATAAAAGGATTAGATTAGTTGATCTCTAACATCTCTCCTAGCTCTAAAGCCTGTGATCCCATATCAAGATGCATTAATTAAATTAAGGGTGATATAATGGGAAAGATCCATTTAGTGTCATCAACAAAAGATCCATATATACATCCTAACTCTGCCACTTGACAGTTGTGTGATCTTAGGTATGTAACTTTATTTTTCTATGCTTCAGTTTCTTCCTTTCTAAAATGAAGATAAATGAATAAGTGAAAAAGCATTTATGAAGTGTTTATATGTGCTAAACACTCTACATAACAATTGTACCAGATGTGTCTAAATTCCTTTCAATATTCCTTCTTATTCACAAGCTCCTTCCTAGTGTCTACATCTTCTAGGTGTATAATGCTCTTCTTTTCTCTAAAATATAATTGTTCTCTGAGAGCAGATTTCTTGGGGAGCTTCTGGAGATAGCCTTAGTTTCAGTTCAAAGTAATAATAACAAATGCAACCAGCTGTTAAAAGTTCAGTCCTATATTGTCTCTTCCAAAATAGCCCAGTTAGCTTTCTTAGAGGCCTATCTCTCTGCTTGGTTCCCAGAGTTCTTGCAGCTCGTCCTTTGTCTCTTCCAGCTTCAACTTCCAGCTCCCTCTGAATCCTGGTTCTGAATCTTCCGACTGAATTCTGGCTCTCAGTCTCCTCCACTGACTCCTGTTTTCTCCATCTCTCGAAGTCTCCTCCTCTTCCTGGAGGCTTCTAGCTTATATAAGCTCTCTAAAGGTGTGAACTCTAAAGTGTGACCTCTAATGTGTAAACTCTCCCAAATGTGTGAACTCCAAAGGTGTGAACCAATTACATAAGCATTGTTTCTATCAACTCTAGTGAGTTAACACTTTGTAAGGACTCTAACATAGATGCACTTTCTGAAAGCCCTTCTTGTCCAGTGTTTAGGCAATTGCTCTACTAACACTGCTATATGGGGTACTCAACTGGAACCCAGAGACTGATTCCATTGGAACTAGGAATGAGCACAGCTATCTATCCCTGGTGCTAATAAGGGTATTAATCAAGTTTTTTGTAACCTGTAATGAATGTACAACAATGCCAGAGGAATGAGTTGAGCTGACCCATGATATTACAGAGCAATTCTGCTGACTTTTTTTCTGCTTACTGATATCTCTGGACTTGGATAATTGCTGCTCCACAGTCTGGGCAAAGCTACTGCAAGCACTTTCAAGAATGGCACTATATGAATTATAAACATGATTATATATACATACTATTTATATATGCATGTATATACACATATATGTACCCACATATTGTTCCCTCTTTAACCCAATCCTGATGTGAATAGGACTTCAAAATTATTAGCTCTCTTTCCTCATCTAATTCCTCCTTGTTTTTTGCTCTTGTACTTCATTTATATGGCATCATTATGGTTTTTACCTTTTCCCACACAGTTTTGCTTTTTTAGAATCATATCATGCTCAGATCTACTCTAGTCTTTCTTTTGGACTACCCAATTACTAGTCACAATCTTAGAAATATGGATATTTCTATATAAAGCATTACTGAGTTTATTGAAATCAGTCTTTGATGTTGGCTCTCTTATATGTTAAATTTTCTATTGAGTTCAGGTTTGTTTGCAATAAAATCCTGAAAATCTGACAGTTCATTGAAAGTCCATTACTTTTCATTTAGTATTATATTTAATTTTTCTGGATATAATATTTTCATCCACAAGCTTATTTCTTTGGATTGTTCCAGGATTTACAGTCTTTTATTGTAGCTGCTGATAGGTCCTCTGCAATTCTGAGATGCGATTTTGTTTTGTTTGTGGTGGAAATCTGGAAAGATTGGAATTTCCTGATTTACTCTGCTGTTAAATCCTCCCCATGACGACACTTTCTGAAGGACCTCATCCAAGAAATGTTGCACATCTGATTATTATAGTGAGCAAAATGGTTAAGTTAAACAGTTTAGAAGATCAATTGGATTGTAATCATTTTTGACATTGATTTTGTTTTTTAAATATTCTCATAACTCTACTTCAATATGAGATTTTCTTTATAATCTTATGTATTTTATTTTGTTTATTTCAAGATATTATTTTGAGAAGGGCTTTATAGGCTTTACCATTAGCCTATAAAGGGGTCCATAATGTAAAAGAAAAAAAAGTTTAAAAATTCATGATCTTGAGGAATTCACAATCTACCATGTAATGGGTATATTAATCCTGTATGGAAGATTTATGTAAGGATTGGGACAAGAAGGATGCAGGACCCAAATACTGAGTTGCACCAAATGCTATATGGGCCTCAATCACATGATTATTGTTCCATTGAAATTCTAATGGATAAGACTAAAATTAATTGTATCTTAACTAAAACCTTTCCTGTTTATCAGTGAAGTTATATGAGTTGTGTTTGGGAGTTATGCAGCAGAGCATTTTTGTTTGTTAATATCTTCAACTCAACTCTTGACTAGGAGGGCTAATTTTTCCTGAAATTCACTGTTGGCTTTCTTTTCTGTTGCCAGAGTTTGTGCACTTTGAAGATACTTCCAGCCTTGAATCCCCTTCTCTATGTATAGCTGCCTCTCTGAATATTTGTCAGGACAGTATGTGTCTCTGATTTTTGGTGGGTACATCTTCTCCTACTGAGTAATTACACTGCTAACCTTTCCTACAGCTAATAGAATAATTTTTCATTTCTATTCAAACTTGTGACTAAATTTAGAAAAGGTCAGCACTAAAATTATACTGTATTAGTGTGATTAGTAAATTTAGGCTTCAATTGTGTTTGCATCGGGAATAGCAATTATTACAATTTAACTTGCTTTAAAATTTATAAATTGTTTTCCTTAAATTAATTCTGTGAGGTTTTGATAAGTCACTTAATTTCTCTGGGCCAAATTTTCCTCATCTATAAAGGAAGAGGTGAAACTAGATGACCTCTGAGGTCTATCTCTAAACCTATGCTTTCAGAATCATGTCCATAGCAAAGCTGAGGAAATGGAAATGGAGAGAAGTTATATGATTTATCCATGGTTGCATAGCCAGTTAATCTGATTCCAAGTAGAACTCCATCCCCATCTTGGTACCTAGTCTACCTTGTTCTAATCTTTTAGACTCTTTTATCACTTAAAAGGTCTTTCCCCAGCTGCCCTCCCTTCTCCCCCTCCCCCCCCCAAAAAAAATCTTATAACGGTACTTAAATAATTTCAGGTATCAGCTAGTGGGGTTGAGAATAGGAAGTTTTTTGGGCTAGGATGACCTTCCCTTACATTTCTGAAATGACATGTAGGTAGTTTTTATTTTGCTTATGAATAAGAGTGATCATATGGTACAGGGAAAAGAAATCTCTGTTAAAATTTGACCTGCTTTCTCTCCTACCTTAGTTAATTCACAACTTATATGATCCTATGACCTTTGTTTTTCTAGAGTCTTGTACATTGTCACTGAAACTGAGACATAAATAATTGAGAAAGAAAAAAAATTGCATTAACCAATCAATTATTTTGTTTAGGAGCCTCCAAACAATGAATTTGTTGTTGTTGTTGTTTGTTTGTTTGTTGTTTTTATTGGTGCCACTATACTACATTTCCTGAATTGCAATGCATGTAGTTATAGCACCTTACATCTCAGAAACTAGGGAATGCTAGTTTCAGAACAGGAAGTGCTGAACAAGGATTGAACACCTTCTAGATATAAGGACTTTGACAAATAGACTTAAAATTGTTGGAGCACAAGAAGATATTCTCCAAAATGAAATATTTCTCCCATCTAGGATTGTAGAAACATTAAAAAAAAGTTCCCAGAGATAAAAACCAAAGAAACAGAAAGAGAAAAGTGCTCAAAATCTGCCAAAGGTTGGAGGAGGAAAAGAAAATGAAGTCTACTTAAATAAACTTGATTCTAGGTTGAGTAGCAATTTTGATGAAGGAGCCTCATCCTGCTTCTGAGAGCTCTTAGAAGCATCTATCCCCCTCTGGGGACAGAACTCATTGGACAGTAGTCTTTGGAACTGTTGAAGCAGAACTAAGTACAGAGAGCAGGAAAGTGTGATTTGGATGCTAAGTGGGTAAACTGAATTCCAATTTACAAATTGAAAGCTGTAAACATTTCCAGAAAGATAGTAAAAGAGCAAAGTGGTAATGTAGTAAAGTAAATGTGCTCCTTTTGTTTTGAAGGTTCATATGAGCTCTGATCACTTTTCTTGCTATAAGCACACTAAGTGACTTAGAAAATCCTTTCTCATTTTGTGTCCCAGTTTTTCTATTTATCAAATGAGGAGTTTCAGTTAGGTGATCTTTCTGACACTCTGAGTTAAGATGTCACATTTTTAGTGAGGATATTCATAAACTCAAGAGAACAACCAATATGGTAAAGGACCTCAAGATCATAGCATATTGGAATTAGTTGAAAGAACTGAAATTGTTCATCCTAGAGAAGAGAAACATGAGATAGAGGGCTTACTAAAATTCTATTGTCAGGCATTTGAAGGATTGTTATGGATTAAAGATTAATCATATTTTGTATGACATTGAAGTCATATCTATTGAAAGATATATAAAAGGATAAAGAATAGAAGCTGCCAAAAAAAACATATTTAAGTTTGATGTCAGGAAATATTTCCTAACAATTAAATATGTACAAATGTAGAGTTTTGCCTGTCCCATATCTCAGGTGAAGTGGGCAGGCTCTTCTTTCCTGAAGGTCTTTGAGTGAAAGTTGTATTCCCACTTGTTGATTATGTTGTAGAGAGGGTTCTTAGGGATGGATTGGACTAGATAGTCTCTATGGTCCTTCCAGTCACAAATTCTGCACTTTTATGATTTGTGGAGTTAACGGACTTCCTATGGAAGAGGACTTGCAAAAAATTGCATATAGAAGACCTGAGCATATTAGACAAAATTCAGTTACAGCCTTCTAGTATCTAGTCAGTACAAGACTGATACCATTTATGAATAATACAAATTTCCACACTGCCACTAAAATTTGTGGAGCAGAGATAGTCACCAGACATAAAAACAGTTTAGGGACCATAAGGACCATAAGGTTCTGAGGACATAAATGGGATGTTCTTTGTTCTTATTTTTCATGTAGTTGGTCTCTTTGATCTTTTGGTTTAGCCCAGTGCTAATTTCTGGATAACCCTTATTGAAAAACATCTCCTATCTTTTCTTACTTTCTTCTTGATGGATCTTCTTAGTGTAACAACTTCCACTGAAACTTCATCTTTAGAAATGTTGACATCAGACAAGACTTCCATAGACAATGCCATCTCAGCCAATCTTTAAGCAATAGGTTTAAACAAGAGTGAACCAGATTGTTTGACCAAGGTTTTTAGTGGCCAGGTCATTACCATAGCAATGAAGCTCAAAACATGAAGTCACTGATGCTATTAAATGTTAATTTGCAGTGTGGTATAATAAAAAATAATGAAGAATTTGTAATTTGTGATTTTGGGATTTGAGTCTAGACTTTAATATTCATTTCCTGTGTGACTTTGGATATCTAAGATCCTAAACCACTTCATTTCTTTTGAGACTTAATTTCTTAATCTATAAGGTGAAAAATTTCAATAAGGTGATCTCTATGTTCCTTGTCATTATAAGTCAGTGCTTCTATTTAGTGTTTATTGGTTAGGCTTTGCCACTACTGATTGTCCAAGGAGAGAATCATGCCCTATAACAGTGAACATTTATAAAGTCAAATAGCTACCTGGGTGTACATATCTTTTCATTAAATACAGGTCATTGAATCCTGGATCATATATCAGAACTGGAAGGGACCTTAAAGGGCAACTAGTCCAAGCCTTTCATTTTATAGATAAAGAAACTGAAAAAATTTCATCACAAATCTGAAATTCTCAACAATAGAACTTTTGGGAGTCCTCACTGATATTTGAGTTTTTAAATTATTATTACTGCTCTGTAGCACATCTGAAAGGGGGCAGGCAGATTGATAGTCAGAATTTAAGCAGCTATTGCAAAGATTGTCTAACCCTAAGTCAAATAGAGGGATTGGGAAATTTAAAAGGGTGAGACAGGTACTGCAGTGGATAAGAGTTCTGTATCTGCAGTCAAAAAGACTCATTTCCCTGAGTTCAAATTTGTTCTCAGATACTATCTGTATGACTTTCTGCAAGACACTTAATCCTGTTCGCCTCAGTTTCCTCATCTATAAAATGAGCTGGAGAAGGAAATGGCAAAGCATTCTAGTGTCTTGGGCAACACAACTCCAAATGGGATCATGAAGAGTTGGACTTGACTAGAAACAACCGAATTGAAAGTTTAAAATTCATACTTAATCTTTAAACTCTGTTTGGCATTTGTCTTTTAACTGGTAGTTGTAGCTTATCTTCTTGGCTATGCTTAAAGAAGATTTTTGTTTGCCCTTTTCAGGGAGAGACTCTCTAGTGATTGTATCTTCCCAAGTGGGAGCTGAGACAGCCAGAAGGCATATTGAAAAGTTGAAATTCAGAAGTTAGTGGCATAGAAATCTCCATATGTTCTCCATGAATTTGTTCTTAAGGTAGAATTAATCGTCTCATTAATGCTGTACTTATTTGAAGGTAACTAAATTCTCTGTTTATGGAGATATGCTATTTTATTTCTATAACATTTATTAAATATTTTTGGTTCCAAAAAATTATGTGCTCTGTAAAAATAGATACATTAAAAAGATCTCAAGTGCTATATGATGGGCTTTGATATGGGCTCATAAAATACCTTTCATTTCTTTCTGAGGTACTACATTTGTCTGTATTAAGCCCTGTAAATTAGTTTATTTTTGTTTTGAGCCTATTTAAGGTAGAATGACAAGTTTACATTTAAATATACCCATGCAAACCTGTGAACAGAGAAGTAGCCCCGCATGTATATTTGATAGATGACCTTTGGGAATTTTTGGTTGAGTATTTTTGCTTTATATCTACCATCAAAAATAAAAGAGAATATTAAGTGACCATGTACAAATTTTTCCCAATCACCTTTTTGATTATCATTGAAAACACTGTGAGCATTCAGCTCACTCCAGATAAATTCTTTTTAAAAGTATAAAACATTTGGTATGCCAAAAGCATCAGAAGTTAAATAAAGCAAGGGGACCGAAAACATTCACACCTGCTTCTTGGATGCAATCCAATTAGCTAGATGAGACTCTCTGTTCATTTAGCATAGGTTAGTCTAGACTTGAATTATGTAAATGTGTGTTTAATATTGATACACTGGCAAAGAGGCAATCCTACGGTGTTTGAATTTTAGACATCTGGTAAAGCTTAGTCATTCAATTAAAGAGGTATTTATTAAAAATACTCAAATCCTACTATGTGTAAAATACTGTGCTAGTCATTGGCAGTACAAAATTAAAGAATGTTACAGTCCCCATTCTTAATGAGTTTATAGAATTAATGCCATTAGATATAGGCTAATGTAGAATGCAAAATAACAATAATTTCTAATTTTCTAATATTCTTATGAAGGAGGTTCTTAATTATATAGAATGAGATTAATAATTATGGATACCTGTTCCCTACAAAAGTGTGCTCTCAGTATATCCAACCATGTACTTCACCCTAACTCTAGTCTATCATTTCCATTTGACAGCTGGACTAAATAACTTTCCCTTAAATGTCTCATTTAAGTGTCTCTTTGTAGAGAAGCAGTCAGCATCATGGCAAAGTAAATGACTCATATGCTTAACTAAGAAACTGGGACTGCACAGATAGATGATGTTTCATCTGTTTCTCTGTGGAGTTGCTGCACAGTATATTTAAGGGAGTAGAAGAAAGGTTATAGTAGTTATCAGTAGATTTAATAATTTGTACCATAAGCCAGAAGTTGACAAGGATGCTTCTGCTTTGTTAGGATTTCTTAAAGAGAAATTTCCATGACATTTCCCCCCACATGTTAAAAATTAGGGCAATGATGACATGAAAGTGCCAGATATCCTTTCCCTTGTAGATTGGTGTCTTATGGTAGCATTTGTTATTGTTTCTATTGTAAAAAAGGTCAAGGTTTTCATAAGGGCTAAGTGTGGAGAAGATCTTTCTGAAGCAGTTTTAACTGTTGATAATATGACATATGTTCAGGACTCCACTCCAACAAACATTTATTAAGAAGGATCATTTTAAAGATATGATCTTGGAGTCCAGATATAAAAATCCCTTCATATTCAGTAACTAAAACCAAATGCAAATTTTTTTTGTTCAAAACACCTCCCTGAATAGACTTTCCTATTTCTGGAAGCCATTCAGGCTGAATCTCATATAATTGTTTTCAACTCCTTCCTTCTAGTTGTTCATATCCAGTTATTCATTATGTTTTTTTGAATTCATTCTTCATAAAGTTTGTCTAACTCATTCCTTCTTTTCTATTCCCATTACTACTACCCCAGGCTCAGTTCTTATTACTTCATGTCTACAATTTTAAGCAGCCTAAATATTCTCCTTGTCTCCAGGCTTTCTCATTCTCATCAATCCTGTACTTCATCACCAAATAGTGCCCCTAAAGCATAGTTCTTATTGTGTTACTCCCCTGCTTAAAAAGTGGCTTTTCGTGGCCTCCTAGACAAAGCCCTCCAGAAACTTGCTATAATTTGCCTCACTGGTTTTATCTTCCCTTTTACAGAGTCTATATTCTTTGTTTATTGGATTCCTCACTTAGTCACAAACATGCCCTTCCTCCTGAGTTTTTTGCTTATAATATTGTCTTTAGTGGGAGGGGATCCCCACCTCCATCTCCATTTGTCTCCATCTTACCTATTAAGAAAACAATTAAATACTGTGTAATTGTAATGACCAATTCTGACTTCACAGAACAAATATGACAATACTCCTCTATCTCTTCTTTGTGGAGCTATAGTACTATGGGATTGGAACATAATGTATACTCTCAGATTTGGTCCATGTTTTAATTAGCTTTACTGAACTACTTTTTTTCTTTCTTTTTTTTTTTTTTGTTTTAAGGAATGGCTTGTTGGGGAGGGGTAGGGCAAGATATGTTGAGAGATTGAGGTGATGTAAAAACAAAAGTAAAACCAAAACAAAAGAAATTTTAGCTATCACTCAAGGTCCAGCTCGACTATTATTTCCTCTGTAAAGTTGTCGCTGGAACTTTAATTAAAAACAATCACGCCTTCTTTTGAATTCCTATAGTACATTATTTAGCTCATAAATTATGGGAACAGCAAGGATTTTGGAGGTATATAATCCAGTCTAATCTTCTCAATTTATAGATGTAGAAATCCACATCCTAAATATCATGAAATTTGTCCAAGGTTTGTGTTTTATATATGTGTCATATAATCTTTTGTTACAGTTGTTCGCATAGATAAGTGAAAGATACTGCTAGGATCTGAGTTTCATTTGCTTGGGGCCATTTTATAATTTCTTATATGCCCCAAAATGTCTAATTCAATTTAGTAGTGTTCTATAAATATTTGGTGATTGGTAGATTGAAGTTGGGACGACTCTTTAAATTCATTAGGTGAAGAGAAAACTTATTTTTTGAAAAGATTAAAAATAAAACAAAAAAAAGCCAACCTCCTATGTATCTATGATTATTATTAAAGTATCATAGAAAAAGTTTTAGGCAAATCATTTGTGTAAGAGTTTTCCAAATGGAAACTATTATATTCCAGATGTCATATTTCCAGTATCTATTCATCTGTACTCTTTAAAATGGCTTCTTCCATTTTAAATCTCTAATTTACTATAAAACATATTTAAGTTTAAGTGCTATATTATTTAACCAATATGGCTACTTGATCATTATTTTAAAATTTAAAAATAAACTCATCTATGCTAATCCATTTGATGTCATGAATTCAGCAGAATTCTGGGAATGCTGCATGCTGACTGGAATACAAATGAGTAAGAACATGAGGATTTCTAAAGACATCTCTTTATTTCAAAATAAACTATGCAAATAGTAGATTTTAAGACTTTTTGGGGGATATTAGGCACCAAAATTTTGAGGAACTTTCTTTAGAGTTTGGTATATTTTTATTTTTATCTCACTTGTATTTCCCAATATATCCTTGATTTTTGCCTAGAGAACTATCCTTACAGTAGTGTATGAAAATATTAAAAAGTCAGCAAAATCAACTAACACATTGACCAAATTCAATATCATATGCAGCATTCTATATTTTCTGCCAAAAAAGGAATGTACATTATCCCTCTTTTAGAATCAAAGTGGCCATTTGTACTTTCAAAGCATTCTTTTTTAAAAATAAGTTTTTATTTACACCATTTAAATATTATCATAATTTCCCCCTGTGTTCTTCCCCCCTTCCTCCCAGAAAGCGAAATCAATAACAAATAGTATTTTTTCCAAGACACTAAGAGGAAAAATCAGCATAACTTATTGTAAAGTCTGAAAAAATTCTCAGTTCTGCAAAAAGGAATACAATGGAAATATCTTTTATATCTCTTCTTTGGCTCTGCTTACTTTACATGAGTTCATATGGATTTCCCCATGCTTTCTTGCATTTATCATATTCAGCAATTCTTATAGTACCGTAATATTCCATACTTTGTTTAGCCATTTCCTAGGTGATAGGCACCTATCTCCCCCCTCCTCCAATTTTCTGCTATCACATAAATTGATATTATAAATATTTTGGTGTCAACTTGAACTTTCTTCTTATCAATAGTATATTTGGAGGTATAAACTTAGAATTTCTAGGTCAAAGGATATGACATTTTAGTCACTTTATTTGCCTAATTCTAAATTGCTTTCCAAAATAGTATTTTACTGATTCTCAGCTTCAAAAATTATGCAGTAGTGTGCCTGTCTTTCCACAGACCTCTCAACATTGACTATTCTCATCTCTTTTTATCTTTGCCAATTTGAAGGAAGATAAAACCTTAGAGTTGTTTTAAATTTTCTTTTTTCTTATTGTTGGTGATTTGGAACATTTTCCCTATGTGGTTGTTAATAGTTTTGGATTATTCTTTTGAGAACTGCTTGTTCATATTCTTTGATAACTTATCTATTGGGGAATGGCTTCCCCCCTATATACCCACATATATTAATTGTTCTTATATCTTGGATACCAAGCCATTATTAGATAAGTTTGATATGAAAATCCTCACTCCCCCCCCCCCAATTGACCATTTTCTCTTTTAATACTCAGTGCACTAGTTTTGTTTGTAGAGAATCTTTTCAATTTGATGCAATGTACATGATATATTTTATTTTATCATTTGTAATTGCCTCTGCCCCTTGGGACAGAGATTACATTTAAGACAACATGTTTCGAATACATATACTATCATGGCTAGGAAAGATATATGATTTGCTTCTTTTCTAAGTTTTCAATATGAGGTCACATAGGTATTTAGAATATATTGTGGGATATAGTGTAAGATATTGGAAAAGGTCAATTTTTTTCAGACTGATTTCCAGTCTTCTTAGCAGTTTTTAATCAGATAAGGAGTTTATGTTTTACAATTTATTAAATACTAAGTTACTGAGTTCATCGTTTCTAATTTGTTCTTTTGATATCTTTTTAATTTTTTAAACCATTACTGATAGCGTTTGTGAGTGTTGCTTTATAATATAATTTGAGTTCTGTAAAGATTATTCTTGCTTTGTTCCTACCTCTTTTAATTATTTTCTTGACATTTTTCACCTTTTATTTTTTCAAGTGAGTTTTATTATTATTTGTTAAGTTCTGTAAAGTATTCTTTTGATAATTTCATTAACATAGTTCTAAAAGTTTACGTTGGTAGTATTATCATTTTCTTCAAGTCATTTAAATTGTTCTTTATTTCCTTAAGGAACAGTTTGTGATTAAATCTATATAAATATTTTAAATATTTTTATCTCCAAATAGATTATTCCCCCTCTAATTCCCCCTTCCCTTCTCTTTGCCTCCTATTTTTCTGTTGAATGAAATGATTTTTGCACCTCTTTTTGTTTCTCTCTGTCTCTCTTCTTTCCCATGTTAGTACTTCAAAGATTTTTGGTAGCCCTGGCTTTTTCATCAGGAGTGCTAAGAAGTCTAATGTTTCTTTAAAAATCAGTTTTTTGGGGGGGCAGCTAGGTGGTGCATTGGATAGAGAACCAGCCTTGAAGTCAGGAGTACTTGAGTTCAAATCTGACCTCAGACACTTAATACTGCCTATCTGTGTGACCTTGGGCAAGTCATTCGACTTCAATTGCCTCAGGGGAAAAAAAATCAATTTTTCCCCTCTAGGATTATATTTAATTTTGCTGATTACTTACTCTGAGGTGTAAGCCTGTACCCTTTGTCTTCTACAATATTGTATTCCACATTCTTTTATGCTTTACATTGCTGGTTTTTAAATTATGTATTCTCTTGACTGGAATTCTTTGATACTTAATTTCTTTCTTTTTGGTTGCTTCCAGTATTTTTAATTTGACTTGGACATTCTATAATTTGGCTATAATGTTGCTGAAAATTTTCATTTTGGAGTTTCTTCCTGGAGGTGACCAGTGAATTCTTCCTATTTTCATCTTTGTCCTCTGGTTCCAGTAGACCTGAGTAAATTTCTTGTAAGACTTCTTGAACTATTTTTAAAAAATAGTAATGATGTTCAAATAGTCCTTTGATTTTTAATCTTTTTCTCCTTGATCTCTTGTTTTTGTTGATACTTTTTATTCTTTCTAATTTTTATTTTATTTTGTTTTAATATTTCTCATTGCCTCATGAAGTCATTGGCTTTTTTTGGTCCATCTACATTTTCAGGAAATTTATTGCATGGGGAAAATTTTGACCTCTTGTGCCAAGTTTGTTAGTTCCCTTTCCATTTTTTTTCTTCCATAGTTCTCATTTCTTTTTAAAATTCTTTCCTTAATGACTCTCATTCCATTTGGAAAAAAATATTTTTAAACACTTAAAAAAATCTTTTGCTTCATCTCTTGTAAGAATTTTAGTTGAATTTCTGCTCAAGGTGTGTTTTTCTTAGAGGCATTGCTTGAAAATGTTTTTTAATCTTTTCTCATTTAAAGTTATAAATTGGATTCATATTTTTTCTCCACTTATGTCTAATATTGCTTTTCATTTTCTGAATTAGAATTTTCTCTTCTCCCATATTGCCTTTTTCTATGCTGACAGTACTTTGTCACATTTTATTTTAATTTACTTTAAGGCAAACCTATTAGTTAGTAGGTATTCTTATCTTTTTTTATGCTTGATATTAGTTATGAAATTAAAGCTTCTAAAGTACTCATTTTGGGTTCTCTCTTTAAAAGAGTTTTATGTTATTGCCATATATATCTTGCCTTTTGATGCCCCCCCTTTTTTCTGTTGTGCATTACTCTTAGAAATAACAATTCTGGAAATGATAGAGAATATGTATTTACCCAAGGTAGAATTGTTTCGGTGTCCCTGACTATTATTTGCCCTCCTTGTGAAAATTTTTTTCTCCATTTGGTATGAAATCTCCTCTTTGAATTCATATTCTCGGTTTTTTGATTGTAAGATGGAGATAATAGCAGTACCTATTTCTCAGAGTTGTTGTATAAAAGGAGATAATATTTGTAAAGTGCTTTGAAAATATTAGAGTTAAAAATGTTGTTGCTATCTATATAGAGATAATTGAAGCCATGAAGCTTAATGAATAAATGAACAAATAAGATAGAAAAGAGAAGTGGACCCAAGAGAAATTTCTTTGACAATAGAAATGACAAGGATAAAGAACTAGCAAAAGACAATGAGGAGGTGTCAGAAAGAATGATAATGAGGACAGAGCAATGGGATTAGAATTTATGGAAGGGAATATCTTGGATGACAGGGTGATCAGTAGTGTTGAATGCTGAATAGAGATCAGGAAGAATGAGGATCAAGAAGAGCCCATTAGATTTGGCAATTAAGAGAACACTCTGACAGTTTTGAAGAAAACCATTTCTGTTGAAATAATAAAGTTGAAAGCCAGATTGTGGAGGGATACAGGTTTCAATAAATTTCAGACTATAGAGGGAGTGAGAAAGGAAAAAATTCAAGGTGAAAAGAAGTTTATCATGGATCAGGCATCCTAAAGGACAAAATGGAAGAGGTGGGAGATTTAGAGCAGGTTATCATGACAGGGGATGGGGATTAGAGAGTAGGAGTGGTAGCAGCAGTGAGGTGAGGTAAATTTCTAAATAATTATAAATTAACTAGCTAATGCAAAATAAGGGGATGAAATCCTGGAAAACTTTATACAAGTACACTTTGAAGTAAAGCTCTAAGGAGGACTTTAAAAAGGGAAATAATAAGGGATTTATAAGGTTTATCTATTTACCTTCCTACATGAGAGTATGATTCTTGTAAGAACTTCATAAGAACTTTCTCATTAGTATACAGTTGGTAGTATATATAGACAGAGGGCGCAGGTGTGAATTGAATATGAAAGGAAAATATCTAAAAAATAAAATTAAGGATAAAAGAACAATGTTCTGGGAGAAAGGGAAAGGGAGAGGTGCCCTGCCATAAAAGAAGCAAGAAAAAAACTTTTATATAGAGAGGAACAGGAGAGAGGGGAGGGAGACTGAGTCAACTTTATTCTTATCAGAATTGGCGCAAGGAGGAAATAACATGAATATTCAATATAGGTATAGAAATCTATCTTATCCTGCAGGAAAGTAGGAGGGTAAAGGGATGAGAAAGGGGAGTGTGATAGAAGAGAGAGTATATTGAGTGGTCAAAAGCTAAACACTTTTGAGGGGCGAAAGGGTGAAAGGAGAGAGAAAGAATAGAATAGAATAAATGGGGAAAATACAGTTAGCTAAAGTATTTATGAAAAGAATTTTGAAACAAGTTTCTCTGATGAAGTCATCATTTGTCAAATGTATAGAAAACTGAGTCAAATTTATAAAAAATTGATAAAAATTTGATAAATGACCAGAAGATATGAACTATTTCTAAAAGGGCTATGAAATCATGCATATTCTTTGACCTTACAATACCACTACTAGGCAAGAATGCCAAATGAGATTAAAAATAAAAGGAAAAGACCTATAGATACAAAAACATTTATAGCAGCTATCTTTTCAGGACAAAAAAAAAGGAAACTGAGGGGATGCCCATCAATTGAGGAAAGGCTGAATAAATTGTGGCATGTGATTATGATGGAATATTATTGTACTATGGAAAATGATAAATGGGATGCTCTCGGAAAAACCTGGAAAGTCCTTCATGAGATCAAGCAAAGTGAAATGTACTGTGTATAAAGTAATAGCAATGTTGTGGAATCAGCTGTGAATGACTGCTATTTTTATAAATACAATGATCTTCTGAAGGACTTGTGATGAAAAAATGCTATCCAGAAAAAGAACTAATAGTGTCTGAATACAGATTGAAGCATACTTTTTCCCCCTAAATTTATTTTTCTTGAGGATTTTTGTTTTTTGGGGGTAGGAGAACTATGTTTTCTTTTGCAATATGACTTTTAAGGAGATGTTTTGCCTATGTTCACATATACTTTCGGGTAGGGAGAAAGATAAAGAACTCAACATTTTAAAGATAAATGTAAAAAATTGTTTTACATGTAACTGGAGAAAAATATTAAAATATAAAAAAAAACAAATAAAGATAAGGAAACTGAGACAGAGAAATTGTGACTTATCTAAGGTTATGTAGGTACTAAAAAGTAGCATCAGAATTTGAACCTATGTCCTTCCCTTTCCTTTTCAGAAGTTAATGTAGTGCCTCTGGCTAACCCCTCCAGATAGTCCATCAGAATGGTCATAGTGGCAGAGGAAATTCTTCAAAGTGTTGTTTTTGGAATATTATTTCTTTATACACAGTTTCACTTTCCAGTCTACCCCTCACACCCATGCTGGGGAGCTGGGACCTATCTTTAAAAATTCATGTAGACATGTAGAGGAGGAGGATGGAACTTCATTCGAATGGTAAATGATTGGAGCTGGTTGAGGATAATCCTCTCCAATTCTGAGCTTTTCTATGCAAGCCCTTAGAGTGAGAGGAAAGCTCCTCTGAAGCATTTTGGATTTTTTTTTTTTTTTAATTATGGCTGAGCAAGGAGCAAGCTTTTAGAGGCCTAACTGGCGTGAGGATTTCCTTCTTTCTAACAACCATCATCTTTAAATCCCATATGCTGAGGGAAGAAAAATTATGATTATTTCCCTTTTATCTTCCAAATTGCTTTTTACTTTGTAAAAAAATGTAAAGTTAATGAAAAATAGTTTATTTGTTTTGGGAAGCATATCAGCAGAGGCAGAGTAGAGTGAGCTGAGAATCTAATTTCTCTACCCTTTAAAGGAAGGCACTGAGCTGGAGTTTGATAGTCTACCCTCTAGTCCTCCAATCAGAAGAGAGAGCAGGCTGAGGGAGTTTGGGTCAATCTAGGCTTGAGTTAGCAGTATGGTGATGGGATTAGAGGTGATGAGTTTCATCTGAAAGGGACTTCTTGTTCTATAGAGTTGAAACCAGGCAGAGCAGCAGATGCAGAGTGGAGTGATGAAGGAATATCCATTCTAATGGATCATCAAGTATCTCCTTGAAGACCATAAAAAATGGGGAACTTACAGGCAAAATCATCCTAACAATGGGTCAGGTCACTAGACCACCCAATTCCCTAAAGTTTGAATTACATTTGATAAAACTGAGCTTCAAAAACAAGTGAATGTAATGATTTTTAAGACTCTTTTCTCCAGTTCCCTGCTCCCTGCTTATTCTAATTCAATATCCCTTTAATTTTATTAGGGTTAGACTAATTTGTCATGGGCTTAAAGGTCAATGTCCTCACCAAAGCTGAGTCACAACTCAAAAAAAGCAGGATAACTAGACTCTAAAGGAAAAAGAAAATTACCTCATAGAATCGTTAGGCTATTAATACCCTCAAATATGTCATTTTCCAGTATTGGTAATTGTAAGATGTGCTTGTCAGAATTTTTCAGTTGATAAAAATAATTATGTAGAATTTAGTTTTCCCACTATATGTAAAGGACAAGTTAGCAGTAATAGCTGCTCTTTATTCTGCCAGCTGTAGCTTTTTTTCTTTTTAAAGCATTGTTGCAAGTAGATAAATCTGATGGTCCAGTCATTCTGGATTTAAAGTCACTTAATTTCTTTATGTCTCAAATGCTGTTCTATATATAATGAGGAGTTAGACTTAATGACCTCTGAAGTTCCTAACAGATCTCTAATGATGTCCTGTTCCATTCTATATCATAGAATTCAGAGAATAAATCTCCCCTTTGATGGGCTATAGGGCTTAGAAATTCTGAGTTTCTAGAACAGCTTGAGCAATGGCCAACCTATTTCTGAATGTTCTGGTCCTCAAAATAGGCATTTGTGGAATGCCCTATCATGATTTCTGACCATATTAATAAATATTTATGGTTGATGGGTTTTCTTTCTTCTATTCCTGGTCCCCTCTCTCCAGGTCCCCTAAAAATAATAGATTGGAAAGAGAAAAAAATTGAATATGAGTCACTAACCAGTTTAATAGTTGAATGTGAGTCTTATCTTATTGGATATAAAATTATCCTTGAAGTCAGAGATAGCTGAGTTCAAAGTCTGCCTCTGACACATACTGGTTGTTGTACCATAGGAAACTTTTTTTTTTTTTAACCTTTGACTGCCCTAGACAATTCTATAAGATTGAATTGCTTTTCCATCTGCACCTCAAAATGGCAAATACTGTACTTGCATTATACTAACAAAGTCACAGATTTGAGCCAAAGATTACTTTTAAAATTACTAATTTTTAAAAGACCAAAAATTCTTCTTGTTTCTTTATTTTCTCTTTGATGTGGTGCTCTAATGAGCTACTGGTCAGAAAAGTAATTGTTTAAGACTTATAATGAAACTGTAGTGCATGGCATAAAATGGTAAGTCCCATTTAATCTTACTGGATTTAGCCATTTAAATTAGAGAAAATTATTTTTCTTTTGTTAATGAGTTTGGACCATTATAATGTCTAGTGAACTAACTTTGTAGTTTATTTCCAGATTTTTTGATGTTTTTGTCCTAGGTTTTCTTCTATCTGTTCTCTAACTTGATGAACTCATTGACTCCCAAGAGCTTAATTATCTCTGCAGATGATTCCTATCCTTTCTCCTGAATGCCAATCTATCATCACCAATTGTCTATTGGGCATTTCAAACTGGATGTCCCATAGGCATTTATTCTGCATCATATCTAAAACATGGATCATTCTCTTTCTTTTCAACCCCATTACTTTATCCAACTCCCATATTTCTTTCAAGGATACTACCTAATTAGAGTAAATTTAATCCCCTTTTATATGATACCTCTCCACCACACCTGTATCCACACACATTTGTTATTGTTGTTAAGGCATTTTATTTTGCCATTTGGTACTTTCTTGGCAAAATATTATTAGAGTGGTTTGTCATTTCTTCAGTTTATTTTACATATGAAGTACAGAGGCAAACAAGGTTAAGTGACTCGTCCAGGGTCTCATAGCTAAGAAATGTCTGAACTGATTTGAATTTGGGAAGATGAGTCTTCCTGATTTCAAGTCCAACCCATGGGACTGTTTGCCTCTGGATGTCTGGAGTAAACACTATTATCTTAATGAGCTCATAAAGAAAACATTTTAAGGAAAGTTTGGATTTAAGTAAGAGATACTATATTTGACAAATAGATGCAGGATAGTGTGAGGATTACTAAATTATTGTTCTTGTTCTAGGTCTTAGATTTTGGGCAATTTTGCCTTGAAGATTTTTAATTTGGTAAATACTTATACCTTGGTTGGTGCTAAAGTAACAGGCAAGGTGCAAATCTTCTTCCATCTTTCTCTACAGCCAAGGGATAAAGGACTGGGAAAATTACAAAACCCTTTCAAATATTCTAAGAAAGCCACTTGCATTAAACAGAAACACAATGAATTTTTCATTTAAAATGGGACTACCCACTGGCACAATATAAGATCTTAAAATAGTCATTATAAAAACCATATTTCCTAAAAGAAAACAGTTGGGAAATTCTTTACTTGATTTAAGGGTCATTTCATTTTGAAAAAGATGAATGAAACAGCAAAGAAAAGGGCTTTTTCTGGATCCTATCCTATTAATAAGTGAGGATTTGGTTTCTGATACATTAATGACAAGAATCTTGGGATGCAGTTAGCCCTTCATGATTACATAGTTCTTATAAGATCATTAATTTGGAGTACTTGACAGAGTGCAATAGTTAGAATTAGGTAAGACAAGAAGAGTTTAAATCCTTCCTTAGACATTTACTAGCTGTTCAACCACAGGCAAAACACTCAGCCTCTCTGAGTGGGTCGGTTTCTTTATTCTTAAAGAAAGGAATTGGATAGAGCACCAGCCCTGAAGTCAGGAGGACCTGGATTCAAATGTGGCCTCAGACACTTAACACTTCCTGGCTGTGTGACCCTGGGCAAGTCACTTAATCCAATTATCTCAGGGGAAAAAATGGGAATTGATCTAGGTGATTCCAGTTCTAATTCTATGATTCTGTAGAGCCCTTCCTCAGCAATTCATCTCCCACCATGCATCCATACAGTGTCTTCTATATGCCTGGACTTTTTCCTTATCTCTGATTCTTAGAATTCTTAGTTATCTTTAATGCTTAATTCAAGTCATACCTTTGAAGGAAGCCTTTTCTCATCTCCTTGGGTGGTAGTGGTTCTTTCCTTCCTTAATTTGTAATATTATTTATTTGTCTGTTAAATGTTGCAATCTTCATTAGAATTTAAGCTCCTTAAAGGCAGGGACTTTTTTTTTTCTTCCAAGTTTGAGCCTAGTATTGCTTTATACATAATAGATAGTTAATAAGTACTCATTGAGTTGAATTCAATTGGAGCAATGGAGTAGCAACAACTAAGAACTTCCTGGGCTCATTTTCTTGATCGAGGAGATTAGTTCAAGGACTAGGTAGAATTTGCAGTCTAGGAGAAGAGACAGAACCATAATATTGTTGTTCAGTCATATCCAATTCTTTGTGAACCCATTTGAGATTTTCTTGGCAAAGACAGTTTGCCATTTCCTTCTCCATCTTATTTACTGATGAGGAAACTGAAACAATCAGGCTTAAGTGGTTTGCCTAGGGTTACACATCTAGTAAGTGTCTGAGGCTGGATCTGAACTTGGACCTTTCTGACTCCAGGAACAGCTCTGGTCTGCTGTTATAATGTATAGGAATAAATCCAGACCTTGTTTCATCTATTACTCTGAATTACATATAGTAAGTGGATCTAGAGAAGGGTATTGATTTTCTAACAATGCCATATTTTGTTGGGGGAGTGGAAGGGGCAAGAATGAGAGACCAGAAGGGACCTACACAGCTTCAGTGTAGGAATTTACAGGACTGTTTAGCTCCCAGGAGCAATAGTTGGAAGAAGAGTAGTATTTGTGATTATTTATGAACTTGAATATTAACCCTTTGTGCTTCTTTTCGTTGGGTTTTACAAAGCTTGTCCCATACTGGACCTACTTGTCTGCAGCTAAAAATAATTTTCTTTTTGTTGTGGAGACCAAGGCATAAGCCAAATTCTGGTGTTGCTGAGAAACATCCTGGGAAAGGTTACAATTCAAAAATAATAGGATTATTGAGAAACCCATAAGATTGAACTAGATCTTGGGTTGATGAGATATTTGGTTCTGGACCATGAATAGCTTGTGCATCAATATTTCTCAATAGTTTAAAAACTGTTTTGCTACTTCTTTGGTATATACTTGGATTGGTCCAATAGTTCTTTCTTAAGTGCCTTAAATGTCATTTCTGCTTCTTCATAGGGTATGTTAGGATACACATATAACTCCTCCATGCAAATGATTGATAGTGAAAATAGTTTGAGAAGCCAGGGTCACCTCTATGCCATGATAAAGCATCAAAGAAGGATGCCATAGAAGCTATATATATATATATGTATATACATATAATCCTGTTGAAATATTAAATATGTGAGTATGTGTGAAAATAACACAAGGGGTTATTAATATATTCTTTTCTCTTAGCAATTTGAGTAATTCTTTTTGTTTCAGACTTTTAATAATAAGCTAATTATATACATTTATTTTAACATTTGACATATTTATGGAAATTTTATAATGTATTTCTGTTGTCTAAACCCACCATTTCTGTAGTCCATTTATCTCCACCTATTGTAGCATTTCTGTGACAGACCACCAGAAAAAAATACCCCTACTCCCTGGGAAAGTTAATCCACTCAGCTTTGGAATTTTTACCAGGAATGATATTTCTCAATTGTTGATTAAGTGAGTGAAAACTTACTTAATCCACTATATTTTGCCAAACCCAGGCCACCAAACCATATCGTACTTCCCATTCCATATAGATATTTACTTTAGTCAATTTACCATTTGATTTCTGGTCCATTTTCTATCTTCTACATTGATTCATAAACCAAATTTATACTGTCATTTTACTCTTGTTTTTTTGATCTATGGATCAACAAATTATTTCTGTGACTTCTCAGACACTTCTCTCTGGCACACACACACACACACACACACACACACACACACTTGCTTTTACTGGAATGTAGACTTCTTGATGTCAGACAGTTTCATTTATTTTTTTCATTTTTTTTCTCAACTGCTTAGCATAGTGATTGGTATATATTTATTTTCCTTTATTTCAAATGATGACATGACTATTTAGGATTGAATGTCAACATCTAAAAGTAAAAGAGATTAGAAATATAAGAAGTATTGAAAAAGTAAATAAAACAAAATATCTAACAAACTAGTATTTAAGACTTCTCTTTTGTCCCCAGATTTTGAGAGTGGGAAGGAAGGAGCATCATGAAATTATTTGAACAGTTGTGCATATCATCTCAGAATAATGACCCATTCAAGAAGGAATTGTGCTGCATATGAGCAAAGAAAGTAACTATATCAATAAAACCAAGACTTCACCAAAAGCATATTTGTTCAAAAAAGGAAAGAAAGTATATTACTGAAATTAAAAAACAAAAGATTTCCTTCCCCTGCCCCTGCCGAAACCACCTCTAAAGCATTCCATGGGTGAACCAAACAGCTTCAAAATCAGTGCAGAGATCAAAACTAGATACTCAAAAGAACAGAGAGAAAAATGCTTGAGTTTTATAATAAAGCCAAAGGTAACACCCAAGAAGCAAAATAAAGACAATAGACCGCAAAGCAGAGGAAGGTGGTATTTCAACTAATTAGATGACAACTTTCTTCACAAAAAGGTAAGCCTAAGAGTATACCTCCCAACATGTTCTCAAACTAACTCAGTGGTGAGTTCAGATAGCTTCGGATTAAAAATTCCTCTTTTTTGGTTGCTGAGAAACAAAAATGAGACAATAATGTGAATCTAAAGTCAGAGAATCAGGATTTAATCACTCAGCAAACATTTTTCATTTATTGATAGCAAAATGGTCAAAAGACATAAACAGGTAATTCTCAAAAGAAGAAATTCAAGTTATTAACAGTTATATTAACAATTGCTCTAAATTACAAATATTTAGAGAAATACAAATTAAAGTTTTTTTTTAATTATAGTTTTTTATTTACATATGCATGGGTAATTTTTCAACATTGACCCTTTCAAAACCTCCTGTTCCAACTTTTTCCCTCCTTCTCCCATGTTAAATATGTTAAAATATATGTTAAATACAATATATGTATACATATTTATACAGTTCTCTTGTTGCACAAGAAAAATTGGATATAGAAAGAAAGTAAAAATAACCTGAGAAGGAAAACAAAAATGTAAGCAAACAATAACAGAAAGAGTGGAACTGGTATGTTTTGGTCCACACTCATTTCCAGTATTCTTTCCCTGCATGTAGCTGAAATACAAATTAAAGTGACCTTGAAATTCTACCCTATATCTATCAAATTGGGTATGATGAGAAAAGTGGAAAATGACAAATGTTGGCAGCATTGTAAGAAAATAGTTATCCTAGTACACTGTTTGTGGAACTTGAAATTGGTCTGTCTAGTTATTCTGAAAAGCTATACCATTGTTAGGCTCACATCCCAAAGAAATTAGAATTTTTAATCTGAAAGTATAGAATTTTACTTGAGGTTGGAAAATCAAGAGTGTGACTATCCCCATGTGTGGCTGAAGTAGAACTGAGAAAGTCATGGGAGTTGAGGGGATTTAAGACATTGAGAGATCAGGGTATTTGAAGGAACATCAACACATGTTGAATTTCTCAGCATAAGGGTCAGAGTTGGACAGAAGAGGAAGACTATGAACCAGGTATAGAACTCCTTAAGATAGGATGGAGATGAAGAATAATAGGGAATATTTATTACTAGAATCTGAATTATATTATAAATTTGGAAAGAGTGAATTTCAAATTCACCTTCTGATTTTATTGCCTGTGTAAAGTTAGGCAAGTAACTTAGCCTTGCTAAATCTTGGATTTCTTATTCATAAAATGAGTGGGGGTAAAGTAAATGACCCCCAAGATTTCTTCTAGTCCTCCATCTATGTTTTTTTTAAAGTAAATTTGGAGTTTATTATTATGCTAAGGAAGATCTTTCCTTACAAGATTTAAATTCTTCTGCAGTCTGATTTAGTCATAAAATCATGGAATAAGGTGATACATTGGACAGTTGTAGAAAGGAACTTCTTGTTTTTATTTCTCTTAACAAAACAGCCAATAGGGGAAAAATATTGTTGGGCTTCATGGAGAAAATAGTATCACAAAAGGGGTTTCAGAGATGGAAGTCTTCTGAGAACCATTGAGAGCTAATTGAATTTTAATGTTTGAAAAAAGTGAGAAAGGAACAATAATAGCCTGAACAGCTAGTTTAGTAGAAAAAAAAATGCCTTTGGAGAAGATCTTAAAGAAACAAGAAGACGTAAAAAAAATCCTTAGTGTGTAATGAAGAAGTAGCCATCCTTCATTGAAAAGTTTATTAATGGATCTGGGGAACTGCTCTACAACTGTAGACCACTAGGTGGTACCGGCAGCCCAAGTGTTCATTACACACAGAAGCTACTCTAAAAAGAATAAGTTGGTAGAAAGGAGGGAAGAACTGGAAATAGGAGGGAAGACGGGAGAGGGGGAGGGAGGAGGAGTCTTAAGCTGAGCTCAGGAGAGTCAATAATTCTGTGAGTCTATATAAGGCAGCTGGAGTGGAGGTAATTGATGCTTTTGCTTTACAGATTTGAGAATTCCTGCCTTCCCTGGTGATGGCATCTTGTTCCAGGCAAACAACACAACCTATAGATTTGAGGTGTCCTGGGAGAGCTGCAACTTCTAACAGCTGGGGGAGAAAGAGTGCTGTCTGGGAACAGAAGTAAGAGCTGAAGGAACAAGACTGGTAAATAGTTACAACATCTACTGATTTAAAAGTCTGTCGGGAGCAATGTGAACCCATTCTTAATTTGTAAGCATAGAAGGGTGTGAGCAGCAGCAAGCGTAGCTAAATGAATATTTCTGAAGCTGTTCTATAAGATATTTTTCTAGGTAATATGATTTCTAGGTAATATGAACTCCCTTAGAGGGGGACATCTAATTATTCTGTACAGTATCTATCTTGTGATTGCAGTTAAATTAATATTTATTGTGATCATTCTGAATAGAAAAAAATGTTGAAAATCTGAACACAGGAAAACTGTGCTTTGGGTTTAGAGGGCAAAGGGAGTGTTTGGATCACAATGGGCAGAAAGCAGTTGTGTAACTGGGAAAATAAAGTTTCTTTTTAGGAGCTAGTATTTTTGTGCACTTTCTGGTTCATGTATTTTTATAGAATGATTAAAATGCTTTCTCAAGAAATGCAAAAGTGAGAAAAGCTAATATTCAGTGAAGAAGAACAATTCTCAATTTCTTCCTCAGTTTTTAAAATGCAGATGCAAACCTATCTTTTTGTGGTGATAGAAAAGAATCTAAAGGGGAACATGATAAAGTTAATGAAATTATATTAATTAAATATTAAAACTGGGACTTAATCTGATTTGAGAAAGTCAGGATCAATGCTGAGAGAGCAGATGCACATCTATCATTCCTTTTGGGAAGGGTGCCCTTTCTTCAGACATCTATCTTTACCATAAAATCTAACAAACTGAAAGATAGACAGGAGAGAAGAGAAGAAGGGACAAAAAGGGAGCAAATCAATTTTGTTTTTTTATGATCTTAAATTTTTTTTTTGTTTAAGTGAGGTGGAAATAGAAAAGAAAGTGGTACTAGGAATTCAAATTCCAGAAAACTTTATCATAGACATTGTCAAGATTGTCAGGGATTTGATAAAGGAGGTTATAGCTAGAGAGGAACTGTTAAACATATTCCATTCTATTTGATTGTCTCTGTTGTCTTGAGTTTGTTTGTATCATGTTGCTGTCTTTTGGGTAGGGCTGTTTTGTTCTCTGGATCACATATTTGCTACTCTGTTTTACAGCAAATTCACTGGAAAGAAGATAGTCACTTCTTCTCACAATGAACTCTTCTTTTTTTCTGCACACGTTGGATGTCAACTTGAGCTCATTGAGGGGCAATATGTCTGGACCCATGATCAAGAGCAAATCTTCACCCTGTGAGCAAGTGGGTATAGCTGTTGAGGTGTTCCTGACTCTTGGTATCATCAGCCTCTTGGAGAATATTTTAGTCATCGGGGCCATAGTTAAGAACAAGAACTTGCACTCACCCATGTATTTCTTTGTATGCAATTTGGCTGTTGCAGACATGCTAGTGAGTGTGTCCAATGCTTGGGAGACCATCACAATATACTTAATAAACAATAAGCATCTGGTGATGGAAGATGCTTTTGTGCGCCACATAGACAATGTGTTTGATTCAATGATCTGCATCTCTGTGGTGGCCTCCATGTGCAGTCTGTTGGCCATTGCAGTGGACAGGTATGTCACCATTTTCTATGCCCTGCGCTACCACAACATCATGACGGTGAAGCGATCGGGGCTCATCATTGCATGCATCTGGGCCTTTTGTACCGGCTGTGGGATCATCTTCATTCTGTACTATGAGTCTACTTATGTCATCATTTGTCTCATTACCATGTTTTTCACCATGCTGTTTCTTATGGTGTCTCTGTATATTCACATGTTTCTCCTGGCTAGGACTCATGTGAAACAGATTGCAGCCCTGTCTGGCTATAGTTCAGTCCGGCAGAGGGTCAGCATGAAGGGGGCCATCACCCTGACAATGTTACTCGGAGTTTTCATTGTTTGCTGGGCTCCGTTTTTCCTCCACCTCATCCTAATGATTTCTTGCCCCCAGAACCTTTACTGTATTTGCTTCATGTCCCATTTCAACATGTACCTCATCCTCATTATGTGTAACTCTGTGATTGACCCTCTGATCTATGCCTTCCGCAGTCAGGAGATGAGAAAGACCTTCAAAGAGATTATTTGTTGCTATGGACTGAGAATGACCTGTGGGTTCCCTATCAAGTATTAAAAATATATTATGTTTATTCTATCTGTTTCTCTCTCATTTTTGAACAAAGACATCATTTTTGCAGAGGGATATGTAGTTTTGTAAGCAGGCAAGCTGCAAGTCCAGCCACATAATCACCTTTTATTTATGGTCTCTTCCAAAATCAGATGCACATGTAAGGTTTTTCCTCTGCTTTATTTAGAATGTTAATCAACCTTCAATTATTCACCTGTGATAATCCATTTGGGATATAGTCTACTTCAGATTTTCAGATTCCAGGCTACTTCCTTCCCTTTGCTCCCTCTCTCTGTCTATGACATTTCCCCAGATTTCTGTTGGTGTTGCTTGCTTAGAGAATGAAAACTAACTTTAGCATCAACCTCAGTAAAATAGTGTCAAGAAATTAAATCGGCTTCCTTGTAAAATAAAGAAATCAATCATGCAATACATTCTTAGTCCAAATCCAAATGATTGTAAGAAAAGTTTTGTTTGTAAACTAATAGGCTTCTGTTTCCCCTGCTCCCCCCAGTTAATGTAGATAATTGAGAGCTGACTACATTTTTCAAAAAGTGGTGTATTTTGGTACCTTATGTATTTTTTCTCTTTTAAGAAATAATTCCATGACTGTTTAATGCTCATTAGAATTAGATACACTTTCTAAGAGGGATGATTTGGTCCAATTTTGTCTTGTTGAGATTTATTGTCAATTTTGAAAAAAGTTTTTTTCCCCCTCCATACCCCAGTTTTGTGATTTTGGGTGTGTATTCATTCATTAAGTAGGTGTGTATTCATTCATTGAAAATTTCTATTTTGTAAAAAAAATTGTTGAAATATTTTTTATATCTTTCAATGACTTTTCTGGAACTCATTTTTGTTACCTGACACTTATTGAATTTCTGAGTTTCAGATTGACTTTTTTGAGTGACATTTCCTAGGCCTGAACCACACTTTTAACCATAGGAAGATAGCATATGTAAGGTCCGCAAATTATGCTGTGACCACTACTTAAGGACAAAATATGTCTCCTTGACCATTCTAAATTGAGTCTCAAAACTAAGTCTCAAAAAAAAATACATTGACATTGAATCAGAAGGCAAGATTAATCCATTTTGAAACACTTTGGTCTGACTTTAAAACTGAAGTTAAGACATACTAATTTTAAAATAGTGGTTTACTTGTCTTTTCCTCATCCAAGAATGTATTTGAAGGGATGAATGTAGTTACTTTTGGTATTAAAAAGATTTGCTCACTCTTATCTGGAATGTTCCCAAAGTGGATTATGATATAAAAAGTTCAGTAGTGAAAATGTAGAACTTGACAATTGGCCACTGGGTTTCAGGACCTAAAATATAAGGTCCCTTTCTTGATTGTTTCCATCTGAGTTCAATATTATATTAAATTTGATGTAAAATAATTAACACAGATATGACTACTTTTGAAAATCTTATGATTTCATGAATGATGGTTCCTTAATAGTGTGACATTGAAGAACTCAACATCACTGGAGACAGTGTTGTATAAGGGGAAAAATATTGAATTTGAAGTGAGAGGATTTGGCTTTGAATCCTAGATTTGCTACTGTTTACCTGGGAAGTCTTTAGCAAATCATTTATTCCTTTCTGAGCCTCACTTTCCTCACCTGTAAAACTGGGGAGTTTGAATAGATGACTTTTGGGCTTTCTTTCAGCTGTGCCTGATTACTAGAATCTTATGGGCTCAAAGGTAGTTTCTTGAGCCTTACATGTCTCTATATCAAAAAGTCATTCTACCTCCTGGGAATTGTCTTGTTGACTAAATAAGTAATTTATTTCTATTCTAACCACCCATTTACACTAAAGAAAAGCAAATAATCTTAATATTGATTCCAGAAAATCTCACTATGCTTATTTTATTTATTATCTAATTGTCCAGACCAGCTATTGTTATTTATTGGTCCAGTAGAGTTGGATAGTCTCTGGAGGTGGGGTGTGGAGTTATGGTTTCACAGTATTTCCTTTGAATATCCAGCTACCATAAGATTAAACCTTTCCTTCTTGATTCTTCCTGATTGCCATACGATCAAAACTATTTATTTTCAGGATCTTATAGTAATGCTCAAAATGTATTTTAGTCACTATGTAAATAACCCAGGAACTGCCCAAGACTTTGGACCTTCAACTGGAAGCATTGGATGTATCTTGAGTAGAAACATGAATAACTGTAAATGAGTAAATAAAAAAACTAAACCAAAATATATCCATTTTATGTATTTGATGGTCTTGTGAATGAATAATTTTTGTTTCCTTGGAACTCTACTTGGTGTAAAAATAAGAGTAATAAATAAAATTGAAGAACTGGAAAAACCATTTGTAGTCATCAATTGAATGTTTTTGATTTGGTTTATTTGGTTTTACTGAGAATTTTTCAGCACCAATGACAACTGAGATGGTACATTAAGTGTTAAATTTTACTGTAGTACCTCTATCAACATGCATCATTCTCAGGTGATATGAATCCTTAAATCAAATTATTTTTCCCCTTTTTCAGAAAATGCTACAACTGTCATCCTAGGAATTTAGTTCCAGACTGTCATTTTTTTTCAGACTGCCATTTAAAATTTTTTTAAATTTATTTTATTTAAAAAAAAACAACAAAAAATGAAAAACAGAAAAGGAAGACAAAACAAAACAGAATTATGTGCCCAGTAGAACATTAGGGAGGATTCAAAATATATAACAAATATAACAATAAATTATTAGTTCAAGAAAGGATATATAATAAGAGAAGAAATTATATTCATGAGCGTCCATATTTTCTCTGCTTCCCTATAGATTCTTTTGTTCTCAGCTACACACATTTTTTTTTTACCTTATTCTTTTTTTCCCTCTCATCCTCTTATTTTCCCTAAGCAGGCTATAGTTAGATAGGGTTACATTAATATAATATATGTAGATACACATACACACACACACACACACACACACACACACACACACACACACACACACATACCTTTCCTATCCCTGCTAACTCTTTGCTTTAATTCTGCTTCTTAACTTGTCTTGCTATTACTTAACCTCCCTCCTAACCATGGATCCCTCCCTTATCTTCTTTCTCTACCCTTTGTTTCCCCCACTGCCCACCCTTTCCCTCCTTATTTCTTTTTTAGATTTTGGAGGATGCCATACTCTTCATGGTATATATATATATACATATATATATGTATGTGTATATATATGTATGTGTGTGTATATATGTATGTGTGTATATATATATATATGTGTGTGTGTGTGTTGTGTTGTTTATTTAACCTATTCCCTATGTGAGTAGGTTTTAAGAATCACAAGTCTTCCTCCCATCTCTAATGCTTCTGTGTCTATTCTTCTTCTACACCTCATTTGTGTAACATCATTACTATTTTTCCTTTAACTCTGCCCTAATCTTTCTTTTGAGCTACCCAATTGCTGATATCAATCTTAAATATATAGTATACTTTTCCATATAAAATATAAAACAATTTGTCCATGTTAAGTTTCTTGAAATTAATTTTTAATATTGGCTCTCATATGTTAAATTTTCTATTGAGTTCTGATTTGGTTAAAAGAAAGTCCTGAAATTTGCAAGTTCATTTAATGTGATATTTCTGGCCATAGTCCTAGTTCTTTTGATTGTCAGTATATATGATTCTAGGAACTGCAGTTTTTTATTGTGGCTGTTGATAAGACCTGTACAATTCTAATTATAGCTCCAGCATATTCAAATTGTTTGTTTTCTTGTTTCTTGCAAAATTTTCTCTTGAAATTTGGCAGTAATATTCCTATGTGTTTTCCACAAAGGATATATTTCCACTTTCCACACATGTTCTATTGTTTCAAAACAATTTTTTTGGAATATTTCTTGCATTATTATGTCAAAGTTCTACTTTTGGTCACAGCTTTCAGGTATTCACCTGATAATAAAGGAGAACTGTGGCACAACATTATTCTGTTTTGTTATTTTTGGTCTCCTAGCTTTACTGGCTTCCCTTTGCCCAATTCGAATTTTCAAAGAGTTATTTTCATCTTTAATATTCTGTATTTTTACTTTACTAGTTGGTTAAATTGTTTTTCATAAACTTGTTTTTCCAGACTGGCTTTGTTAGTTTCTTCAACATCTCAATATACATCCTTGTTCCCACCTTTATTTCCCCTCCTCTCCTGAGAAACTCCCAAAGCCCTATTTCCCCTATAAAAGTTATGCTCATGATGATCTTTGCTAAGTCCTTTTCAGGTCTAAGCTCTCTATGAGGTTCTCTTTCTACCTCCTTATACTGCCTTCTCTTTATTGTTGCCTTTCTCCTTACTATAGCTATCTCTGGATAGTCTAGTATACTCCCCTATGGATTTAGCAGGCCAGTTAATGGAGTATTTGTACCTCATGGTATATTCCCTTTCTGCTGGTTAATTCTAAGTTCCACTGGGTAGCTTATCTTTTCCATTGTTAAATTGTTAAAATTCCCTTCCTTGTTAACTGTATGCAATATGTCATATTTATCACTCCTAGCGTCTATTCCATTTCATTTTGTCTATAACCTCTTCTAGTAAATAAATGCACCTTTTGGGAAAGAGGCCATTGTGAATTTGTCACATGTGAATTTTGAATTAGGAATTGCTATCCTGACCCTCTCATCGAGGACACCATTTCTCCTTTCAAAAATATCATTAATTGATAAAGATAAAATCATGCCTTTGTTACAACTACAGGCCAAATACAGGCCAGAATCATCTTTTCACTTGATCAATATTTGACATTGGAACCCTTCACACTCAGGCTCCTACCTATCTTTTTAGACAATTTCCCTTTGCTCTCTTTCATATACTCTATGTTTTAGTTAAACGGATTGATTTGCTGTTTCTCGTAGACACCACTCCATTTCCTATTTTGATATCTTCTTGCAAGCTCTTCCCCAATCCCGGGATGAACAGGATGAACTCCTTCATTATCTTCACCTCTTGGAATACTTGTTTCCTTCAAGATTCAGTTCAATTGCAATCTTTTACATGAGATTTTTCCTGAATACTTCTCAGTTATTTGTATCCTTCTTCCTAAAATTACTCTATATTTCCTTTGTCTAAACTTTCTTTTGCTTTATCTCTTTACATGTTGTATCCCCTAGTAAAATTTCAGGTGTTGATAGCCTTGTAAATGAGTGTTTTCTGTTTCCTTAGCTTCTAACTTGGTGTAAAAATCCCATTCCTTGAATCCAGGTGCTATTTTACTCTTGTCTTTGTACCCTAGTGCCTAGCTGACCACCTTGCATAAAATAGGTGCTTAAAAAGTGCTTGGTGAATGAATGAGTGATCAATTAAAAAATATGTTTTTGGGTTTTTTCACTGCACATGGTGTCCATTATGTAGAGGCAGGTAGGCACAATGGATAGAGAAATAGAGTTGGAGTCAGAAAGACCTGAGTCCAAATCCGTCTTTGATACTTACTGTGTGATACTGAGCATGCCATTTAACCTTGGTGGAGTTGTATAGTAGAAATTCTTTGGCAGGTATGGCTTGGACTAGATGACCTTGAGATTATTTGAATTTGAATTTGAAATTCAGGTCTTCTCTGTTTCAAATCTAAATAACTCCCTGGTCCTTGGGAATTCTATAGCACTTTTAGCCTTCTACCCAATTGAGTGTTAATTATATACTTTCTATTATGTACTCATTTCATTTGTGAGAATAGTGTTTCCTTCTACAAAGATTAAGCTTTCTCATCATTGTCATCATTCTTCCACTTAGCCAGGAGAGGAGTGGTTCTCCTTTTTTGCTTGAAAACTTTCAGTAAGGGGAATCTACTGTCCCTTTGGTCAACACATTCCATTTTGAGATAACTATAAGTTATCTTACCAAGTTTTTCCTGATATCAGATCTAAATCAACTTCTCTGTAATCTCTTATTTGTGTCCTTACTCCTAGCATTAGGTAGAATTCGAATAGAGAGAAATGGATGTATCATAAAGGCATTTTGAAGTAAGAATCTTTCTGGACCATGATTTCCCTTTTCAATAAGCTTTACTTAGTACTATGAGGATCCTAAAACCTGGAAAGAACTTTATTCCATGGATGTGAAAATTGAGTATTCAGAGAAGAAAAGTGACTGGCTTTCAGACATTTAGGTGGCATTGTGGATTGAACAGTGGAGAAAGGAAGACCCAAGTTCAAATGCAGCCTCAGGTACCTAGTAATTGTATGACCCTGAGCAAATTTTTTAAGATTCTGTTTGCCTCAGTCTCCTCAACTATAAAATGGGGGAAACTATAGCATCTGCCTTATTAGGTTGTTGTGAAGATTAAATGAGATAATATTAATAAAGTAAGTAGCAAATAGAAGGTGCCATATAAATACTTATTTCACCCCTTCCCTTTACCACTTACTCAAGATCATCTGGATAGTAAATATTTAAATCAGGATTTAAAAGCTGATTGGTACTATCTTCTATTGAATTCAAAATCTTCTGCAAATGAGCTGAATACAGCATACCCCTTTTGTTTCCTGCAGGAATTATCACTTGTTTGTAGGATTAAATCTTACCTTCTAATTGTTTATAGTAGGTATAGAAGTTCTTTAAGAGAGCATTTGGGTTTGTGCTCCTTTTCTTCTAACTTTGATTTGTAACTGAGCACCACTCAGTCGGCTTAAATGTACCATAACAGGGATAATATCTGGTAGCCAGGAATATGTGAGCTCTTAAAGTAAAAGTGTGGTGTTCTTCTTCTTTATAATATAATATATATGATAGTTCTCTCTGAGCAGGTTTCTTGGGGAGGTTTTCTGGAGGCAGCCTTCGTTTCAATTAAAAGTAATAATTACTCCAAATGCAGCCAGGTGTTAAAAGTTCAGATCTTTTATTGCTTCCTCCAAAATAGCCCAGTTAGTTTTCTTAGAGACCTGTCTCTCTGCTTGGTTCCAAGAGCTCCCTCCGAATGTTTCCAAATCCAAAGGTTTGTTCTTCAGCCTCCAGCCAGCACAAAGGTGGAAAATGGAATGAATCTCTCTTGCCTCCGAGAGAGAGGGCTTCTGGCTCTCAATCTCCCAGAGTGCTCCTTCCCACTCTGGTCTCCTTGCCTGGGGCTGGGCAGCTTTCTGGAGAGCCTTTTAGACCAGCCTTGATCTCAGTGGGGGAAGTACAGGAGGCCAGCCACCATGGTGGGATGAATGAATCTGGTTGCCTCCGAGAGAAGGCTTCTTCTGAACTGATGACACTCCCCTCTCAGTCTTTTCAACTGAATTCTGCTGACTGAGCTCAGCTGTTTTTATGCTATCTCAAAGGTTGACTCCTCCTCTGAGAGTGGGATTGTGGGATCCAAGAGTGGGATTATGGGTTTCCTCCCAGAGTGTTTTCTGGCCCTACGAGCTTCTTGCTTATATGAGCTCTCTAAAGGTGTGAACACAAGCATTGTTTCTATCAGTTCCACTTAGTACCTTATTTCAGGTTCTGGCCCATAACATCTCCTTGTAAGATCAGATCAATCATACCGAACCATGCTAAATTAGATAATTATTGTCTCTATCAACTCTGATGAGTTAACACTTTGTAAGGATCCAACAATAATTTTGTTGCTTAACTCAGGAATTATTAGTTTAAAGAAAAATCATGTTTAGAAGAAAACCCTCTTATTCCCAGGATAGGGCATTCCACTTTTGGATCTTGGTAAAAATCATTTTAGTCTAACCCATATCCAGCAAGAGTCCCTGCTACCAGGAATCCAGAAGGCATTCTTCTAGCCTCTGTTTGAAAGCTTTCATTAAGGGGAACTTTATCTATTAAGGCAGTCCATTAATTTTATTAGTTTTGTTTTCCTGATATTAAGCTTTTTGTGACTTTTGCCCATTGCTTCTGATTTTTCCTTTTGTGGCCAAACCGAATAAATTTAGTCCCTTTCTCATATTGATGAGGGGAGCCCTGAAACACCTTCTCCTTTCCCTCTCTTCTCCCTCTCCTCTCCCTCTCTTTTTCCTCTCTTCTCCCTCTCCTCTCCCTCTCTTCTTCCTCTCTTCTCCCTCTCTTCTCCTTCTCCTCTCCCTCTCTTCTTCCTCTCTTCTCCTTCTCCTCTCCCTCTCCTCTCCCTCTCTCTTTCTCGCTCTCTTTCTCTCTCTCTCTCGACTTTGGGAGGAAAGCTTGAGAAACTCCCTCAGAGAAGCTCTCCCCTGAGAGACTCACCCCAGGGAATCAAGATAAAGTAGTTTCATTCTGTTATCTTGATGGGACTAGTTGAGTCCAGGACCACTCCTACTTAGCCTGAGATTGAGATTTCTATCCAACTCTATTGAGTTGGAAGTTAGTCCAGGGACACTCATTCAATTAGAAGATTCTCTATTCTGATTTTAACTCAAAACTGCTCCCAACCCCCACCAAAAGCTACCCATATAAGGAACTTTCTTCAGCTCAATTCTTTGGAGAGAGTCAAAAGCAGAAATCATGCCAAGGAACCTCTCTCTCTCTCTCTCTCTCTCTCTCTCTCTCTCTCTCTCTCTCTCTCTCTCTCTCTCTCTCTCTCTCTCTCTCTTTTTCTCTCTCTTTCTCTCTCTCACCTATTTCCCTAACAGGACCTCATTTACCCCTCTGTTGGGATTTCTCTGCTAGATCTTTACTTCTCTGTTGGAATCTTGCCACTAAGGAAGTCAGCCTGCAAAAGCTGACTTCTCAGTTCTAATAATAAACTTCTTTTGCCAGTTTAACTTTTTGGGTTTATAAATTCATTTATGAAGGACCTGCACTGACCAGAAAGGGGTTCCCACAACTCCCTGCCCTGTGCCTAACCTCATCAATATAACAGCCTTTCAAATACTTGAAAACCGCTATCCTTTCCTACTTGATCCTTTTCTTCTTGAAGCAAAACACCCCCAATTATTTCAATTGATTTTAAGTGCAATGGACCTAAAGCCTTTTTATCATTCTGGTTGCTCTTCTCTGTTTTATGGTTTTTCAATATTTTTCCTTAAGTTTGGTGCCCATAACAGAACACAAATATGATTTGACTAGGACAAAGGGCAAGATCTTTTGGGATCCTGATAACGATACAGTATGTTAGCTATCCATCCTAGCTTGGTAACATATACAAATGTAATGAGCAATCATCTATGCTTTTGCAGAGTATACCTGCCTTATCCCTTCTTCTCTAGCCCCAATTTTAAAAGGCATACTTTCAAGGTTTCTATCATTTCAGCATCTAGAGCTGCTTTGTTAGTGAGAAAATAGTTCCCCTTTTTGGATTCTTAGCTTTTGAAACTATCATTAGGAAAATGCTGTTAAATTTCTGCTTTTTCTAGTCAAATGCTTATAATTACAGTTCAGCAAAAATTAACACTACAGGCAACCATGGTCTTCCAGTAGCTGCTGCTGCAAATTGAATGTAGAGAAAGGGTAGAAATGCAATAAATTAACTTTCCTGCTAGCATTCTGACACAACAATTTCCCTGAAAAACTTATAATTGACTAATATATGCAAAAATATTTATAGCAGCTAGTAAAAAAGTGGAAAAGAACTGAAAACTAGAGAGGTATCCATCTATTGTGGAATGGCTAAATAATTATGGCATATGGAATGTATTGTACCCTTATTATATAGTTGACAATGATAAAGCAGATGGTTCCTGGGAAACCTGGAAAGCTTAAAGGAACTGATGGATAGTAAAGAGAGTAGAAACAGGAGAATAATTTATATAATAACAACAGTAAAAAAATGACTTAGAAAAACTTGAGAACATGACTAATTGAGAATATGACTAATTATGATTACAGAGGACTGATAATGAAGCATGATAATCAGTCCTTGAAAGAAGGAGTGATGTACCCTTTGCCAAGATAAGGTCTAAATCAGTTTATGATTTAGATATAAAGGATGATGCTATAAGCAATTTAGTAGAATAAGGGATAGTTTATCTGTCAAAACTTTGGAAAAGGGAGGAATTTATGACCAAAGAAGACTTATAGAACATTCTGAAATACAAAATGGATAATTTTGATTACATTAAAGTAAAAAGATTTTGCACAAACAAAACCAATGCAGCCAAGATTAGAAGGGAAGCAAAAAACTTTTTTTTTTTTTTTTTACAATCAGTATTTCTGATAAAGTCCTTACTTTCTAAAATGTTTAAAGAATGGAGTCAAATTTATAAGAATATAAATCATTCCCCAAAAAATAAAATCAAAGAATATGAACATACATTTTTCAGATGAAGAAATTAAAGCTATCCATAGTTATACAAAAAATGCTCTAAGCCACTATTGATTAGAAAAATGCAAATTAAAACAACTGTGAGGTATCACCTTACTATTATCAAGTTGACTAAGATAACAAGAAGATAATGATAAAGGTTGGAGGGACTGTGGGAAAATGAGGACACTGATGAATTGTTTGTGGAGTTGTGATCTAACCATTCTGGAGAGCAGCCTGGAATTATGCCCAAAGGATAAAACTGTACATACCCTTTGATCCAGAAGGTCACTATAGGTCTGTATCCCAAAAGAGGATAAGGATCCATATGTGCAAAGATGTTTATAGCAGCTCTTTTTCTTTTAGTGGCAAAGAACTAGAAATAACATAAATGGCCATCTGTTGGAAAATGGCTGAATAAATTATGGCCTATGAATGTGATGGAGTATTATTGTTATATGAGAAATGATGAGCAGAATGATTTCAGAAAAGTCTGGATATATTTATGTGAACTGATTCCAAGTGAAGTAAGTAGGTCCAAGAGAACATTACATACAATAACAGCAATATTATGTGATGATCAACTGTGATGGACTTGGCTCTTCTCAACAATTTGGTGATCCAAGACAATTCAGATAAACTTTGGATAGAAAATACTGTTCATTCCAGAGAAAGAAGTATGGAGAGTTACTCATGATCACTTACTTTTTTCTTTCTTGTGGTTTTTCTCTTTTATTCTGATTTTTCTTTCACAACATATAGAAATAAGTATAAAATGATTGTTCATGTATAACCTCTATCAGATTGCTTGCTGTCTTAAGGAGGGGGCGGGTAAGGGAAGGAGAGAGAAAAAATTCGGAAATCTTTCAAAATCTTTCAAAAATGAATGTTGAAAACTATCTTACATGTAATTGGAAAAATAAAACACTATTGAGAAAAGAAAAAGAAAATCTTTCCAGGGGAAAAAAAAAGAAATAATGATGGGCTCAAGATGCAGAATAAGACCTACATTTTTGTACACAGTTCATGTGGAAATATGCTTTACTTGATTATACATATTTGCTGAATGGGCTTCGTCTTTTTGTTTGCTTTTTTTTTCTTCTAATGGGAGAGGTACATGAGAAAACAGGGAATTAGATATGACAGAAAAAACATGAAAGAAAAGAGATTACACAGAGGCATCTTTTAAAAGGAATTCAGAGAAAGGAAGGCCAGAAAGAATCACAGATGAGCAGGATGGCCTTGACAACTACATTTTGAACTTAAACATTTTTAAAAGGAAAAGGAAGCTGTGCCTAACAGAGACGTGCAGTTTAGTTACAGATATAATACTCTTTCTCTGTTCTATCATGTGTATCAAAATGTCATTTTTATTTGGATTCTTGTGAATTTTAGAATAAAAAGTGTTTATTAGAAAAATCATGTATCACTTTATTAGCTTACACAAAACATATTTTCAAACATTATTTTGAAAGAGACCTTTATGGGTATACCTGTATAGAAAAATTTACTCATAAACCAGCAAAAAATTCATTCCCCGAGGAAGAACAGAGATTAGAGAATGTCACTCTGTGCAAGGCTAGGTTTGTGGGGAATATGTTGGGATGCTCTTCAAATACACAATTATAAATTTTAAAATGGGGGAGAGAAAGGGAGACATTGTTAAAAGGTTACTTGAAGCATGCAGGACTATGGAAATTGGAGGTGTGAGGTGTGAGGTGTGGGGTCAGTGGGATGGATGGTCAATGAAGGAGAGAAAGAGCTTAGTATCTTGGTAGTCTGGACTATATAAATATTTGTAACTATATAAATATTTTTCCTACTTAAAAAAGTCCATCTCTTTTTCTTTATTAGTGTTATAGGTGTTTGGGGAGTTCTAGAGGCTGGGATTAAAGGTTACTATCCCTTTTTTGATACTCTATGAAGAAGAGTATTATCTATGAAGGTATAAGTACTATTACAGGGAGTTTCAATTCATTTTAATTCAAAGTATTTGTCAGGTGCATTATTTCCTTCCCATCATTTCCCTCCCTCCCCCCTTATTCTCTTCACTCCCGCATCTACACAACTTTATCTCTCTTTACATTTTTCCTTTTTATGAGTCGCCTCTATCTCTTATTTCTCAATTGGAACAAATTTGTCCTGGGAAAAATCACCACCAATCATATCTTTGTGCACTGTCTTAATCATGTCTTGAAAATTTAGTTCTACCTCTTTATTTTATAAATCTCAGATAAGTGAATTGACTCCTTAAGTCTTTTTCAATTCAATGCATTTCTTTGTGCAAATTTCTTAGCCATCGTTTGCTAGTTATTTTTACATTTTCCTCATATGGCTTTAAATTTATTTAGAGTTTGAAATGTAATAGAGACCATGTTTTCTTAAATCACTAATGATCTTTTGTTGGCTGACCCAGATTCTGCCAATCTTAATAGTGCATGATTTTATGGTCATTGATCTCTCAGGCGAACAGTGATCAGGTGGCACAAGGTATGGCTTTTACTTCTTAGTCTCCAATTATTTGAGAATTTTTAGCAGCACAGGTTTCCTTCTATTTTGGAAGAATTTTATTTGCAGTCAACTCATGGTCACTCAAGAATATAGGTCTTTAGGAAAAGGTAAAGTGGAATGTTGGAGGGGATGTGGGAAAACAGGGACACTAATACATTGTTGGTGGAATTGTGAACACATCCAGCCATTCTGGAGAGCAATTAGGAACTATGCTCAAAAAGTTATCAAACTGAGCATACCCTTTGATCCAGCAGTGTTTCTACTAGGCTTATACCCCAAAGGGATACTAAAGAAGGGAAAGGGACCTATGTGTGCCAAAATGTTTGTGGCAGCCCTGTTTGTAGTGGCTAGAAGCTGGAAAATGAATGAATGCCTATCAACTGGAGAATGGTTAGGTAAATTGTGGTATATGAACGTTATGGAATATTATTGTTCTGTAAGAAATGACCAGCAGGATGAATACAGAGAGGCTTGGAGAGACTTACATGAACTGATACTAAGTGAAAAGAGCAGAACCAGGAGATCATTATATACCTCAACAACGATATTGTATGAGGATATATTCTGATGGAAGTGGATTTCTTCAACAAAGAGATCTAACTAAGTTTCAATTGATCAAGAATGGACAGAAGCAGCTACACCCAAAGAAAGAACACTGGGAAATGAATGTAAACTGTTTGCATTTTTGTTTTTCTTCCTGGGTTATTTATACCTTCTGAATCCAATTCTTCCTGTGCAACAAGAGAACTATTCGGTTCTGCACACATATATTGTATCTAGGAATATACTGTGTCCTATTTAACATGTATAGGACTGCTTGTCATCGGGGAGAGGGGGTGGAGGGAGGGAGGGGAAAAATCGGAACAGAAGTGAATGCAAGGGATAATGTTGTAAAAAATTACCCAGGCATGGGTTTTGTCAATAAAAAGTTATTAAAAATATTGAAAAAAAAAAGAATATAGGTCTTTGTTTTTTCTCTTTTACCCTCCTGTTGTTGATCTGATAATTATTATCATATTATTAGTAGTAACTATTATTTGGTTGGTAGCTATGATGCAAATAGGGCAGAGACTCCATGTCCCATCTCCTTTTATTTGTTATTAGGATATGATAAAAGTTTAATGGAAATCATTGATTAAAATTGAAATTTTGAATTAGTGATAGTTATTCAGTGGTAACTAATAAGACATTTATGTAAAGAGATTTACAAATAATAAAATGCTATATAAATGTTAGTTATTATATTATCATGAGAGAGAAGTAGCATGGATAAGTAAATAAAAAGCTGTTTTAAATCAGGATGATCTGGTTTTAAGACTCATCATCTGAGATTTGTGTGACTTCTCTGTTGCTTAACTTTTCTGTTGCTGTGGTAATTTTCCAAGACTATAAGTTGTTGAACTGAATAGCTGATCTGCTGTAGTTGAGGAACTTTACTTATAAAGATCTCCCCCACCAATGTAATTGCAAGTCTGGGCAAAAAAAAAAAATCATAGATTAGTTAACAATTGATCATATTGTCTTGAAGAAGGGAAGGAAAAAAACAAATCATTTATGAAACATCTACTATCTTTTAGGCATTGTGCTAAATACTTTTCAAATATCTATTTGCTCCTTATAAAATAACTTTGGGAGTGCTTTGGGAGCACTTTTTGGAGTGCTATTTTAGTCTCCATTTTACAGTTGAGGAAATTGAGGTTAAAGGATTTTTCTGGGATAACACAACCATTGACTATTTGAGAGCAGATTTAAACTCTGGTCTTTCTGACTCTTCCCTTACTCAGTGCTCTATCTATTGCACCATCTAGCTGTGTGAAAGAAGACAGACAAAGGGAAAACATTAGGAAATACTATTTCATATTAAAAACAACACTGGGTTTACAATCTGTGAGACTTGGGCAAATCATTTGAATACTGTTTTTCACATTTGTAAACTGAAGGGTTTGGATTAAATATTTTCTAAGGTTCTCCTTTAGCTCTAATATCCTATTACTATATAAGTATTTACTATGTAAGTTCCATGTGGCTTGTGCTAATTTTGGCTTAACAATCAATACCAAGAAAACACTAATCCTCCATCAGTCAGCAAATGGGGAAGTTTTGAATATTGTGGATAATGTCTCTTACCTTGGCAGTGTACTTTCCAGGGATGTCACATTGATAGTGAGATTGACACATACATTGCCAGAGCTACCTTGGTGTTTGGGAGGCTCCACAGGAAAGTGTGGGAGAGGAGAGGGATTAGACTGACCACCAAATGAAGGTCTACAAAGCCATTGTGCTGACTTCATCATTGTATGTTTGTGAAACCTGGACAGTTTACCAGCGCTATGCCAGGAAACGAAATCGCTTCCATTTGAATTGTCTTAGGAAGATTCTGAAGATCACCTGGCAGGAGAAAATACCAGACTCTGAGGTCCTTTTTTGGACCATTCCAACTTTACTGCAGAGAGTACAACTCCATTAGGCTGACCACATTGTTTGGATGCCAAATGCACAATCACCAAAAAGATTTTTTTCTAGAGAACTCACATAGCAAACGCTCACAAGGTGGTCAGAAAAAAGCGACAGAAGAACACTCTTGAGGTCTCTCTTAAGAAATTTAGAATTGATGAGCTCAACATGGGAGACAACACCCAGAATGGAGGGCCTTTATCAGAGAAGGTGTGGTGCTTTTATGTGCAAAACAGAATTGAAATAGCTCAGAAGAAACACCAGATGCACAAAGCTAGAAAACTTACCTCAAATGTTCATAGAAATTATTTATGTCCAACCTGAGGCAGAGCATTCTGAACTCATATTAGTCTGATCAGCCAGTTGGACACATTGTAACTTGACTCTAATGTAGTGATGCCATTTTGGTCCTCTTCCAACTTACCATGTGCTCAATCACTGTACAAAAAGCTGGGGATATGAATACAAAAAAGAGACTGTCCCTGATCTAAAGGAGTTTTCATTCTCATATAAAGGGACAACATATATAGTGGAATGATGGACAAGAGGGAGTTTTTGCTTTTGGAAGGCTTAGAAATAGGAGTGAGACAACACTTTACTAACAACCATTAACATGCCCTTTCCAGAGGTTATAATTTGATTAGATATAAGAGCAAGATGTAGGTATATGAATGAACCTGCCTGATTGTGGGGCAGAAAAATGGCCAAGATGAAGATTAGGAAGCATGTTCCCATGGAGTGCAGAGCACAGTGGCTTAGAGCCTCTAGGCAAAGTCTGTAGTTTATTCAACAAACATGTCAAGTTCTTTCAGGCTACAAAACTACTATAAGGCTTTAATCATGTATTGATCAGTAAGTGTCGTAATGGTTGTCCTGGACATGGTTCCTTTTTGTGCCAACATGGGGGCGTGTTCTTATATCTCAGACATTGTCTAGCCCCTTAATCTTGTTATCTACTCACTTGGCACTCATGTTGGTAGGTTTGCAGTTCCTAGAACTGGCTTCTTAAAAGTAGAGAGAGTAACTGTTATGTGTTTGTAGGATACATTTTTATTACTTAAGTCTAGCTCATGAGTCCTACCATTATTTTTCTCATTTACACAAATTCAATTACCATAACACCATTAGTTCTTAACAGATTTAATAAAAACAAACAAAAAAACAAATGAAAGGAAAAGCAAAAAAAAAATACCATTCATTCTGTATATAAGAGCTGGAATGATCAAAACATTACAGTTAACCTATAAACTTGAGTCACAACCTCCCATTAATAGCATGATATCTATGGTGGAGAGTGATCACTTATTTATAGAAACTTAGCAGGGAAGTATATGAGTGGAGAAATATATAATTGGGGTAATTCTGAAAGCACAGTTACATGGTTCCTCCAGCAATAATCTATCCCACATGAATCCATTTCTTTGATATCTGCTACTCTAATGTTCCTCATTTCTCTTTCACTGAGCAAATCTTTTGCTCATCGTCTCTTATTCTGATGAAGTTGTAACAAGATCTCTTTGTTCACAGCCACTCTTAAGGTACTGATAAAGTATTGCACACTTTTTTAAAAACAAAAAAAAATATCAGTTTTCTGTTTGTATGATGACAAGCAGTTCCTTTAAGCTAGAGTAGTGCAAAGCTTCTCAGTTTGGGTTTCTGGGCAGTACAAACAAATATATTCAGATATTTTGTTCACCAAAATTCTATTTTTTCCAATGAGTTTCTAGAACAACAAAACTTTTATGCAATGATCTTATAACAAAGGAAATACAAAACCTATCCAAAACATGATTTCTCTCTTTAAAACCATAAAGGGCATAGAAGACAACTAAGCAATAAAGAGATATTTCCCCTCTCCCAGGCTACAAATGGCACTTGAGAATAAACTCAGCTAGCTTGATGCATAAGACTCAGCTCTCTTCTAAACTGCACAGTAGTTGAAGAATTTTCATCTGACTAGATCTTTCTTCCAGTCATTTAGCAGAACAATTCCTCTCTCTTCAAAATAAGCATGTTCCCCCAAAACAGCTGCAGAGACTGCCAGTCAGAAGTTAGACATCTCAGCTAGAAGCAGCTTTTTTTCCTTTTCTTTTCTTTTCTTTTTTTTTTTTAAATCCTCTATGTCTTCTTTTTCCTGGCTTCTTGTGACTTTATACTTGCATTCAGAATATGGTAGGACCATGCAAACAAATAAACAAAAAATGAACGAAGTAGAAAACAAATTAATTTAATGCCACCGTTTTGAGTAATTGACTGGGATCCTCTTTTCTCCAGAAAATATTTACCATCCTGTTCAACTTCATGAGAAATTGGAGAAGAGTGGGGATTAGGGATATTCATAGTTGGATCCCCATAGTTGGGGATATTCTGTCTCTTTTCAGATAGCTGAAGATTTGTCCAGATATAAGAAAATGACAAATTTGGTAGATATAGCATCCCAGGCCCAATGTATAATATAAATAGGAAGCTAAGAAATGCTAGAATGAACCTGGCCAGTCATTAGAGGGGCAAAAGAAGGTAAAGAAAAAGTAGGAGGTGGAAGAAAAATCAGCAATTATGTCTGATAACCTTTTCCTAAAACTGTCTTACAAGAGATTATATTAAGTTGATAATAATGGTAATGATAGCAAAAGGAAGAAAATGCCAAGAATCTCAATCAACAGATTGACCTTGGAAGAAAGGTTTGTGACAGAGTGTCCAAGTACATACAGCTATGTAATGATGATAATTTTAAGTTCAGATTAAGAAATCAGAAGAGCAAAGGCAATTTCTTTCTAGTGTGCCAACAAGATGTTATCTCTAGGGAAAAAAGCAAACTCTCAATGTGAACTCCTTATAAAAAATAAGTCATATGCCTGACTCAATTCACATTAGGAGAGAATTCTGAGAAAATGAAATTAGGTAAACAGTTTCTTCATTTATTTTCAGTAAAAATAAACTATAAAGAAGTGATCTTAAGATATAGATCTAATAAGTCATTTCAATTTCAGGAACTATATTTATCAAATGCTACTTTCTCTACTTCTGTTCTTATTTTACTGTTCCTCCCATTGCTTCTAGTACTTGCATTTATATAATACTTTAAATCTTTACAAAGGGCTTTACATACATTATCTCATTTGCATTTCACTGTAGCCGTGTAAGGTGCTATTATCATGCTCATTTTGCAGCTGTGGAAATAGAGGATGAGATAGGTTAAGCATTTATTAAATGTTTGTTGGTTTAAGTGACTCCCACTGATAGGGCTTGAGGCAGATTTTGAACTTTGTCTTTCTGCCTTCAAGTCCAGTACTCTATCTACTTCATCATGCTTACCAGTCTCAATTACTACCATTCCCTACCCCCCTCCCACTTTCCCTTTTTGTGTCCTTTGTCATCTTCATCCTAGCTTCTTAATATTTTTCCTACTTCCTTTTAGAAAATGAAACCCACTTTTCTTTGTAGAACCCCATACCTCTCCTATCATTGCTTTCCATTGCTTTCCCCATTCCTGGATAGAAATATTTGGCATGTTCCTTGCTATTCATCGACACATCCTGGCCTTTTTACTACTGTCATCTAAGTACCTCTTTTAGTTTGTTTGTTTTTGTTTAGGGTTTATGAAATCTGATATATCACTTGTTAATCATCATCACTATAATCTACTGACTTCTAAGATAGCTCTTGCTTTTTTTGATGATTTTGGCATTTGGTTCATAGTCTTCTTCAGTTTTTCCATCATCATTACTTCAGAAACTTTTATATCCATATTGATGGTCTAACACTCTGTCCTTAGAATTTTTTGAATTTCTCAAAACTGTCCTCTTTCTATTCCAGCCACTAACTAATATGACCATATTATAAAACTACATCTTATAATATAGAATCTCTAATGGGACCAAAGGACTGGAATTTTGCACTGATTTCCTCTCATTAAGAGGTTTCTCACAATTCTGGATCCTCACCTCATCGCTGAAATTGCTCTACCTCCAAACTACTGACCTAATTCAATTCTCTCAGTCACAATCTCTTCTTCTCTGTTGCTCCTGTTCCCTTGCTTATTTCACTTTCCTCTTCCTTACCTTCATTTGTGGTCCTTTGAATATTATTCCTGGCCTCCCAGCTTATTAAACCTGTTCTGGCTTTACTTTCTTTCTTACTCAGTCTTGACTATTTAAATCATGCTCATTTTTCTGTTTTCAATTTCATCAATCTTCATTTCTGGGCAGATCCTAATGTGGCTCTGCTGAACGCTCTTGAAGGAAACCAAGAAAATATACCTATCATCCATGCTATATTTATGCTATGCAACTTAATTGTGCCTACACTAATACTTCTTCATTCTTTTATTCATCTTTCATTATCTTATTCGGATTATCTATCTTTATTGCACTCCCAAATTATTCCAACATCCTCTTTCTTCTTCAAAAACCCTTAAGTGTCCTCTCTTAGCAAGTGGTCTCAAAGAAGAATGGGTCTATTTGATGTGAACTTTATCTTTTTCCATCCTTTGCTCTGTAACTTTTTTATGCCTCTTTTGCTTGCCTTCAGTCTCAGAGGAATGGCCTGCACTTGTGGCCTTGAATTATTCCCATCCAATCTCTTTACTGACCATGCGTGCTACATGAATTGTTCCCTCTTTATGTTAATCTTTAATCTTTCCCTCTTGATTAAACATGGTAGAAGAGTTATGGACTTTTAATTCCTCATCTATAAAATGAAGGAATTGGTCTGAATAGTCTTTACATTTCTTTCTGGACTTAAATCTATGATCCTATGATCTATCTTCTAAAGATTTTCTTCACATTGTTTATAAACTCTGCCCATAGGGGAACACAGGGTAACTTTGTGGCACAGTGGATAGAGTGCCAGGTCTGGTCAGGAAGACCTGAGTTTGGATCTGTTCTCAGAAACTAGGTGACCTTTGGCAAGTCACTTAACATGGCCATGTTGCTTACCCTGTCTGCCTCAGTTCTTCATCTGTAAAATGAGCTGTGGAAGGCAAAACACTACAGTATCCCCGCAATGGGACCCAAATGAATTAGATATGATTGAAATGACTGAACAATAACAACAAAGAGGTTGGAATTCCTACTTCATTCCAGGTATGATAATCAGTCTGATTAACATACCTGTTATTTCACTATAGCCTCTTGCCTATGTAGATAATATGTTCGAAACAGAACTCATGATCTTTTCCTAAACTCCCTTCTCTTCTAAACTTCCCTATTACTGTTGTTATCCTTTTAGTCATCAGAGTTTATAAGTTTGGTGTCAACTGAGAGTAGTCATTCACTCCATATATCTAATAAATTGTTATTTAATTCCCATTCAATCTCTTTATTGACTATGTATACTACATGGATTGTTGCCTCTTCATGTTAATCTTCAATCTTTCCCAATCAATCAAATAAACCATGTACCTCTCTACTTTCACAAAGACAAAAGGTACCGAAAAAGCCATGGACCGGGCCTTATGGATCATTTGCTAGTGACCAAGAAAAGCCAATTTCTCTTCCCTTTCCATCCCCTATTGTCCCCCCCCCCCAAAAAAAAAAAACCGATTAGAGAAATTAATAGTAGATTCTGACTGAAGGGATCTTAGCTATGGTGGGAAAAGGAAATTGCTATTGTTATGCTATCACATAGTTATTTATTACCTGCAACTTCTGTAATAGCTACCTCAAATTGTTTACTTTCTCAGTGTGACAGTTTCAGATTATGAACTCCTTTAAAACCCAGCTTCTTAAATTGTGCCATGTAAATTTTTACATTATCATCCCTCTTTCCATCTCTGCCTTTTCTTCTCCTTTCCTTTCAGTTGTTCTGCCTTATAACTTTTCAGATTCACTTCTTGCTTCTGCTGACCTCTGAAACTGTAAATTATGGAAACTTTTTTAGGCTCACCTTCCTTCTGATCACTGTACATCTGGAAATTCAAGTTACCTAATTAAACTTCCATAACAACCCTACAAGGATGAAGGATGCATATCCACCTGTTCTTTACATATAATATAAACATTCTTTTAAAAAGGACCCACCAAAGATGGTAGCTCGTGTCTGTAATGCCTGCTACTGGGGAGCCTAGAGATTTTGGAACACTTGAATTTGGAAGTCCTGAGTTGCATATATCTGAATCAATCAGGTATTTACCCTATGTCTGGCATCAGTATGCCGAGCTTCCAGAAGTTGTTATACTTATTAGACTGGTTACAGAGAGCTAAATTGTTCCAACTCAGAAAAGAAAGAGCTGGTTAATGTTTCTGTGATAATGTGAGGGTGAGATAGGGAGACCCAGTCTCAAAAAGACAAAATGAATCGAAAAAACAAGCAATAAATCTTTATGTTAAGAACTCTTGAAAAAAGAGGAATTATAATTTTCAGAAGTATAAAAGCAAATGTACTACAAGATGAACTGCTCAGAGATAAAGTTTGTGGACAAGAAAGATGAAACCTAGTCTTTCTGATTCATCAAAGAACATTTTATACATTATTCATATCACGGTGAACTCTTAACAGATTCTATACTTCCAGAAATTCCATTGTTCACTTTGTATCTTTCAGAGTAAGAACAATCGTGGCTTAGTTCAAAAGCTGCAAATCAATGATTTATAACTGGAAGGTATCTTAACGGTCATTTAGTCCAACGCCCTCATTTTTTAAGTGAAGATATGAGGCCCTAAAAGGTTAATAGACTTGCCCAAAATCACACAGGTAGAAAAGGGTAGAGACAGTAACTGAACTTGTACTGACTTCAAATACAGTAGTCTTTCCACTGTGCCACCTGATTTACATGATGTGACTCTCTCTGTTCAATGAAAAGTTATGTTATTTTCATACTCTACCTTCTATCTACCAAGTGATACAACTATTCATAACAGGTACAGGTAGAGCAACTTGTGTAGAACCTAGTGGAATAATTTTTATTATTATTTTTAATAATTATAGCTTTTTATTGACAGAACCCATGCCTGGGTAATTTTTTACATTATCCCTTGCACTCACTTCTGTTCTGACTTTTTCCCTCCCTCCCTCCACCCCCTCCCCCAGATGGCAAGCAGTCCTATACATGTTAAATATGTCACAGTGTATCCTAGATACAATATATGTGTGCAGAACTGAACAGTTCTCTTGTTGCACAGGAAGAATTAGATTCAGAAGGTAAAAATAACCCTGGAAGAAAAACAAAAATGCAAACAGTTTACACTCATTTCCCAGTGTTCCTTCTCTGGGTGTAGCTGCTTCTGTCCATCATTGATCAAATGGAACTGAATTAGATCTTCTCTTTGTCAAAGAAATCCACTTTCATCAGAATACATCCTCAAATAGTATCGTTGTTGAGGTATATAATGATCTCCTGGTTCTGCTCATTTCACTTAGCATCAGTTCATGTAAGTCTCTCCAAGCCTCTCTGTATTCATCCTGCTGGTCATTTCTTACAGAACAATAATATTCTATAACATTCATATGCCACAATTTACCCAACCATTCTCCAATTGATGGGCATCCATTCATTTTCCAGCTTCTAGCCACTACAAAAAGGGCTGCCACAAACATTTTGGCACATACAGGTCCCTTTCCCTTCATTAGTATCTCTTTGGGGTATAAGCCCAGTAATACTAGCAATTATTGTAGTAGCACTTTTGGATCAAAGGGTATGCACAGTTTGATAACTTTTTGGGCATAATGTGGAATAATTTTTAAAATTATATTGTCACTAATAAAGAAGATCAGAAGGTATTAATATTCAAAATAATTTTTACATAGATACTTTTCAATCATTAACTTTCTTGACATATCTTGCATTTCAGTGAGTACTTTATTAGCAGCAGTGGCATTTTACCTAAATCTAATTTTTATAAGAACGGAATATTAACCCCCCCATATATATAACATGTATCTTTTAGCAATATATTCTTTCTGTTAAAATCAGAGTAGTTTATATATGTCTAGCTTGCCTCACTCAAAATCTTTTAAAAGGATTAAAAGAAATGTCTAGTTTGTACTTGATTCTATCAACACAGATACTCATTGCTAATATTATGCTGGAAGGAAGTGATTATACATCTTTGCATTCACAAAGAGTAGAAAGTCAGGAACTTTCTGACATACTCCCTAGATTTGGAAAAAGTAGATTTCAAAGAGTTCAAACTAAGGATCTATATCCTAAAATTCTATAGGGGCAATTGATTTAAGAACAAGATTCTGATTACAAACATAAATTATTCTAAATGGCTAGGGAAATAGAAATTTAAAGAGATCATTTTGGACACATGAACTCAGTGAATAATCCAGGTTTATAAAATATGTAATAATAATAGTAAAAATAATTTGAATTCATATACTGCTTTGAAGTTTATAAAGTGCTTTCCATATGTTAACTCACTTGAATTTTGCATTAACCCTTTGAGGTTGTGAAGACCGAATTAGCACCCTGGATACCTTAGAATCAGCCAGAGTCAGGATAAGCAAAAGGCAAAAGTCCTTGATCTTTATTCTTTGTCTTTAAAGGTAGAAGTGAATTGGATGGACACAGAATCTCTATGACCTCCTTCTTCCTCGTCTACTGCCAAAGTGACTCTGGCCCATCTTATTCCACTCCTTAGTCCCTCCTACAATTCTCTGTATATACGAATTATGGAGCCAGCACAGGATAGTGAGAAGGGCCATTTTCCAAGCATATGCTTATAGAGTATTGTCCAATCGGTAATTAGCCTTAAGTATTTGGTTGTCCGACCTCAGTGCATTAACTCAAGAGTTTTAGCCCTTTACAGAGGCAAATGCTAATATTATCCATTGATTAACTACCTTTGCCAGGATCATACACATATTGAGGTAATATTTACACCCAGGTATTCTTGACACCCTGGTCCATTTTTCTCTTTTCAAAACCTCATTCCTAAGGTTGTACTAATTTCATCTCAAGATGTACTGAATATTCCTGGAATGTCATTCAAATCATAACTGCTAACTGAGGGTGTCCCACAGGATTCTTTTACTGAGAAATTTTTCTCTTCTTTTGTGTTTTTTCACTTAGATAAAAGTTATCATTGCCTAGGTATAATTATTATTTCTATTTTAATGATTCTCAAATCTTATCCATTTTAATCTCTCTGCTGATTTTCAGTTTTTCATTTCCAGTTGCCTTTTGAATATCGTAAATAGATGTTTAGATACCTTACATTCAACACGTCCAAAATTGTACTACTCATTATGTTTCTTCTCCCCAAATTTCTCCAAGTTTCCCTATTACTGTAGCAGGCCCAGAATCCTTCTGGTCTACCATGCTTATAACTTGAGCATTATTTTCAACTCTTTTTTTAAAAATCTATTTTTTATCTTTTGTATTCTTTTAAAAAATTAGTTCCAAAATAAAATCTCTTCTTTGTTCCTCTTTCTCCTTCACTCACTGAGAAGGCAAGCAATATGATATCAATTATACATGTGAACTCATAGAAAACACGTTTTTGTATTAGCCATATCACAACCCCCCACCGATAGCAACAAGTAACCTCCCAAAAGTGAAAAAAGTATTTGTATTTATAAGCCCTTTTATTTTTACTCTGATTTCTTTGGAAAATAGAACCAGTAGTGGTAATTCAGGGCATAGTTTGGGCATAGTTGCTTTTTTCCTCATTCTTTAAGCCTCTGAATTTTTTTTTTATTATAGCTTTTTATTTACAAGACATATGCATGGGTAATTTTTCAGCATTGACCCTTGCAAAAGCTTCTGTTCTAACTTTTCCCCTCCTTCCCCCCACTCCTCCCCTAGATGGCAGGTAGAGCAATACATGTCAAATATGTTAAAGTATATGTTAAATGCAATATATGTATATATATATATATATATATTTATATAGTTATCCTGCTGCACAAGAAAAATCAGATTTAGAAATAAGGTAAAAATAACCTGAGAAGGAAAACAAAAATGCAAGTGGACAATAACAGAAGGAGTGGAAATGCTATGTAGTGGTCCACACTCGTTTTCCATACATAGTTCTTTTGCTGGGTGTAGCTGGTTTTCTTCATTACTGAACAATTGGAACTGATTTGGTTCATCTCATTGTTGAAGAGAGCCATGTCCATCAGAATTGATCATCATATAGTATTGTTGTTGAAGTGTATAATGATCTCCTGGTTTTGCTCATTTCACTCAGCATCAGTTCATGTAAGTCTCTCCAGGCCTTTCTGAAATCATCCTGCTGGTCATTTCTTACAGAACAATAATATTCCATAACATTCATATATCACAGTTTATTCAGCTATTCTCCAATTGATGGGCATCCTTTCAATTTCAGTTTCTAGCTACTACAAAAAGGGCTGCCACAAACATTTTTGCACATGTGTCTTTTTCCCTTTTTATGATTTCTTTGGGATATAGGTACAATAGAGACACTCTCATCACTCATTTCACCAGGGGAATTTGGAACTATGCTCAAGAAGTTATCAAACTGTGAATAGCCTTTGATCCAGCAGTGGTACCTTTTAGCAAATATAGTTTTCATTATTATCTCTTTTAATTAAATCTATATTGGCTTTTGCCTTTTTGGAGAACATGATTTCTATTCCTGCCATTTAAAACCTCAGTTGAAGTATAATAGATATGCTCCAATGCAATATTTAAACTATATCTTTCTTTCTATTTCAAGAGTTGTTTAAAGAACGTATTGTTGTATTCTAGTTTTTTACTCATTCTTCTATCTGCTTACATTTTATGGGTGAGTTTATCCCATTCACATTCACAATTATGATGATTAATTCTGTATTTCCCTTCTTCTCATTTTCTTTTGTTTATCCTTCTCTATCTTTTTATTCTGTTCCTCCTCAAAAGTCCATTTTATTTCTGATTACTGCCTCCCTTAATCTGCTCTCCCTTTTATCATTCCTTCCTTACTCTTATCTCTTTCTTCTTGTCTTTTGGACAAGATAAATTTCTAAACTCAACTGAGTATTCTTTTATCTTGGGACCAATCCTAATGAAAGTGGTGCTCAAGCATTGCCATTTCCACTGTAAAAACTCTTTTTGGTGTGCCTCTTTTATGTGAAACATTTTTCCTATTCTTCTCTCTTGCTCCTTCTCCTAATACTCCTTTCTTACTCCTTCATTCCAATATAATTGAATTCACTCTCTCTCTCTATGCAGATACCTTTTAACTGTCCTAACAATTATAGAGATCTCAGAAGTTACATGAGTTATCTTCCCATACAAGAATGTTGAATACCTTAGTAGTTCTCTTTCATGTTTTCCTTTTTATACCTTTCCTGATTCTTGTGTTTAAATGTCAGATTTTTCTATTTAATTCTGGTCTTTTCATCAGGAGTACTTGAAATTCCTCTATTTCATTAAATATTCATCCCTTAATTTTTCTGGATAGGTTATTTTGGATTGTAATTGTAGTTTCTTTGCCATCTGTAATATAATCCAAATCTTTCACTCTTCTAATACAGAAGTTGCTAAATCTTGTATATCTTGACCGTGACTCTATAATATTTGACCTGCCTATTTCTGGATGCTTGCAAAATTTTGTCCTTGACCTTGAATCTCTAGAATTTTGTTATAATATTCTTGAGATTTTTCATTTTGAGATTTGTTTCAGGAGTCATTAGTGAATTCTTTCTATTTTACTGTCTGTAAGATATAAGGATAGTTTTCCTTTATCATTTTTTTAACATGTGATGTCTAAAGTCTTTTTTAAAATCAAGGCTTTTAAATAGTTCAAGATTCTTAAATTATCTCACCTCTCTTCTATTTTGTAGGTCAGTAATTGCTTCTCCTAATACTTCAGACTTTAGACTTTTTTCATTGTCCTTCATCATCCCTACCCCTACCTCCTCTCATAAGCAATCTGTTGACAAATCTATCAGTATTAATTTTGTAATATCTCTTACATGTAACCCTTGTTCTCTTTGGACATTGCTAACATCCTGGTGCAACCCTCATCACCTCCCATTGGACTATTAATGTATGTTGATTGGTTTCCTTGCCACAAATCTTTTTCTATACCAATATTCATCCTCTCAATTGTCAAGGTAATCTTCTTAAAGGCATGTCTGACCATGTCATTACTTCCCTACTTAGTAAAACCCATTGGCTCCCTATCACTTGTAGCATCAAATATAAAATCCTTCTGTTTGGCTTTCAAAGCCCTTCATAACCTTTATGCTCTTTATCTTTCCAGGATTCTTATACCTTTGGCAATGTATTTTGCAAACTTGCATTGACCTCCTTGCTATTCCTTGAGTAAGATATTCCATCTTCAAATTTTGGACATTTTCACTCACTGTCCCCCATGTCTGGAATGTTTTCCCATCTCAACTATGCATCCTGGTTTTCCTAGCATCATTTAATTTTTAACTAAAATTCTACCTTTTATAAGAAGTTTTTCCTATTCATCTTAATTCTAGTTCCTTCCCTCTGTTATTTCAAATTTATCCTATATAAAGTTTTTTTTTAAATGCCAGTTTGCTTTTTTTCTCCCTCATTTGGCTGAAACTTCTTGGGAGCAAGGACTATTTTTCATTGTACTTACAGCATCATATTTGCCATTTAATAAATATTTATTGACTGATTGACTGAATATGCTTAGGCATATTCTATCAATGAATCTTTTATTGTTCTATTGCTGATATTTTCCTCTTGAACACATACAAGTCCTTATTCCTCCCTCTCTTTTTTTGAAGAGAACTTTGTTTTGATATTGTTATTCTTTCAAAGTGCAAAATTATCTTGACAAAGTGAGTTTTCCAGTAAGTTGGAAATTTGCTTGTTCTTTTTGACAACATGTTGATGATGCATGGCTAATTCATAGTTTTTATACATATTCTGTACCCTAGAAACCTTATATCCAAAAGGAGTCTGGAAAATAAAATCTGGAAGGTGGGATAGAGAATTTGGTCAGACACACAGAGATCAATGCTCTGCAGGAAAGTCTACATAGTATGTCCCCTCAAGGGAACCATGCATCTCAGTGAACTACATATTCCCTTCAGGAAGCCAATGTGAAGAGGACTGAATGAGAATTACCAAACCAAATAGGTTCTGGAATTGAAAAGCAGCAAAGGATAGAATCATTATTCAGCAGAATGAATGTGGATCTTCCCCTTCATAAGTAATAATTTATGTAAACAGTGCAAGTCCAGGAGAGGAAGAGTCATATCTTTACTGATTTAATGGCTTTCTCCTTTCAAAGAAGTACTTTTTATAATCCAAGGATTATAATTCCATTAGACTGCTTAGATCCTTGAAAGGTTGGTTTATTGCAGATACAGATTGAGTTTTTTTTTTTTTTTTTGGAGGCCTGCATTTCAGGAAAGTGCCATAGCCATGCATAGAACATAGCCAAGTGGACCCAGATACATTAATATACCCCAATCATGCTTTATGTATGACTGTAGATTATTGTTGTTTGTCCTTTGTTCTTGAAGATGACCATGATATCAGGGAGCTGTTGCTGTGATATACAGGTGATTAGAGTGAGGGAGGACTGTATAAGGTTACCTGCTTCCCTTTCCCCTTCAGAGCCATCTGGGTCCAGTGGCCAGATATAGATCAGGATGACTGGAGATGGTCCTGGATGCAGTGGGAGACCTTGGACTTTTTAAGTTAAGGTCTTTAACATGTCTCAATTTCTATAGATTGAGATAAGTGAAGAACACTGCATGAATCCTGGGGAATGTTGTTCTTTTGAAGAAAGAAGAAAAGATAATTGAATGGACTATTTACGGTCTTGGATATGAGTCCTTTTAATTTTCTGTGGCTTTATAACAAATCCTGTCATATCTGAAGTTCTGTTAGCATGGGAGCTGAGGGCCCTTTTTGCTTTTATTGTGGAAAAGTAGATTTAAGCCAAATTCTTTTTTTCTCTCCCAGGGGAAATCCTAGATAAGGACATGAGCCCAAAAAAGTACTTGTTGAGAGAAATTTCCCTAAATGAACTCAAGTGATCTAAAATTTGAACTTGTATTCTCAGGCTTTAGGTATTAATTGTTGATTTTTATTTCTGACAGATTATGGAACATTTTAGTTAAGGTTTGGTTTAGTAACACATATACAGTTTGAATATCACTGAGAACCATTAACAGTTCACCAAGAAAAATTCATCCCAAACTATTATCTTTTTTGATATGGTTACCAAACTGGCAAGTGAGGGAATACTATAGCAATACTAAACTCATATTTCAATCTGTTATGCTACAAAATAACAATATCATTGTGGATAAGATGGAGAGATATGGACAGATATTGTACAGTCAGGTGAATTGGGATTTGGTTAAATAGTGAACACAAAAAATGTTTAATAAAAGATCAATGTCATCTTGGATGGGAAGTATTTAGTGGAATATACAATATCCTTATGTATTCCCTCTGCCTTTTTACAGAAACACAAAATCTCTAACTTGCAAGGGACATTAGAGCTTTTCTAGTCCAAGCAGTTTACTTGAACAGAAATCTTCTTGATGAAATCTCCAACAAGAGATCATCCAGCTTCTTTTAGAAGACAACTAAATAAGGAATCCACTAGTTCTTAACACAGTCCATTATAATTTAAGAAAGCTTTATTCATAGTATAGCACTGTCTTGTGCTCCTCCTAACTTGAAGATACTCTCCCAATTCACACTGACACTTGTGGGTCAGATCCTTGAAGTAATCCTGTGAATAGTTATTTTAACTTTATACTCATTAGTCTGCACCAATGTACTTCTCATTTAATAATAAGTCACTAACAGGAAAAGATAAGGGCTGCCACAAACATTTTGGCACATACAGGTCCCTTTCCCTTCTTTAGTATCTCCAAAGAGATCTTAAAGGAGGGAAAGATACCCACACGTACAAATATGTTTTTTGCAGCCCTCTTTATAGTGGCTAGAAACTGAAAATTGAGTGGTGCCCATCAATTAGAGAATGGCTGAAAACATTATGGTATATGAATGCTATGGAATACTATTGTTCTGTAAGAATTGACCAGCAGGATGATTTCAGAGAAGTTTGGAGAGACTTACATGAACTGATGCTAAGTAAAATGAGCAGAATCAGGAGATCATTGTATAAGGCAACAAGACTATACTATGATCAATTCTGATGAATGTGGCTCTCTTCAACAATGAGATGATTCAAACCAGTTCCACTTGTTCAGTGATGAAGAGACCCATCTATACTCAGAGAGAGGCCTGTGGAACTGAGTATGGACCATAACATAGCATTTTCACTTTTTCTGTTGATTGCTTGCATTTTGTTTTCTTTCCCAGTTTTTTTCCTTCTTGATCCGATTTTTCTTGTGTAGCAAGATAACTGGGTAAATCTGTATACATAAATTGGATTTAACATATATTTTAATATATTTAACATGTATGGGACTACCTGCCATCTAAGGGAGAGGGTGAGGGGAAGGAAGGAATAATTTGGAACAGAAGGCTTTGCAAGGGTCAATTTTGAAAAATTACCCATGCATATGTTTTGTAAATAAAAAGCTTTAGTTAAAAAAATAAATAACAATAAAAAATAATAAATAATAAAAATAGAACAATTAACTCTTAGCAAACAGATTTATTATGATGCATAGTAAAAAGAGTAGCTACAAAACATTCTCTACTTCCACTTCCCAAAAATCTAGTTCATATTCACAAAAATACATACAGTCCATGGGGAAATACTAAAACAAACTAAAATGGTAGTGAGGGAAATGTACATAGTACATATATAGCAAAAATAGCTGACAAGTCCTTGTAATAAAGGATCTGGAAGTAATTTCTTTCTTTGTAGAGTCCTCAAGCATCTTCCCTCAAGTATAGTATTTCTGCTGGGCAGATGGTTCTACTGGTCTCTCAGGATCTGATCCTCTCCATAGCTGGTTCACTTCTATGATCCCAATGGCACTATGGCTTGAAGTTGCTCCCTCTTTCAAGTGATCATCTCTGTATTTAGTCTGTCAGAAATGTTTGTCTCTGTTTCTTCAATTTTATTTTGAAATTGAGCTAATAAAAAGCTCCAAATTGATAGAGGGGATATCTTCCTCTGGAAAAATCAATGTTAGATGACACAGTCAAGTGGAAGAGGAGGAAGAGAAAGAGGAAGAAAAAACAAGGAGGAGGGGGAGAGAGAAATCCCTTCCTCCCAGACTGCTTCCAGTAATCTCTTTCACTATTTTTCCCAACCCTTCACTTCTATAAAATGAAGCTCTGTCCTTAAGATTAAGTTATTGAAAGAGATTTCTATTTTTTTCTTTATCAAGAGATATCCATTTTTTTTTTTTGTTTTATCCTATGAAGTCACTTCCTTATCTAAATCCTGTGACTATATCAACTGAAGTGGGGAAAAATACTCCTTTACAAAAAGATACTGACATATCAGAATCACAGATATAGGACTAGATAGGACTTTTCCTGATACAGGATGTCCCAAAAGTGTTAATGTCATTTTATTTTAATAACTTAAAATTTTGTTCCTTGAAGCTTCTACCTGTTGTCCCTAGTTCTGTTCTCCAGGACCAAAGTAATCTTGTCTTATTCACCAAACTTCCCTTCAGATACTTGAAAATAGCCATCATTCACATTCTTCTTCACCTCCCAAACCCCAGTGTTTTCTTCTTTAGTTTGATCATCCTACCAATAGGGAGAGGGAGAAAGAGGATTAAAAAAGGCTTTTTATAATAGAGAAGTGTCAAATCTAGGCCCATAACACTCCTAGTGTGATATGAGCCAGATTACAATATAAAAGGGATATATTTAGCAAAATAAAAATATAATAAACATAGATAATGTTGATATGTAGTTTTATCTGATGCTAGTAAAATAAAGCCTCTTGTCTCCATACTATCCTAGTTGTACTTCTATGAGTATTGTTGGTCAATATACTTCCCAAAATGTATAAAACTGCATTGTAATGGGTAGATTAAAAATCTTGTTTTTATTGTCATGCAGTTCATTGATACATCGCATTCATTTCTGAATATATTCTCTCTTCTTCAACAAATTATCTTGTCTGACAAAGATTAAAACAGAAAGGGAAAAAGTTCAACAAAATGGACCAACATATTAATTATGTCTGAAAACATAAGCATTTTTATACCATCACTTAATATTACCCTTGCAACACATGGAAGAATATGTATTTCCTTAACTCTTTTTTGGCTGCAATCTTCATAGAATCATCAAACATAGAATTAGAATTTGCAGAAATGAGAGGCTATGAAGTCCAACTCTCATTTTACAGATGAGATTTTGCAGATGGAAAGCAAAGACACAGAGAGGTCACACAGGTCAAGAGTTATACAATTAATAACTATCTGAAGTGGCATTTGAATCCAAGTCATCTAGACTCCAAGGCCAGTGCTCTATTCACTGAATCATGCTGTTTGGTCATTATAATCAAATTGTTCAATTTTTGTTCTTTTTTTCTTTCTATTTACATTGTTATAGTTATTATTTTAATCACCATGTTGGACATGAAGCCAGGAAGAACTGAGTTCAAATCTAGTCTCAAATTATCTAACCCTGGGAAAACCACTTAACCTTTGTATTCCTCAGTTTCCTCAAAAGTAAATTGGGATTAATAATAGTACCTAATTCTGAGGATTATTGTGAGGGTCAGATGAAATAGTATTTGTAAGACACTTAGCACTGTGCCAGTGACATAGTAAGTATCCAATAAATCCTTCTTCCATTCCCTTTCCCTCTCTTCCTTTCCTTTCCCCTATTTTCAAGGTTCAACTTAATGCTATCTACTTCATTCATAATGTCAATCTCAAATAAAAACAAGGTCACTAAACCATACTTAAGGGTCCTTACAGGCACATGTTGACTTAAAAAAAACCACATATTAAGAGTATCTATGTTTTCTTGAATTTTTATTTATTTTGTTAACTGTTTTCAATTTCTATTTTAATCTGGTTCATATCACACTAGGAAGTGTTGTGACCTGGAGTTTGATACCGCTGTACTACAGAATCCTTTTTTTTTAAGTCTTGCCTTCTATCTTCCACTTTGTAGTTGTTTGCCTTTTTGAGCTACCTTATCTTCAATTTGTATATACTTTTTATATATGTAGATATATACATATTGTCTTCTTGATGAAATGTAAGCTTTTTGAAGGAAATGTTTCATTTTTGTCTTGTACACCTATAACTTAGTATAGTGACTAACACAATTAGTGAATAATAAATCCTTGTTACTCAATTGGACTTTATCCTATGTTGTTGAATTCAGTTGAGTTAGGTCTTTATTTAATAGGCAGTGGGAATCCTTTAAAGGTTTATAATTAAGACAGATGGCATGATTAGGTACAATACATTAGAAAAATTAATCTAGTATTATACTTTCAGGTGATGTAGTCAATCAAATAGAGAATTCGATATTTTCTTAGATCATCAGAATCTTTCAAATCCAAAAATAGGAATTATGTACAAGAAATAAAGCAATTCCACCTTTCTTCATGGATTAAAGCACCAAGAACCTTGATGATTAATAGCAGAGAAGGTTAATCCCTAATCCTTAATACACTCAGTGTTCCTTCTCTTCCCCTCCTCCCCATCATGATCTGTTGGACTGCACAAGTTTAATAAAAGGTTTTGAATACAGCTCAATTCTCTTCCTTTTCTTATCCCTGATGGAAAGTCAAAATCTGGAAACATTGTCTGCCTGGAATGGCATCATGACAGCACACTATGTGGCAAGAATGATCACCCAGAATGAGGATAGTATTTTTCATCATCAGACTTTTGAAATTTTCTTGGATCATTGTATTGCTAAGAAGAGCTAAGTTTATCAAAGCTGATCATTACATAATTTTGTTGTTACTTTGTAAAAAAAAAAAAAGAATGGCCAGAGAATTAAGGAACAGCAGGAATTGGGACAGGACACTAGTATATTTGGTGGTTGGCCAAATCTGAGGAAAAGAGTAAAGCATCCAGTTGGTATTAATTTTACCCCCCTAGAGATAAGTTAGTAGAGACACAAGGTGGAGAAAACTGAAGTGCCCCATATGGAAGGAAGCTGAGACAGTTTAAAAATTCAACCCCTGGAGAAGATGCCATCAAAAGGAAAGGAGTTAGAAAGTGAGCAACAGAGAAACATAATGGGGGATTGTGGGGAAGAACAAAATTATCAGAGATCTCAGGAGGAAGAAAATCCAATTAAAGACCTTTTGCACAAGCAGATGAACCAAACAGGAAAGATCTTAATATCAGAAGGAAATATAGATTCAAATCATTTAAATGAGTCCAGTCCACGAATAAATATCACAAGACAAAAGAAAATGATTAAATACACGATGAAGCAGAAAAGTTTTTATAATACAAAGAGAACGTGGAACAAGGGCAAAATCTTCCCAAATAGTTCAAGGGTAAAATATAATCATGAAAAAAAGAATTAATTTGGCAGTAATAAGTAGGATGGATTGGAAGGGAAGGGGGAGATACTTGAATATGTGACCAGTTAATAAGAAATTATAATCTAGAAGAGGAAGGTAACAAAGTTCTGAACAAGGATGATAACAGTGGGATCAGAGAAAGAGGAACATATTTGAGAGATACTTTATGAAGTAAATAAAATAATTTCTTTAGGCTCAGCAATGATTCCAAAACTACTTGAACATGATATTGTTCTTAGGGAGGGCTAGGGAAGGTATAAACTGTGCTTGTATTGCTAGAATCCTAGTGTTAACTCAATGGAATTGATACAATGCTTATTGGTTCACACATTAGAGCAAATCCTTACAAGGTGTTAAGTCACTAATGTTGATAGAAACAATGCTTAAGGTAACACCTTTGAGCGTTCACACATTATTTCACACATTACTTCACACATTTGGGAGATTTCAGGGTTCACTATGAGATATCCAAATTCACACCTCCCATAATCCACTCTCAGAGGAGGAGTCAACCTTTGAGAGAGCATAAAAACAGCTGAGATCAGTCCAGAGAGTTCAGGTGAAAAGATCGAGAGGGGAGTGTCAGTTGGAGAAGAGAACCAAGATTTAGAGAGAGCTGAAGGCAACAAAGGACAAGCTGCAAGAGCTCTTGGAACCAAGGAGGGAGATAGGCCTTTAAGAAACTACCAGGGCCCAAGGAAAGAGACAAGACATGGAAGGAGAAAATAAACGTTTGGATTTTATCAGCTGGCTGCATTTGAAGTGATTATTGATTGGAACTGAAACTAAGGTTGCCTCCAGAAAACTTCTCCAAGAAACCTGCTCCCAGAGGGAATGTTCATATATTATACAAAAAAAGAAAAAAAATTTCAAAATGATCATTTTACATTTATAGGCATTTTATTATTGAGCTTTCAAAGAATAATGAAACTGTTTTCTTTTTTCCCCTGGTAATTATGACATTATGTTTGGTATGAGGTAGTTGTGAACTGACTTTATTTTCTTTTCTATCCTATAACTTCCTAAAGGTGATCTGTGGTTGCAGCATTTCCAAGAAAGCATTAACTTTCTTTTGAGGGGAATTCAAGATTTGAGAAAAGGAGAGGATGAACCAGAAAAGGGCTGCAGCAAAGTAAATAAGGAGTAGTAATGAAATCAGGTATTGGGGTAAGTAGTCAGCTCTGATCTGTCTTCAAATTGCAGCTTTTCATCTTTCTACTCCTGGGTCATTGTTGTATACTATAGGAAGAGAGTTGGGGGGCACAGTAATTGGAGATCATTTTATTTTTGACAGAGAAATTGGAAGTCAATTAATATATTGAATTACTGGGAAATTTATTAAATAGATCTCCCTGTCATTTACCAAAGACTTTTCCAGGTTTTGGTCCCATGGTTCTTTGAATGCCTTGCTTAAGATCTCTCTCTCTCTCTGTATTAGCCTGACAGGACTAGGGTTATTGGAGCTATTGCTAAGAAAATCACTTCAATCTTTTCTTTTCTAGTATTTGTATTCTTAAGGACTATTCAGAATGAAGGAAGGTCATATTTAAGGAAGGTCATGCTTAATAGAAAAGTAATTTTCTGTTTCTATAGGATTATGCCTTCCTCAAAGCTCTTTTGATGAAATGCATGAGATTATAATGATGTTTATAGAATGGCAGATCTACAGATCTACAGAATCATCAGAATGAAGGGAAATGAAAAAGACCATGTTCTCTTATCTCCTAATTTCAAGCAGAATTTTAGATAAACAATCCCTAGAAAAAAAATCTACAATGCTATCATTGATTCTAATCAGCAATTATTTAGCATCTTGATCTAAGATCTTATAATTTTACTACACATCTTATATCATGTTGAACTCTGGAATATATAAAATATTGAAACTATTTGTCTTATATATTTGTAGTCCCTAGAAAAGCTACTCTAGGTTCAAGGTATCATATGGGTCTCCATCTATTCAAAAAAGTAGCTCATGAGCCTTCACTGATGCCTTTACTTCTTTTATTAGCTAGAGGAAATAATTAGTAGAATGCAAAAGCATAATAAGATTTCTGGCAGACATACATTTTCCTCAAATTGTATATGCCATCAATGGGGAAGAGTATCATAATATTCATTTTAAAGATTAGGAAAAATGATTATTTTGGAAATATATAGACAGTAAGTAACAAAGCTAGAATTTATACCTAGGTCTTCAAATATCCAATATTTTTCCATTATGCCACAAAGTATAACTCAAAGCTTCTCTGCTTTAGTTTTCACTTCTGTTTATTTAAATTCCATTGCCCAAATAATACTTGTTGATACTTGTTTCCATCATTAGATGTTCTTTCCTAAGAGTAGCAATATGGTGTTAAGAAAATACACTGGCTTGGAACTGAAAAGATCTGAATGGGAAATCTGACTGTCACTTACTAAAGGTGTGAACTTGGGAATTAGTTTCATTAGTACTAAAGGGCTGATAATACTTTTGTTCCAGCTTTACAGGGTTTTGTGAGGTTCAAATAAAATAGTATATTTCAAAGCAGTCAGTGAGGCATTACAGAAATTATCAGAAGCAGTACTAGGCAACTTCTGGCAGCATTTTTTTATATAGGATCTCAGTGACAGAAATGTCCTATGCATACCATAGTATTTTATAACATTTTTTATGTTAATAAAAAGCCAGAAACAAAGTATGTTAATTTAGATAACAAATTGTGAGATAAGAAATATTGTAGCAATAAAGAAAGATGAATATGAGGAATGTAAATGTGGCAAGACTTGTTTGACCTAATGCAGAATAATTAAAGGAAGACCAGGAGAACATAAGATCTACAATAACAGTAAGTAAGATCATTCTGAAAAGCAACCTTCATAAAATACAATGATTAATATTGGATCTAGATGTCTGATATTGAAACACATTATCATCTTCTTGGAATTGAACTGTCTATGGATATGGAATATTAAATTCTCTGTCAATTGAGATCATAGTATCTGATGATAATGATAAATAAAGTTGATCCTCTTATTGCATCAGTGTGGAATTTCTAGTAGCAGCTAGGTGGTAGAGTAGATAAAACTCCTATCTCTGGAATAGGGAAAACCTGAGTTTAAATTTGACTTCAGACATTAGTTGTGTAACCCCAGGCAAGTCACTTAATCTCTTTTTGCCTTAATCCATTGAAGATGAAAATAACAAACCACTCCAGTTTCTTTATCAAGAAGATTCCATGTAACTCCTTGGAAAACTCCATTGATATACTATTGTCCTTGGGGTCACAAAGAATTAGACCTGATAGAATGAACAAGAGTAACAAGGGAATTTCTATCACAGAAAGTCCTTTCACTGATACTCATTGATAGCTCATCTGCAATTTATAGCCCTGGAAAATTACTTCGGTGAGAAGATAAGTACCTTGAGCATATTTCACACAAGTATATAGCAGATACAGGATATGAAATTTAGTCTTCCTCACTTCAAGATTTGCTTATGATGCTGAGTGTTTTACTGGGAAGTGACTGAAATGTAAAACAATTATATATTTTTATAAATTAGTGGAAAGAATATTGGTTTTAGAATCAGAGGATTTGTGTTTAAATCTCAGCTTTGCTAGGTGATATAGTAGTTAGGGAAATTAGACATGAAATTGGAATGACAATTAAGTTTCAACCCTGCCTCACATACTTTCTAACATTTGACCCTGGTCAAATCACACTATATCCTTAATGAAGGCAATAATAGCATCTATTTAATAGTAATATTTTTAAAAATTTCATTAAATTAAAATAATTAAAATAATAATATTTAATAATAACAACAATTTCCAAAAATTATTGTATGGATAAAAAGATAAAATGAAGTATTATGTAAAGCGCTTTGCAAGCCTTAAAACATTATATACTTGTTTTCTATATTGCTTTTGTTTTGGTCGTTGTTGACAACATTGGTGGTGTTGGTGGTAGTGGTTGATGGTGGTGTTATTATTTTACACACACACACACACACACACACACATAAAATTTTATATGTATATATAAACTTATGATGAATTTGAAATTCAGCATCAAATATTGGGATTGATGAGGCACTAAATGATATTGAAGAGAGCAATTAGCACCAAGTGTTGAGATTTGGTCATGTAAAGAATTCACAATAGCTTTTATCCTTGGCAAAAGGTAATTTAGGAGAAGAGAATTACCGACAAAATGAAGAGGTACAATAGACACCAGGAGTGGTAAATATGAAATAGTATTAGGAGAGCATATAGTTAGCAAGGAAAGGGGTTTTAACAATTAACAATGGAAAAGACAAATTCCCTAATGGATCTTACAATTAACCAAGAGAAAGGGAATACTTCATGAGGTGGGAGTATGCCATTAGTTGACAGGCTAAATCCATAGAGGAGTTTAATAATAAATAGCTGTAGAGAGAAAGATACCATGAGGCATGGTGGAAGGGAGAAGGAGAAGAAAGATACCAGAAGGCAAAATGTCAAAGGGTTTCAGCAAAGATATTTATAGGGGAGATTTAACCTCAGGGTTTGACTCTTGCAGTGCTGGAGAAACTGAGGCAAGATAAAGATTAGAGAGTTGTTTAATATTTTATTTGGATTTCTGAGAGGGAGAGATTGTGCTGGGGGCATGTTGCCCCCAAGGCTAATGTCTCAAAGCATCTAGCAACATATGTGAGTTCTCAATGAAATACATACAGGTTGCTCCAAGCTCAGATGGAGTACAGACAAGTGACCATCAATCTGGTTCTGATAGGTTTGGGGTAGGACCATAAATTCTAACAAATTGGGAATTAAGGAGATGTTCAACTAGAGCTAGGAAATCTGGACTTAGAGGATACCAATTAGGTATCTGAGACAGAACATCTAGAGTTTTATCTTTTGGATCTCCACAGCCCTAATTATCTTAGTTCTAATGAGCAGAAAAGGAGAGTTGCAACCAGGTAAACTGAGGCAGGACAATTTAGGGAAACTGAGGCAGAATAATCAAGGATGTTATGGGCCAGAACTCTAAACTTGAAACAAGGATGCTTATGAGGTTCTAAGTAGAATTGGTAAGACAATGATTATCTAGTTTAGCATGGTTCAGTATGATTGTTTTATCTTTTAACAAATACTGGTTTCCTAGTGATATAATGATTGGTTTATACTCAGTGTGGAGCATATAAGCAGGGACTGAGAGCCACAGAGAACAAGCACACTAGAAGCTCTTGGAGCCAAGGAGACAGAAATTCATTCGCTCTTCAGTCAGACTCCTGGTGGCTGACTCTCCTGAGGGACGGAGAGCCAGATTCATTTCCATCTTCATCAGCACTGTGGTGGCAGACTCTCCTCCTTAGCTTCTCCACTGAAACCAAGACTCCAGAAAGTCTCTAAGAAAGCTAACCAGCCCCCAGGAAAGGAGACAAGACTTTGAAAGAGACAGTAAAGGATTTGGACTTTAACTCCTGGTGACTCTTGTGGGGATTACTGAACTGAAAGGAAGGCTGCTCCAGAGACCCCAGGAAAACCGAACGGAGAACATTACACAAGGAAACTGAAGCAGGACAATTAGGGAACTGTGGCACAACAATCTAATTGGACACAGTTAGGTGGGGTTATCCAAGATTCCACAGAGGGTAGGCTTGTAAAACTGAGCTAATTCCCATCAGTGTCCTTTCCTGCTTATTTTTGCATGTCAGATTTTCTCTGCTAACCCCACCTAGTGACCCAGGATCTCCTCATTTATAAAAAAAATATATAATCTCCCTAGGTATTAGTTTCTTCACTTATAAAATGTAGAGGTTGATCTATGTGATTTTAAAAATTTCATCTGGTTCTTTATCTATGATCTAATAAGAAGGCAGCCTGGTGCAAATGGAGTGTTGGGTTGATCTCCTGAGATTTGAATCCTGGTTCTGCCACCTACAGCCTATATGATTAGTCGTTTCCCTTCTCTCGGACTCAGTTTTCTCAGTTGTAAAATAGATTAGACAGTCTATAAGGTTCCTTCTTTCTTATCCTAAATCTATTATCCTACAAAGCAGGAGATCCCTAAATTGGGAAAAAGATTCTACAATTCAAATATTCCCTGTAGGTTTCTTAGTAAAACTTCTGGCATTCTCAATCTTTTTCCTATTCCTAATATGTGTGAGAAAATGCTCTGGGATATCATTTTCTTTCTTTCTTTCTTTCTTTTTCTTTTTTTTTTTTTTTTGAGCAAATCTAATTCCACTGTCTTATTTTGTGTTTTGTAACCAGGCTCTCTATTACTTTATATGGATCAATGCTGCCCTTTCTAGTCCTTTTGTTGCCAAGTTGGAAAAAAAAATCCCTCCAGTTTCAAGAGTTGGAATCTAGGACACATAACTACCACTGAAAACAAGTACAAAGGAATTTGGAGTATAGAGTTTGTGCAGTTACTTTTACTGGCTATAATGCTAGTCAGTAGAGCAAAATTCTTTCTGATACTGCTTGGTTAGCTAATTTGCAATATTGGCCTCTGAATGGCATAAAGCCAGTGGAATATCAATATTTTGTCTTTGTCTTCCCTTAGCCATCAATGTTGTTGCTTATCCATCTGGGATTGTTGTTATTGTTTGTCCTTCATTGTTGAAGAGGATCATGTCACTGAGGAAGTCATATCATGACATGTAAGTAAATTGGATTTAAGTGATGGAGGGCTGTGCAAGGTCACCAGCCCCAGTTTCTCCTCTGGAGTCATCTGGGTCCAGTGACTAGATATAAACTGAAGATAACCAGCCCTAGATGTAGTGGGAGACTTGGCCTTTTTAAGCTGAGGTCTTTAACAGGTTTCAGTGATTAAGGCTAGGTAAGAAATGAGGCAAAAAATGGCGTCTTTTACCTAGTCAAAAAAAAAAAAAATCAGTCTGGGAGGGAAAGATCTTCCTGGTTTTTGGCCCAAACAGAAACAATTACATTTACTCTGAGCCAATCTGGGTCCAAACAATGACCAATGGGACCTGGTTTGGAACCTATTGTTGTTGAAGCAATGAGTAAGAGGATTTTAAAGGATTGACTTTTGGTTTTAAAGCATGGTCATTAAGAAAAATGTAGCCCAGGGGCAGCTAGGATACTGGATAGCACAGTGGATAGAGCACCAGCCCTGAAGTTAAGAGGACCTGAGTTCAAATATGACCTCAGACACTTAACAATTCCTGTGTGACCCTGGGCAAGTCACTTAACCCTAATTACCCCACCCCCACCCCCACACCCCCCCCCAAAAAAAAAAAAAAAAGGAAAAGGAAGGAAGAAATGTAGCCCTAAATCCCTCAATATCTTGCAAGGTTTCAGCAATCAAAATTTACATTTCTTTGGGCAGAGTATCTGCAGGTAAGAGTATGATGCTATCTGTGGACAGAGGAAGGTAAGGGAAAGAAGAAAGAAAAGAAAGGAAAAAAGGAGCTCTGTTGTCTAACTTCCAGTTTGGTCCCCAGTGGGCAACTTCAACTCCTTACAGAGGGTGTTGTTTGTCCTTCATTTCTTGAAGTGGGCAATAAAAATATTAAGGAGGTGACACCATGCATGACATGTAAATGAATTGGATTTAAGCCAGGGTGGGTTGTGCAAAGTCAGCATTGCTTTTTTCTCTGGAGCCTTGTGGGTCTGGTGGCAAGATATAGATCAGGATGACTGGAGTTGGCTCTGGATACAGTGGAAGATTTTGGTCTTTTTAAACTGAGATCTTTAATAGGTCTGTTTGACCTAAGTGATTAAGAGAGGTAAACCTATCTGGGGTAGCAAAAGTGCTGACAGAATACAGATGAGAGAGCCTCAAGTGCCAATTTCTTTTCCTTGTTGAACATAGAATTCTCTCTGTTCATAATAGTGGCTTCTTCTAAAATTTTTTTTCAGTAGAACTTTTCTTATTTGCAGGGTGGTGAAGTAATATGATGAAAAATGGAGTAGGAAAGCCCAGAATCTGAAAATAGAAGCCCTGGGTTTGAAACTCTCCTCTGTTCTGTGTGGTAATAGGCAGATCACTATACTGCTTCAGATTTCAGTATACTCATTTGTAAAATGATGAAAATGAATTGAAGTTGAACAAGATGATTTCTGAGGACCTGTGTAGTTCTAATTTCAATAAAGTTTAGATAAATGAATTTATTCCATTGGAATTGGAGACTCAAAATCAGGGACTTGACATAGATGAAGTGTTTACTTGGTTAAAGTTTGGTTTCTAGCTCCTTTTCAACAAATTAAAATGAATACAAATCCCATGTACTTTCTGTTCTACTTTTGGCCCTAGGGTGGAATGATTTTTTCCTGGAAAGATGGGTGCTTTCAGACAGGCTCCCAGGATACACTTCTCCACATTATTATTTTATCTGTCACTGTACTTGACTTCTCAACCCTTTTAAAAGTGAAGGTTATGGTCATCATGTTCTATTTTATGTATGTACCTGTCCCAGAAAGACAACATGCTTCTCTTTTCATGTCAACAAATGGCATGAGGGAATCATCAACTCACTTCTTTTTTCATTAGTTCCTTGTCTTTCAACTGACAGTACTCGTAGAGACATAGCATTAGTTCTTGTAGTACAATGAACTGCTTCCTTCAGACATCATAGTCTGAAAAGAACTGAATGATTCTCTTCCACCCAAACTATCTTGAAAAGGAACAGAATATGTTTCTACATAAGCTAAGGGGATAAATATTAGAGCTTTTACTTGTTCTGAAAAAATAAAATTGTAAAATCTGTATAATTAAATTTCAGAGCCATTAAATATAATGAAATTTGTAGGAAATAAATATGGTTAAGCAAAATGAGCCTTTACAATGACCATGTCCCCAAATGAATATCTCTGTACCTCATGTCCATCACTTGTTTTTTGGTTAATAGTGTCTCATCATGGGTTTTCTGGAGAGGTACTGTAGTTCATTATTTGATGAAGTATTTAAGCTTTTCAAAGTTGTTTTTTCTTATAGTGTTATTGTCTTTATATAAATTGTTCTCATGGTTTTCCTCACTGCAAGCCAGGTGGTCTATCTACTGTAGACCTTATTCATATCTGGCCTCTTAAACCAACTAGCTTTGTGACCTTGAACAAGTTTCTTAATCCTATTTATCTCAGTTTCCTTATCTGTAAAATGAACTGGAGAAGAAAATGGTATTCCAATATCTTTGCCAACAAAATCCCAAATTGGGTCACAAAGAATAACGTGTGACTGAAATGACTGGATAACAACAGTTCATAGCAAGCAGCATAGAGCAGTGAGAAAAGAAAACTGATTTTTCAGTCAGAGTTAGGTTTAAATGCATATTCTTTTCTAGTAATGTGTGAATTCAGCTGGTTATACTCAATCTATGTCTCATTTTCCTAATCTATAAAATATGGGTCATATAAGCTCTAACTATGGTCTAACTATCTAAATAGGCTGCAATCTACACAGATGGATAGAGTATTGTCATGGACAAAGTCAAAGATCTTTAGTATATTGAAGTAAAGTAAGTGAAACCTCTGTATTGCACATGCAGAATGTTTAATTTTAAGAAAACTATAATCCTATTGGTCTATTAATATTATATGGTTGTGCTCTTTCTCACATTTTGTCCCTCTACATCCCCACTCAATAGTTGAATGAATTGACCCATGGGATGTAGGACAGACTCACATAAACTCAGAATTAGAAAGTCCTGAATAAATCATCCAGCACAAGCCATCTGTAAGTGAACAGGAAATTTCTATAGCCCAACTTCTGGTCACCCGTATTCAGCTCAAAGATCCAGTGATGAGGAAATGCTTTCCATTCCACTTTTGAGCAGCTCCAATTTTGCGGTCATGAATGGATTCTGTTAAAGTTATAAGTGATTCTATATGCTTTTTTCAGGCCACACCTACTTCTCTGTTGCTCCCCAAACCCTTTCCTATGGTGTATCCTCTAATTAGGGCATTCCTAAGTCTGCGGGACAAAGGACTTTCACTTTTCTTTTCTTTTCCTTCGCCATTCACCTGTGAAATATTCATCAGTTTGCCCTTGTTCTTTGCATTGTTATATCTGAAATCTATTCATTTTAAGAGAACTCTTTTCTGAATGAACCTTCCTCTAACCCCTTTTACCTCATAGCTGTGAAGTATATAATACCCAAACTGCCAATTTCATACAATGACTTGATACTTCCAGATTTTTGATCTGAAGGCAATCCATATGTGGTAGGAAAGACAATGATTTTGTCACTTTATCAAAAATGTTAATTTTGGTTGAAAGATTTGCTCAGGCATGGAATCATTCCAAAATAACAATGAAGATGAATTTTCCTCACTCTGTTTTTACCACCAGGGTAACCTCTCTGGATATCTCTGGGCAGTTGCAAAACTTCTCACTGAAATATAGCAGGTGGGCTTAAAGGTACCAGTATAACTATACATAATCCCATTTTGGCTGTCCAAAAGAAAGAGGGTTTTCCATTTTAATGCAATTTTTTTCTTTTGCAAAGAGAGATTTGGAGAAGCCTTTGAGAGACCCATTCATTTTAATCTGAGTCACTTATTTTTCAGTAAATGCTTAAATCAAAACAAAATATTGAGTATGAAAGTATGTATAAAAGTATGAGTATACAAGTTTTCTGATTAATTAAAATCATAACTAGAACAGAGTGACTGGGACTTTGCTCCAAGACAACAAAATTTAGAAGACACTAAGCATAGTTACTGTAGCACCTAATTCTCTTTCCTCATGTGAATTTATCTTATTTCCTGTATTATTTGTTTTATAATATATGTTAACAAGTCATTTAAGGTCACTTTTGTGCTGTTTGCCCCCAAAATGCTGCTACCCAGGTACCAAAATTAATAGTTATAATGATTTTCTGGAAGATGAATCCAGAAAAAAAAATTTACTCAGATTCCTTTATAGTTGCTATCAGGCACAAAATCCTTCTTAGAACACGGATCTTGCCTTATCCCAAAATAAATTAGACTATTTGCACATATTCTTCTTAGTTAATTTCCATAACTAATTTATTCCCATTCTCATAAAAGCATTCGTTAATTGCTCATAGTTGTTCATACTGAATTGTTATCACTCAATTTAAAGATTATTTAATTACCTGATCTGTGAACTTCTGCACACCAGGCAATTATTAGCTGGATGGTGAAAGTGCGTTGCTAAAAGAATGTGCTAAAAGGGCATCTTTATCCTAGAACTAAAGACTCTCATTGATCACTCCTAAGTAGAAAAGACATGGAACTTCTTTCAAGGTCCCCTCTTTAGTTAAAGTAGTTTGCTAGATAAGAACCCTATAGTGAAGTCATATGAAGATGTATGTGAGGAAAAAAAGATTAAAGAATTCAAGTTGTAAATCATTAGCCATTTAGGAAGAGAAATAAAGAGGCATATGAAAAAGTATATTCTGATAAATATTGGAAAGACCATCTTCCTCATGTTATGCTGGAGAAAATGAGGCAAGATAGAGACTGGAGAGTTTTTAATTTGGATTTCTGAGAGGGAGAGATTGTGCTGGGAGCATGCTGCCCCCAGGGCTGATGTCCAAAGCATCCAGCAACTAATGTGAGTTCTCAAAGACATACACACACACACACACACACACACACACACACACACACACACACATATACACACACACACGGCTTAGCTACAGGGGTAGACTGAGGCTAGGGCAGAGTCACAGCACTGAGAACGTGAAGGGACTATCAATCTGATTCTGACATGGTTGGGGGAGGCACAGGACATTCTGATAAATTGGGATAAAGAAAAACAATGACAGGTTAGGGAATAAGACCATAAATTCTAACAAACTGGGAGTTAAGGATGTGTCTAGCTTAGAGCCAGAAGTCTGGACTTTTCCTTATCTTTTGTTTACAATCTTTATATCTTTATATATATTTGATATTTAGTTATATCAATCTTAATGAACTGAAGGGGTGGGTTGCAACTAAAGGGACTGAGGCAGAACAATTAGGGAAACTGAGACAGGACCAGTTAGGGAAACTGAGGCAGAACAATAAAAGGGAACTCTGGCACAACATTCATAAGGGAAAATGATTGGAATTTCCTTTGCAATATAACCTGAATCATTGCATTTTGGGGACTTTGAGTGGTATCTTTCTGAATTTTTTGCCTTTAGAGCAAACTCTTTTTTTTTTTTAATGCTTCAATTTGTATTGAGACACAATCAGTTTCTTCTCTGTGTATGCATAGGATTTTTCATTATAAATCCTTCAGAGTAGTCGTGGATATTGTATTGCTGAGAATAGCAAAGTCATTTACAGCTGATCATTCCAAAACATTGCTATTACTTTGTAAACATTTTATTTCAATTTGTTTGAGTTCATGGATGACTTTTCATGTTTTTTTCTGAAAGCACACTGCTCTTCATTTACCTTACAATAATAATATTTCATGGCAATCACATACCACAATTTATTCAGCCATTCCTCAATTGATGGACATCCTTCAATTTCTATCATTTTATTCTGAGAAGAGAGCAGTGACAATTATTTTTATACATATAGGAAAAATATGTATTTTTTTTTACATTTCTCTTTTCCTTTTTAAAAAAAAATCTTTTGATATTCATGCCTAATAGTAGGTATTATTAGGTCAAAGAGTATGAATGAATTTATAGCCCTTTGAGCATAGATTAAATCTTTTGATCATCTATCAGTTGGGTCTTTAGCAAACTTTTGATAAATATTTGTTGAATGAAATATTTTATTTTGTATCTTTCAAGAAAGTATTTTAATGTTTTATATGGATGAAAGATACTCTTCTGATAAACTCCAGGTATATGAATTTCTATCAGAAGTTAGTAGGCAAAACAAGTCAAGAATCCAAGATCACCTAGGGATGCCCTTTCACCTCAAATTTCTATTGGCACTAGTTAAAATCCTAAACATAAAAATGGAGATCAATAGTAGGTGAGACTGTGTGGTATGGTCTCTAGAATTTAGAGCTTATTCTCTGAAGATCTTAATTCAAATTCTGAGTCAGAGATTTTTTTGTTGGTCTGAGTAGTGACTTATTTCATGACAGAGGATTATTCTTTTACCTAGAATTAGAATTAAAATATCCATTTAGCAATCAATAACAAAGCTAAATAATAATAGCCAAATCATTTGAAGATGTTGATTTATTTCCACATTCTTCCTTTAAAGGATATGCTTGGAGAGTGAATGTATTATATATTAGTATGGCTGGGATAATGGAAAATATACCAATTTATTGTAACTATCAATAATGTAGTACAGGATTAGACATCAACTAGGAGAATATGCTGCCCAAGGAATGTGAGGCTATTTCTAAATAGGAAACAGGAAATAGAAAGTTGAGCAATTTGTGATTTGAATGAATGTAGTTAGTACATTTGATTTATACTGGTACTCGGGAGTTTTCTGGAAAAGCTGTTCAAGGTATTATATCTGGATCAGCTACTAGAAAACCCTCCAATCCCTGAACCACCAGTTTGAATAACTGAACAAGCATGAACAGGGTTTTAACTTTTCTTACTTCAATCCTAATTCTTTTTGCATTGGTACAAACTGGTTCTCTGGGGGTTGTATTGCTTCCAATCTTTATCTTTAGTGTCTCAGCCCTGGTTTCTGTCTAGGAAATGAGTAACTATGATAACTCATCACAGTTCCACAGTTATGCATTTATCAGATCAAAAGTTCTTCTTTTTCACATCTTTATGTCACCTAAAAATTGATTTATCCAGCAAAGTGGTGAGTAGAGAACTAGTTTGGGATTTATAAAGTTGAATTAGGAGTTGAAATTCTGTCTCAGACACTCAGTAGTTGTGTAATCTTGGTAAGTTACTTATCTTTTCTCAAATTTATCTGCAAAATTGGGATAATAGCACTTACCTTAGAATGTTGTTGTGAGGACTATGTGAAATAACATATGTCAATTCAGTTTAGTCATTTTTGAGTCATCTCTGACTTTTTGTGAGCTCATTTGGGATTTTATTGGTAAAGATATTGGAATGAATTGCTATTTCCGTCTTCAGTTCATTTTATAGACAAGGGAACTGAGGCAAACAGAGTTAAATGCTTAGCTTAGGATCATGTAATTATAAGTCAGTTTTGAATTTCAGTGTTCCTGATTCTAGCCCTGGCACTCTATCTATTGTGCTACCTATCTCTTTGCAAGTCTTAAAGCACAATATAAATACAAGCTAATCTAATATGGCTAGCTTAGAGTTCATTTTATGTAAATGGGAGTGAATAATTGTCTTAATTCAGGGCTAAAGATCTAGGTAGCAGGGCTATTCCTGCATTGAGTCTGGAATCTGAACCCTCTTACTAATTCTTGTGCACTAATGCAAAGAAATGGTCCTTCATGCATTTGATCCCAAAGGCAAAGGGATGATTCCTGTCTGAGCTTAATACATTGATCTTCCATTATAGAGTTAAATCAATAGCAAATATAATTCAAATTTCTTCATGGATTCTTTAGTATTTTTCTGGCCAGTCAGGAGAGAAAATCAGGCTAGCTGTTAGAAGAATCATTGTTAAAAGTGATGCTTTCCTCCACACCCCACTCCTGTCAAAAAGACAGTGATTAAGAGGTTGTTAAATATTTAAAAACTGGCTTTCTGAAAACAACAACAATAATAATGAATGTATTTAGTTTAATCTCATCACTAACATTTTCTCTTTCACTTTTTAAAGACTAGAAACCCACAAAACAATAAAAAAAATCTTGATGTGTAGTATTTACTGATTTCTGAATTATAAATGCTTGCACTGAAAATTTAAAAATCAATTCCACAGAGCTAGCTCTAATGTACTACAGCATGCTTCTAGTTAAAGGCCATTAGGATCTCCCATAGACCATACGTGTGTAGATGCTTGATTTATTGTTTTCTCATTTGTCCTACTCTTTTCAGTCAAATACAGTAAATGACTTTTCAAAAGTCCCCCAGTTGTTCACTGTCATAGAAAAAGAACTAGGCAATTCACCTAGTTTTTTACTATGGCCTTAAGAAATGTAGAAAAATTCAGAGGAAGAGAAAAACTTGTCCAATTGAAGATAGATAACACATAAAGGGAAGGGGAAGGAGAGAAGATACCTGTGTAGGAACGATGTGAGGAGAAGAAGCATGGAAAGTAAGAAGTACAGTCAGAAAAGAAATGACCTTAGCATAACATTTCAGCAAATGTTCTGGAACAGAAACTCATCAAGCAAAAGAAAGGGCAAAATGAAAGAGGAATCTCCAAGGGAGAAGAATGCTGCTGAGGAGGTGGAAAATCTGAAGAGTAAGTAGTAGAGTTGGGAGTGAAAAAACAGTGAATTCTTGATGAATCCTTTTGCCAAGCATAAGATCATAACAAAGCAGATAAGTAAATAGGATGTCCAGTTACTTGAATATTTCCTTAAGGCAGAATATACCAGTATTACTCTGCCCTGGATAGATTGGGTTAGAAAAACACCAAAAAGTACAACCAGAAAGTGGACAAGAAAGAAAGGGAACTGGTTTGGAGAACACATACCTACATTTTTTAATGGCATTTGGTTATTTTAGGTTAGTGGTTTTGTCTTTTTTTAAACAGCAAAACCCAAGATACTTGGTTATGTAACTATAATGAAAGTTATTGAATTTTCTTGATAACTTTCTTCTTCTCATATTTTCTTCTCAAAAAGAAAGCAAAGGATTAAACCAGGTTTCCTTTAATTCATATTATGTATTGAAATCTTCTAAACAAGCTTAAAGTATCTTTTTAGCATTGAACAAAATTAATTATACAAGTTTTAGATAGGGACAATGAACCATTCTATTCACATAGCTCCTTTCTTTTCCTGTTCAGGTACTTAATTCTTTAGCTATAAGCAACTTGTATCAGTAGTGTCTCCCAGTGTCTTCAATCCTTGCCTTTTTTCATTTTATTTCTTCATTACTTTATTTTTGTAATTTGTATTGAGCTTAATTTTTTTTATTACACTGGTTTAATGGTATATTCCTCTCTGATCTTCTTTCTGAAGCATTTTATTTTTGTGTATTAGATATAATACAAGGGAACATGTATGAGCTAATTTACTTTAGTCTGATGTAGTGTACATTCATTTCAACAAGTAAGTGAGAATAAAGATAAAATCCTTTGTCTATGTGTTTCAGAGGAAAGAGACTATAATCTTGTTTACCAAGTTATGGTACATTTTGATGGGATATATTATAGTGTCCATAAATTGCAACCAAGAATTTCTCTTTATCTCCTACTGTGGGAATGCTAGAGACTAGATAAGGGACATTTGGGGGAAAATACTTTGTGCAATTTTAGTATTGACTTCATTTCCAAAAGGACACGTTCTTCAAAGAAACAGGATTTTAAAAGTGTATTTCGTGCTAATGTGGGATCACTTTTCATTAAATTGTGAGTTTGAAAGCAGAAAATTTTTTTTTGTATCTTTATATCTTTAGTGCTTGATACCTAGTAGATACTTAAATGATAATTGAGTTTTTGTTTTAACATGTTGTGGGATAAAAAGTTACTTTCTTAACTATTTTATCATAGTAAATAGACAATTATGTGCCTGTAAATTTGCAAAAGTTGGGAGGCACATTAATTTATTAATTGCCTAGAAATAGAGCTATCTATATGATACTTTGATTGAATGTCCTGAGACAGGTTCATATTTTGGCTTTATCATTTAATATCTTTTTTTAAATTAAAGCTTTTTATTTACAAAACATATGCATGAGTAATTTTACAATATTAACCCTTGCAAAATGTTCTGTTCCAAATTTTCTCCTCCTTACCTCCACCCCATTCCCTAGATGGCAGGCAGTCTAATACATGTTTAATATGTTACAATATATGTTAAATCCAATATATGTATACATATTTATACAGTTATCTTGCTGCATAAAAAAAATTACATCAAGAAGAAAGAAAAAAATCCAAGAAAGAAAATAAAATGCAAGCAAACAACAACAGAAAGAGTGAAAATGCTTTGTTGTGATCCATACTCAGTTTCCACAGGCCTCTCTCTGGATGTATTTGGCTTTCTTCATCACTGAACAAGTGGAACTGGTTTGAATCCTCTCATTGTTGAAGAGAGTCACATCCATCAGAATTGACCATCGTATAGTTTTCTTATTGCCATGTATAATGATCTCCTAGTTCTGTTCATTTCACTCAGCATCAATTCATGTAAGTCTCTCCAGGCCTTTCTGAAATCATCCTGCTAATTGTTTCTTATAGAACAATAATATTCCATAACATTCATATACCATAATTTATTCAGCCATTCTCCAATTGATGGGCATCCATTCAGTTTCTTGCCACTACAAAACGGCTGCCACAAAAATTTTTGCACATGTGAGTCCCTTTTCTTCCTTTATGATCTCTTTGGTATATAGGCCCAGGAGAAACACTGCTGGGTCAAGGGTATGCACAGTTTGATAACTTTTTGAGCATAGTTCCAAATCGCTCTCCAGAATGGGTTGAATCTGTTTACAATTCACCAACAATGTATCAATATCCCAGTTTTCCCGCATCCCCTCCAACATTCACCATTATCTTTTCCTGTCATTTTAGCCAATCTGAGAGGTGTGTGGTGGTATCCCAGAATAATCTTAATTTGCATTTCTTTGATCAGTAGTTATTTAAAGCACCTTTTTATATGACTAGAAATAGTTTCAATTTCTTCATCTGAAAATTGTCTGTTCATATCCTTTGGCCATTTATCCATTGGAGAATGGCTTGATTTCTTATAAATTTGAGTCAATTCTCTATATATTTTAGAAATGAGGCCTTTATCAGAACCTTTGAATATAAAAAAATGTTTCATCAGTTTATTGCTTCCCTTCTAATCTTGTCTGCATTAGTTTTGTTTGTACAAAAACCTTTTAACTTAAAATAACCAATATCTATTTTGTGATCAATAATGATCTCTAGTTCTTCTTTGGTCACAAATTCCTTCCTCCTCCACAGATCTGAGAGGTAAACTATCCTATGTTCTTCTAATTTGTTTATAATATCATTCTTTATGTCTAGATAATGAACCCATTTCCATCTTATCTTGGTATATGGTGTTAGGTGTGGGTCAATGTCTAGTTTCTGCCATACTAGTTTCTAATTTTCCTAGCAGTTTTTGTCAAATAGTGAATTCTTGTTTCAAAAGCTGGGGTCTTTGGGTTTGTCAAACACTAAATTGCTATAGTTATTGACTAATTTGTCCTGTGAACCTTATCTATTTCACTGATCAACTATTCTGTTTCTTAGCCAGTACCAAATAGTTTTGAAGACTACTGCTTTATAATACAGTTTTAGACCTGGTACAGCTAGGCCACCTAGCTGTTGGATACAGGCACTTGTCAAAGTTGAAATAAAGAGCATACAGAAACTTTCAGCAGTATGGTCAAATTTGAAATCCAGGAATTTGAACATGGTTTTCAGGTTTGTTCACATAACTTGCTCAAATGCCCAAGTGCATGCTCATGAGTGCTGCTTTTCACAATTTCTTCCCCCTCTCTCCAATGAGATCATTGCCCCAAATTTTTCAGAAAAAGATTTAGGCCATTTTCTATGAGCTCCCTCTTCTCCCCTCTTCCTCATCACACATATGTTTCTGTCATTCTCTTCCTTTATCTTGTCTACTCCTTATATCTTCTCTTCTTGCTCAAGCAATTCCTTTCCATCTTGTCTCCTCCTACAGATTATCCCCATTTTATCTTTTCTTCCTTCCTTCCTTTCTTCCTTCCTTCCTTCCTTCCTTCCTTCCTTCCTTCCTTCCTTCCTTCCTTCCTTCCTTCCTTCCTTCCTTCCTTCCTTCCTTCCTTCCTTCCTTCCTTCTTTCCTTTCTTGTGGGCTGAGGCAATTGGGGTTAAGTGACCCCTTTCCCAGGGTCACACAGCTAGGATGTGTTAAGTGTCTGAGGCCAGATTTGAACTTAGGTTCTCCTGCCTCAGGGCTGGTGCTCTATCCACTGCACCACCTAGCTGTCCCTCTATCATTTATTTTCAGTCTCTCAATCTCTCTCTGCCTACTAGCTTCTTCATTACGGAACACAAACATGCTTATATCTTACCCATTTTCAAAAACCCTCTCGATTCTTCTATTTCTTCTAACTATTTTTTTGTTATCTCTTCTGCTTTTTATAACAAAATTTAAAAGGCAGTCTATAACAGATACCTCCACTTTTCCTTTCACTCTTTTCCTAATCCCTAATACTCCAGCTTCTAACTTCTTCCTTCTACTGAAACCAAATTCAATAGACTTTTCTCATTCCTAATCTCAAACTTTCTGTAACCTTTGATAGTCTTCCTTCTAGGATTTTGGGACACTATTTTCCCCAGCTTCTCATCATCCTTATCTAGCCACTCTTTCTCAGTCTCCTTTTCTAGATTCTCATGCAGAACACATGCTCTAACTATAGGTATCCCAGAGAGTTCTGTTCTGGGCCTTTTCTTCTTCCTCTCCATAACTTCACTTCATGATATCATATATATTCCATTACTGTGTAATGGGCTGAGGTCCCAAGCACATGAGGCTAAATAGTAATTGGACCATACTCTATTAATATATAAGCTTGGAGAAAGAATGGCCCCCGCCCACTCTTTGTGCAAGTCCTGATGTGTTGTATAGGAAATGATGATTTTGGTGGGTGGAGGCAGGGGAGTGGAAAAGGAAGGGGAGGAGAGACTGCTTGCTTTTGCCATTGCGATGACCTTTCATCTCCAATCCCTCTCTGCTCGCTGGCTTCCTATCGCAGCTGCCCATATTGCTATCGCAATCTTTCTTGCCTATATTTGCTATCGCAATCCTTTTTCACCCCTTCACTTCAATAAAGATTGAATATTTTTCCCTTAACCTGAATTCCTGACTCCGGCTGATTTTAAATACACGGACATTACATTACTGTATTTTAAATGATGATCCCCAAATTTATTTATCCTATCTCAACTCTCTAATAATGATTAATTTCATATCTCCAAACTGCCTCTCAGACATTTCTAATGGGATATATAATAGATATCTTAAACTAAATATATTCAAAGTGAACTTATTATTTCCCCCTAAATTATCCCCCCCCCCTTATTATTATAGATGGAGTCCCTCAGGCTTACAACCTATGTACCATTCTCTTCTCTACTACTCTCCTATCCAATCTATTACCAAGGACTATTGATTTCACCTTTGCATTATCTTTTGCAATATACCCTCTTTTCTCTGGCACTCTATTGCAGATCCTCCACATTTCATGCCTGGATCACTGCAGTAGCCTGCAGATGGGTCTTCCTGCATTAAGTCTCAGCCAATTCCACTCTATCCAGACCCAAATGATTTTCTCAAAGCACAGGTCCAACTATCTTACTTCCATACAGAATAAACTTCATTGGCTCCCTATTGCCTCTGGAACCTGTGGAAAGCTTATATCTTCTCATTCTTCCTATACCTTACTACTCCTTGCCCTATACTGTCTGATCCAATAACACCATCTCTTTGCTGTTCCATGAACAAAATATTCCATTTTTTGGTTCTGCATTTTCTCTGGCCATCTTCTTATGCCTAAAATATTCTTCCTCCTCATTTGTGCTTATGGCTTCTCTGGTTTCCTTTTAGTCCCTACTAAAATCTCATTTTCTACAGGAAGTCTTCCCCAACCCCTCTTAATTTTAGTGCTTTCCTGCTGTTAATTATTTACCATTTATTTTGTATATACCTTGTTTGGACATTTTTCGCTTTTTTGTCTTCTGTATTAGATTGTTCATTCCTCGAGGGAAGAGAACATCTTTTGTCTTCTTTTACCTTCCTAGCTCTTATTACATACCTGGCACATAGGATGTATTTGATACATGTTTATGGATTAATTAATAAATTCCTTGATCCTTGGTAGCTAGGTGGGCATTGACAGAGAGCATGAATTACTGTGAACAATCTGGAAGCCAGTCAATTATTCCCTGAGACAAGCAGGGAGGACCACTGATATGATTATCTCTTTAAGCAGACCTTTTGATTTTGATTAGGCCTTTTGTTATTCTAAGTAGGCTTTTACTACAGTAGAGTCCCATTGAATTCCTTGTTCAATTCCTTGCATTGACAAACCCCACACTTACTGTATCCAATCAGAAGGCCAAGTTATGATGTCAACCACTGAGGTTATTTTCCCCTATAAAAGAATTTACTTGCACTTCACTTCTCTGCTAATTTTTC